>NC_083474.1:12098941-12459774 GCF_030014155.1 Tachysurus vachellii
CTTTGGTTTGCTAAAACACCTGTTGTGGTGATCTCTGGATACCGAGCCCTGAAAGAGACCATGATTGGTATGGGTAATGAGTTTAGTGGAAGGGCAAATTACCCCCTATTAATGAAGACCACTAATGGATATGGTAAGTTTATTTATATCAGTGGACCTTTTTGTTATTATAAAAAACAGAAAGTTTCTAAAAAGAAAAGATTTGAGAGTACACAATGCTCAAATCAAACCATTTGTTATACACATTTATTTGTTACACACATTGTGGTCAGAGCAGTTCTTGCACTGTAGGTGTTTTGGTCAGCAATGGGGAAAGATGGAAGCAGCTTCGGCGGTTCACTCTGTTAACCATGAAGAACTTTGGAATGGGTCGGCAAACCATTGAGGATAAGGTGAAGGAGGAGGCCAGCTATCTCGTACAAAGTTTTAGTACATTTGGAGGTATTGCTTATTGCTCTCAGATTTATGAAGAACCTCACAATCAGTCTCTGATTGATGAATGTCCATATTTTTGGTAATTTCTTAATGCAAGCTTTAACTCAACTCTACATACAGCCCTAATGGTCTAGAATAGACAAACAGCACATTCTCATACCAGTTCACCCATTACATAAGCTTGGATTTCCCTGATTACTGCAAATAATAACTGAGGTCATATATTTTCTCTTGCAGACTCTGCTTTCAATCCAGGAAACATGATAAATAAAGCAGTGTGCAATGTAATTTGCTCAATCATATTTGGCCAGAGATTTGAATCTGATGACCCACAGTTAAATCTTATGCTCGGGGCTGTGAATGGCTACTTCAAAGTTCTCAGTAGTCCTCTTGGACAGGTACTGTATTATTGCTATTTATTCGTAAAATACATTTAATATTCATAAAATACATTTAAATAACATTAAATGACATAGTTAAGGTAATGAATAAGCTTTACTAAATAAGAGTAATAAATAAGAGAAATAAGCTGCTTTTCTGAAATTTTGTTCAGTTACAGTACAAGTTTTAATTTGCACTACATAATTAAATTTATGAGAATGGCCAGAAATATTCCCTGTTGGTAAACAAATCACATCTGTCTGAGGTTCAAATGTTTATGGTATGTTTGTGTTTTTGACAATGTCTTGCTTCTTTGTATTACTGTCATATACCAAATGCTGTAGCATACTATCACTATAATTTTGAACAGAAGGCGTTGGTTGGGAGGGCTAGAGGGTGCCATACCAAAGCTGGAATGAATAGCAGACAAGTTTCCTCTTGCCGGACTATTAATGCAACATACCTGTATGTGTTATTTTTTTGATGATTCTGGTTTTTGGGTGGTTTCACATGTCCTCTTTTGTGATTCTGGCTTTGACTTGGATATTTTATTCATAAATTGCGTGACTTTCTCCCTGTTCTTAACTGTACTATATTAAGCGATTTTTAAAACTGTTTCCTGATTGCCATTTCCTGCAACTGAAACTGTCACAATACACAGTGTATATAAATTGTCTGTTAACATGGCAGTTATTTCTGTTTTATAAAAAAAAAAAAAAAAAAAAACTATCCAAAATATATCATGTTCCATGTTTTTTAGTCTCAATGTGAAATTGAAATTGAAAAGAAACTTTTTTAAATTCATTGTATACTGGAAGGGGGAAGCCCGGTGACGTTAGGAGGACGGGGCACCAGGTCCGGCCCGTTATCCAATAGTGGATGGGGAAATCGTCAGGAGCAGATAGAGAAAGAGTGTGGTTGGACAGGGAGTGATGACAGGGTAGATATAATTTGGTGCAAAAAATATAAATAAGGGGTAAGTGCGAGGGGAATGCTTGTGAATGTAATTGTTATATATACATATATATATATATATATATATAATTTAAACAACCAAAAATTATAGGAAAGGTGAGATGCGAAGCGGGTGCTCCCCGATCATGTGCCCTAAGCTCTAGCCTTGCTTTATCTTGTTCAGCCTATTTTTGTAGCACATTGGGTGTTAGGTGGTCTTTGACAGCAAATTTACATTTTAACGAATGCCATGAATAAGCTTAACAAATGTACAACATTTCTAAGAGTGACTGGCATGAAGACAAATGCATAAAGTTACAAAACTTTGTGATTCTATGTGTCTGACTTTTTTTAAACAGTCTTTGCTTACAGATGGTGATTAGTAACTAGAGAAGGCTGGAATGTTGATCTGCCAGTTCAGATAGAACATCTCCTGTTGGTGATAGGTCTGAGACTCCATGTGACTCCATGCACCAGCAGGACACACTTTAATGCACAGTTTATGTAACATATCTCCTCACCACTTTCTTTTTTATCAATATTGTTATTTCCTTACAGGCTTATAATATTTTTCCCAAAATCGTGGGCCTTTTCCCTGGGCATCTGCATGACATGTTGTCAAAAGTGGAAGAGGCCAAAGGTTTATTTAAGCTTGAAGCAGAGGCACGGATGAAGACACTGGATCCTTCTTCACCCCCTAAAGATTTCATTGAGGCTTTCCTTTTACAAATGGAAGAGGTAAAATCCTTCTTTTCATGGTTTTTTATATAGTGTATATAGTATATGTTATCAAACAGCTACAATACCTCATTAATCTCATAATTATTCAGCACTGGTAATCCTGTAGGCAGAAAACACTACATTTTGATATATAGTGTAGAAGAGGAATGTCAGCTGCACCCTTATCTATCACACAAAATTACTTAACTGAAACAATGTCAGTGTCCGTACTGACACAAGCAGATACAATAAAACTAAAACAATTTTTTTTTCAGGAAAAACATAACCCTAATACAGAATTTAATTTCAATAACTTATTGGGCACAACATGGGGCATGTTTAGTGCTGGCACTGAGACTACGACTTCTACAATCAGACAAAGCCTGCTGCTAATGATGAAGCACCCAGATATTCAAGGTAGGAGATGAGCATTTTTATAATGAATATGATTACCACGGCTTTGATATGTAGGTATCTGATACATACGCTGTGTTATACCCATCATCTTGAATAGCACGAGTCCAGAGGGAGATTGATGAGGTGGTAGGACGAGACCGGAGCCCTTCCATTGATGACAGACAGAACATGCCATATACAGATGCAGTCATACATGAAGTTCAGCGCACCATGGATATTGCTCCTACTGCTGTTCCACATAAAATGTTATATGACACTGAGTATAGGAACTATCTCATTCCCAAGGTACCTTAACATATGCACATTGTGACCTTCAAAGCTTTACATGTGTGTTTACATATTTTTTAAACTCTGCCCACTTTATCTGCTGAAGGTTGTGTGTTTTTAATTCAGGGAACCATGGTTCTTCCTTTGCTGTCTTCTGTGCTTTCTGACCTTGAGCTATGGAAGAACCCTGACAATTTTGACCCTGAGAACTTCCTGGATGAAAACGGACGATTCAAAAAAAGTGATGCATTTGTTGTATTTGGAATGGGTAAGCTAAAACCTAAGATGTTATTAACTTGCTGTTACCTAACATGTATTTCCTTTATTATCTTAAACAATGCACCCTCATTTACAATTAATGTCCTAGCATATTTATATATCTAATGCTTTTCTGGTTAGGTCAGACAGCAACCTGCTATGATTTTTTAGAAATCAGCCCCAGAAAATACAGATACATGCAGGATCAGAGGCTTCACCTATGATTATGACTGCTATTTCTGTGGTATAGAAGAGCAGTGTAATGCCTGTTAGTCCTTAAAAGGATGACATATGATTAAGTGACCAAATGCACAATTGAAGCAGGTAAAGAAGGGCAAATGGGTCACCAACCAACTGATTAAATCCCAACTGAGGTGCAAACCATGTAGTTTTCCTCCAGGCTGATTTCAGGAGCAGTGCATGTGATGGTACTGGTTCTTATGTGACATGATGTGGGGTCATCGTTGTGGGAGCTTCAGAACATTAGTCTTAACACAAAGAGTACCACGGTGAGGTGCGAAATAATTCCCAATGGTTTTCCCCCGGCCCAAATTAAAGGCACCAGATGATAAATCAACACTTCTTTCTTAACTTTAAGGACCCAAAATATTTATGTCAAAATCAGATCTCTTTATCTTCCTATTTTTGGATTGCCCTCTTTTTTTTCTTAACTCCCTTTCCCCATTGAGGATGGATCATGAATTTTGGTCACAAACCTCCCTAATGATTTCACAGGTAGCATATACAGTATAATAGCAACCAGTGTTGGGTCTGTGATAAAAGCAAGAGTAGGTAGCCACGAATTTGCCTGAGTGGGTATTTGGTGCATTACAAAAATATACAACGGAATTATAAAAAACTATATACTGTATAGCACTTGATGTGGGACTAATTTTTCAATTATGCAATTGAAGTGGCAGCACTGCATTGCAAAAATTAAGCAGGTACAGGTGATGTGGTTCAGTTAACATTTATATCAAACATCAGCATTGGGAATAATTTGTTCTTTGTTACATTCATGGCTCTATTCTTTCTGTTTTTCACAGGGAAGCGGGCGTGTTTAGGTGAAGCTCTGGCCCGAGTGGAACTGTTTATTATGTTCACGTCTCTCCTCCAGCACTTCACCTTCAGGGCCACTCAACCACTGGAAGCAATTGACACCACTCCTGCCATTTGCAGCTTTGGCCGTTTACCTCGTTTCTATGAGTGCTACACTGTGCACAGAACATAAACAGCTGTTTTTCTTGGATGGTATCTTGATTCTTATTTTTTAGGTTCACAGTTACAAGAATAGAAAAATATTTAGAAAAAACATCATAGATATTTAAAAAAAAAAAAAAGATTCTCTTGCATCAGTGGACATTACTTTGTTTTAATTGATGTTCTTTACATAATGACAATTTTTCCTAATGAGAATCTAGGTGAAAATGTTCATAATCATCTTTGGTATAGTCTCCTTTGAATCATGTTGTCAGTCTTAATTCAATCTATTTTCCGATCTTTAACAAGTACAGTATTCAAATTCTGAAAAAACATGCAGTTGTTAACACTGAAATTACACACAATTACCATACAATTGGCTTACTACCTTCTTAATCATATATCATAATATTTGTCTTTTTCATTTTCATCTTTTCATTTTAAAACTTTCCATTTCCCTGTAAGAAAGTACACTTAATAATCTCCTAGAAAAAACAGCTGTCATATAAAAGCTTAAAACAAAGCTTAATCATTTGCATAACCCAACTCTGTTTACAAGTAACTTTTGCCTCTTTCTTCTACTGATGCCATTTATGATCTTACTTCATTGACTTAATTTATAAAATTTATTGAATTACATTAGAGCATTGTAAAATTCAGCATAGCTTCAGTATGCTGCTTCCCTACAGATTCTGAGACTATGTTTCCACAGAAACAAAAAAGATGAAGGTAATATGCGAAGTATGAAGTAGGGGAATATATGAAGTAGGGGAAAGGTGAAGGAGAAGCGTACGGTATGAGGTAGTTAAACATTATAAGGCAAGCGATTCATTAGTATGTATGGAACTATGGACTCGTGTAGGACACATACTGTATGTTATGAAAAGGTAAAATCACACACCTGACTCTGATCCTACAAAGTCCATGACTTTGGTACAAAGTGTTTAAGATGCTGGTTTGAAGTCAAAGGTACATGTTTATTGCAGTCAAACTAAATATAGCCATTAGACTACTTACAGATTCCTTCACTGAGAACCAAGAAGTAATTCAGCCATGAATGCGCATATTAAGCCTTAACCAATACAATGATGCCCTCTAGTGTTTATTATAACAAAATAAATAATAATAAAATAATAAAACAGCTCTGTAAAGGTTTTTCTAAAGGTCTTTTTAGGTAGAGATGAATTTCCACTAGAACCATTAACAGTGTAATTCAAAAGTGTAAGAAGTGATGCTGGTAGGGTATCAAAACCAAACATTGATTTGATTTAGATTTTTCTTCTGTTCACTCACTTTGTATTTTCTAAATTAATAAAAACAATTAAAATAAGTATTCTTACTTTACAACATTTCTTCATGCCTGCCTAAAACCTTTGCATATCTATTGTATGAACAGAGGATTGACAACACAAACCCATCCTTTTATTCTATTATGTTTGTGAAGTCATTTGTTCTGATATGAAGAGAATCTCATGCAACATTTGTCCTTAAGATGTGTAACACTGTTGACTTTCTTCCCTTCACTTATACATAACGTCTCATTTCACTGTGTACTGCGTCAGCTATATATGGTTGAAATGACAATAAAAGCTTCTTGACTTGACTTGAACATTCAATAAACCTACAATTGAAGGTAAGTAAATTCATTCAGAGGCCATGCATTAATCAAAAACATGAAGACATCACAACATATACTGTAGGGTCAGACTATTATTTAATAATGATGCAAATAAAAGTTACAAATGTCTTGTAAAGTCCACAACTATTTCATAGCACTTTGTTTTAATTTAATTGATTTTTTTTGTGAATTTGTTTAGATGTACTTCCAAACAGCATTATTTATAATACAACAGTTGTTGTATAACAGTGTTTTACAAACAGTGCAACTTTTATCTTGGATAATAGCAGTCAGCATCCTGGTCAAAAAATAGACTTTCTCTCTTTTGCAGATAAATTATTAATTGTTTAGATCAATAGTGCTGCTTTTTGTCACTACAAAGAACATCTTACAGTTGTATGTGTTTGCGTGTGTGTGTGTGTGTGTGTGTGTGTGTGTGTGTGTGTGTGTGTGTGTGTGTGTGTGTGTTCTATTATGGCACAGTAAAGATCAATAGAGGGCAGTGGTAGTAACTCACTGAACATCCAAGACAAGGGACAACATTCACAAAAATAACTTATTTTAACTTATTTATAAGATGTTTTTCTGTGAACTTCTTTTACATATTTTTTGCTGGAATACATGTGACAGCAATTAACCACCTTGTAAACTCTATGTTAAACACCCAGCAATATTATCTAACACTGAAAAATAATATAGAACACAGTTAATATAAACTCTTTATTTTGTGCAAATATTAGCTATATAAGACTGTATATATTAACCTTAAGGAGACACTTATCTATTATATACAGTTGTGGGCATCATTTTATTAATATAATTCACTTAAGACTTGTAACATTCACTTAAGATGAATGTTTAATATTACATGTTTCTTACTTTATAGCTTCAAAATGATACCTTTACAGCTAAATCTCACTAATTACACCTCCTTCTGTTGTCCAAAAACAAAAATAACAGGTAGAAAATAACAATATAGTGGGACTGATCACATTAATCACTAGTCACATTAACCGATTTGGCATATAATATAATTTAGACCCTTCTATTTTTGACCTTTTTAAAATTAAAAAAAGTTGAAGATTTCACACTGCTCTGTTGGTCCTCCAGGTTGCTGGTGTTTGAGTAAAAGTTCATCTAAGAATAGCACACCATAGAGGTTTGGTCAGTATTGGACTAATGATTTAAATGCACTCTTTACAAAATTTAAGATTCAATTTTGTATGCCTCTGAAAATCTTTTCCACATGGCCCAGAAGCCTTTAACAGTAGGTATCAGAATATCCATTGACTCCATCAAGTTCACAGTGATCCAGTGCTGGTGTGTCCAATGCATTCAGCACTTGCTTGTGGGCTGAAATGTAACAATATGCCTTGTCCTTCTTTGCTTCCAGATGATGATGCAAATGGAGAGGAATTTGTGTGGAGGCTGGAAGAGGTTCCATGCTCAAGTGGATACCACTTTCTTCATGACAGTCATGGTGGCATGGCTGGTCTTCATGATCTTGTCCAGTAGCCCCCTGTAGTATGTGACTGCTGGTAGTGCGGTGTTCATCCAGGGTTCCAATTCCCAGCTTCAGATTATGCCACTTTTTCTTAATTTCTGTTTGCACCTGGGATTAGAAATAGGATGGAGACAAAAGGGTGAACTAAAGAATGAACGCAACTATTTACTTAAATATTTAAATACAGAACAATTCTTCAAAGGTTTAGTGAACTGAGAAATTTTTTGTAATAATATTATGAATTTTATGTTATATTATTAATTTTATTTTTTTGTAGTTCACTCATTACTGGTGGATGGTTGACAATTTAAAAGGAAATCAGTTGTTCTGTTGTGCTGTGGGAGGCATTTACTGGAATGGGTTGGGCCCGAATGTCACAGCAAATGAATACAAAGAGACTCTGATTGATTACATTTATCCTATGAGGAAACATTTATACATACTGATGGGAATGGTCTCTTCCAGGATGGCAACCACAAGGGATGTGGGCTCACGGAAAGGACTGATGAGTATTTCATGAATTTATGAATTAAATATAAGAATATACATTGGGATCCAAAAATCTTAAACCCACTTAAAAAACTATTCATCTTATATTGTACAAAAGGTCAGATTTTCCTCGTTCTTATTCTCTTCTATTGCAGCATGTGTTCAAATGACACTCAACTTAATTTGATCTAAAATGGATCATGAGGTTTCACACAAACTTGTCTAGTCTATGCCAGCTCGACTATCATTAACGTAAAAAGGTGACATACTTCATACTAAGAAACTCAAAAATGCATAGAAATATTTCAAATATTCTACTTTTTACTTGAATTTCTCTCAATAATTTAATTTGTAAAGACTATTTTGCTGGCCTGGGAACGCCTCAGTATTCCCCCGGAAGAGCTGGAGGAAGTGTCTGGGTTAGAGGGAAGTCTGGGCGTCCCTGCTTAGACTGCTGCCCCCGCGACCCAGCCCCGGATAAGCGGTAGAAAATGGATGGATGGATGGATGGATGGACTATTATATTAAACAATTGTTGAATTAGAAAAAAAAGCAAAATAGAAGAATTTTCACTACTGATCTTACACCTTATGTGTTATTAATAAAGACCATTCTACATTGTACGCACAGTGGAAAAGATGTGGTAAGCTTTTTTTTTTTTTTTTAAAAAAACCTTTTAATCCTTTTAGCACTCAACATTCATCTGTGTTATTCATCTGTGCTGTGTCAGCATTCATATGTCTGTTGTTTCTTACCTCTTTATTCAGAAAACAGTATAAAATGGCCACCAGTAAACCCTGCAGAGGATCACAGAACAGAGCAACTGCTTAAAATGTGTCAGCTATTTGTCATCATATACTACACCATGTACAATAAATGCAAGTCTCAGCTGTACCTGTGTTGAGTTAAGGAAGAGCTCAAAGAAGAGCCAGGTGGTACGCAACGGATTACCACTTGGTTCCTTTACCACTGATGGAAACACAATCTTATGAAGTCCCAGTAGAGGCATGAGGGTCAGGGTAGACTTGGCCAATCTAAAGAACCAAACATATTTTTAATCTAGTCCATGTTTTATTCTTGTTGTAATGTTGCCCCTTAGGATAAGGATTAGGTTTGTACATGTAATTCATGTTAGTTGTTTTGCTAAACATTTATTATGACTTTAGACACAAATGGAATTGTTTTAAATTGCTTTTATAGTCAAAGCTTTAAAAAAAACAAAAAAAACTGTAAAGTCAATTTTAGACAAATTTTAGCACAATTGATTTAAATTTAACCTTTCAGGGTTTACAGAGGTTCCTAAAGGTTATTTTGGTAAAGATTGTGCACAAGGTTGGATAGAAAACTCAACAAAAAATCTTAAAGCAACATGATAAGTCATATCTTTAATATTTAAAGTAGGAAAGATGTCAAGTATACCAACTTACTAGTCCTAACCTTAGAAACAAAAGTTCACCTGCTGGTCTTTTTTTTTAAAAACAGCCTATGTTTCATGATTATGAATATACTGTAAAGTCTAAAATGAAAAATGAACACATTTTTAACACATTATAAATATAAATTCCATTCTTCATGAAGACTTACCTGAATTTACAGTCTGTATATCTCATCTGGTTTGCTCTTAATTTGGAGACAAGCATCTGTATAATCCTTGTGAAAAAGAAAAGGTTTACCTGCAATATATCACATTTATCAGAAAACTCAGTAAGATCACATTAACCATAATGTAGAAAAAGACATGAGGCAGAGATGGTGGTAGCAGAGATGAGGATGTTTAGGTTCTCTTTAGGAGCGACGAGGATGGACAGAATTAGGAACGAGCACATCAGAGGGACAGATCAGGTTGACTGTTTTAGGGACAAGGTCAGAGAGAACTTATTGAGATGGTTTGGACATGTACAGAGGAGGGAGATGGTTATATTGGCTGCCATGTAAGAGGCAAAGAGGAGATATATGGATGTGTTAAAGAATAGCATGGTTGCTATTCGGCTACAGACATGAGGCTGCAGGCCAGGTGCCATATGTTATCACGTTTATGCTACTATTCAGTTTATAGAATTGCTGTGTTTATGCAACAGTTTTATAAGCCTGCTATTTATTGATATTAAGCACCTGATATTACAGACACAGTATGGCCAAGTTTTTGCTCTATCAAAAAAAATTTGTTCTCAAGGAAGTCATAGCTGATAAAGTGTTGCATGTTGTAAAGCAACTGACAGACTGACTGACAGCCAGATGTGTAACAGTTTCAGTATAATGAAATATCGCAAAAATTATAATTATTTTTTACAGCAAACATAGACACGAGGCGTGTTAACAAATACCAGCACTCTTGTATCATTGCTTTTCTTATTAATTTAGAGGACTGTATAATAACATCAGTATAATAGCATTTTCAGGTGATTTGGTGCTAAAACATCTTTAATTGAGGAACAAACTCTTACTGAGATAGCCAGGTAGATAGGAGCTTCAACAATCAGCCAATTCACAGTGTTCTCATTCTGCTCCCAGCACCTTGAAAAAGATATAATTTATTTGCAGTTTTTAAAATATAATAGTACATATTGACATTTCTTTAACAAAGCTGATAATGCTTACCCTGTGTTCTCATATAGGTGGCGCATTATGATCCATGGGACCACATAAAGTGTAGGAGTAACTGAGGAAAGAAATTATGTTACTGTTGTGCATCCAAAAGGTTCCAAATAAATTCTTAAAATGTCTTGCTTGTATTGGTATATTGATTTTATAGTACTATAACTCTTAAAGGATTTATCTGAAAGTATAATTGTTGATTGTTGAACTAACAGACAATAACTAACATGATTAACAGCAGATAAATGTGATAGATTAATTGCAACTGGCAAAATAATCTGTGGTCAAAATGGTACTGACCCCAGCCGAGGACAAGGTAACCACAGAAGTAGCTGTTCTCAGAGAACACAACGAGTACCAGAAGGTTATAGAGGTACAGGCCCTCTGTTAGTACCCAGAAGTAGTTTGTTCCCACACAGTACTGCATTACCACTTCGGCTATGCGGCAGCCAGATAGTTCCTGTAGGCAAAACACAGGCATAAAGAGTCTAAGGGTGAAGCATCTTTATGTACTCTATTTGGCCAAATGCTTAAATTCTGTTAAATTGTTGTGACATGTGGTAAATGACTGTTGCCCTTGTGGTTAAAGCACCATTTCTAATTTATAATTATTTATACATATGTACATTTTAATGTCCAGATGGACTATCAGTTAGTAATAAATGATTGTCTTTGTTGCAATTTTAAAATAGCAAGTCTTTTGTTTTGGATGTATCACTAAAAAATAAAATCCTGTGTACTTTATGTGTTTGTGGTCATGTATGTTTGCACACCAACCTGGCAATTTGGCAATACCTGTTCGCTGAAAACATAGGAAAAATTACTGCTGTTTTGGTGGTAAGGACTGTGTTTTTGGAGAAGATCATCACGCATAAGGATGGAAACGGCACGCAGGATAAAAGAGGCAAACAGGTTGGCATGAATGTAGTTACGGGTGCAATGGAGTTTTCTAAAATAGAGCAGACAAAAATAGAAATTTCCTTACAGGCAAAAATTCTGAAATACTGAATCTATATTCATGTGAAAAAATGTTAACTTATTTTCAGTTTTGGTTATTATGGAATAAATCTAAATTAGGTTGACCATATAAAGAAGAGAAAAAAATGCAATCATATAGGGGTCTCTAATTACAACTCTTATTATTACCATAACAAAACAAAAATAAAAACAAAAACAAAACAAAGAAGATTTAATTAACACTCATTATATCTTCATAGAATTACTTTGTATAATGAAGTATGAACAGGCTGGAATAATGACTCATTTAATTACTAAAATTACTAAATTACTAACTTAATTTCTAAAAAACTAAATTACTAAAATTCTATTTTTTTCTAAAAAAAAAAATTGTATTGGTTACATACACAACCATACATAGAAAAGTACAGTGAACTAGAATTTACTTCCATTGAGATAGTAAAGGAAAAATATAATAAATAATATAATATAAGATTCAATATGGATAAACAACTGTCCTTTTCCTCGCATGTTGCTAATGTCAGACGATCATGTCGGTTTCTTCTCTATAATATCAAGAGGATTCGGCCATTTTTGTCCACACAGGCTGTCCAGGCTCAAGACTGGACTACTGCAACTCACCGCTGGCAGGTCTACCTATGAACGTAATTCGTCCTCTGCAAATGATCCGAAATGCAGCTGCATGACTTTTCAACCTGCCTAAATTCTTACATACCACAACGCTGCTGAAATTCCTCCACTAGCTTTTAGTAGCGGAATGCATCAGATTCAATGCACTGATGGTTGCTTACAAATACAAAAATGGACCAGCTCCCTATTACTCAAAGATCTTATCACTGCTCACACTGCACCTCGCTCCCTCAAAGATACCAGCACTGCTTGACTGCCCCCTCCATCTCTCAGGGTAAGAGGTAGGTATACAGCAAGACTCTTTTCTGTTCTGGCACTGAGGTGGTGGAATGAACTTCCCCTAGATGTCTAAACAGCTGAGTTACTGTTACCGTTTCCATTCCCCAGTTCACACTTCCTACAAATATGGGTGCCACGGACAACAACACCTGGCCACCTCATACTGATGTGGCACACCTGGTTTCAGTCTTCCATACACTATAGAGAGACTCTGAAACATCCCTCCTGTATCTACTCAACTCTGTTAACACATCTGACATATCAGTCCTTTTTTCCATGCTCACAATGATGCTTTCTGATCTGATTTGTTTCTCTGTTTTTTGTTATTCTGTTTTTGCCTTGAATATCCTTATTGCAAATCTCCTAACCCCCTGCTTCTCCTTGACCTTGTTTATTAATTATTTTTCTAATTTGTTTGCTGATCACCATTTTTAATAAAAAAGTATTATCCTAGACATTAATTTATGTTTTTATTGTGTTATTATATATTAAAGCTATGTTTATAGTAACAGAACACAGAGATACTGGTTGTTTTTCACAAAGGAGCCCATCAGTGAATGCAGCATAAACATGTTTCACATAATAAAAAAATCTATTTAAAAATGTCATTGTTAGCACCCATGGCCATGCTGGCTATATACGGTCAAAACATTTCACCTCATAGCTGGAGGCTTTAGCAGCAAGACAGCAGAATCATTACAAGAATGTGCTACAAAAACTCATCAAAAACCCAACTATGTAGCACTACATGCTGCTAAAGGCCACATCAGTTGTATTGATTAGCATTTATTCTAATGCATTAACACATAAATGATAATGAATTCTCAAATGAATGCTGGATACTTACATGAAGATTTACTATGTATTTACTGTTGAGTGTCACATTGGCAAGCTATTCTGATTGAGTAGCTGGTCAAATAATTCTGTATAGACAATTCCCATAACCATTTTAAATAAGTTGACAAATTATCCTTTTCCATCATAAATAAGATTTCTGGAGAGACCTAATCAATTTAGACTCACCTAAATAGAAGTAATATGATGAGGGCCAAAATAAGGCTGGTCAAAGACAAAGAGTAGCCAACTGTGTACATCACCCTGAGGTAGGTTAGGACTAGTATCTGTTGCTCCTGTTGGAAAACAAAAAGTCTTCAAATGGCTTCAAATATGTAATGAAATGGTTAATTGTCTTTCAGAAAGAAAGAAAGAAAGAAAGAGTTTTCATTTCAAGTTAATAAAGCCTCATTAATAAGTGTAGCTATGTGGTGATTATTCAACCCACAGATATTTCTTTTTCTGTTGTATTGCAAAATGTCTCTTTTAAAATAAAATATTTAGATGTTTCTGAATAAAAATAATTACTCAATTAAATAAAAAGACTAAAAATGACATATTTGATATATTCCTTATGTTTCATTTCAGTAGTCAAAATTTTGGAGGCCATGTTATTTAAATTTGGAAGGCCATGTTAGAAAGTCCTTTTTTAAGGAATAATTTTGATGAAACTAAACTTGAAAGATTTGGTCTAAAGCCAAAACATTTGACAATTATTGTCACAAACCAAATACACCCATTGTCCCAAGACAATGAGCCAAAACACAGGGCAAAATCTACTAAGGAATGGACTGAAAAACAGTGCTTTGTCATGGCTGAGTGAACAACCAGACTTCAATCCATCAGATAATGACCTGGAAATTACAGCCCACCAACATTCTCCATTTTATATGGTACTGTAGGGTTTGAGAAATTGTGTTTTCAATAATGGGAGAAAATCCATGCATATGTATATACATGTAAATGGATACATTCTGTTGTTTAAAGGGAAATTAAGTTTATTCAGAAAGAGGGAAAAATAACTACAGGCTATGAGCACACTGTCTCGATGTCATTGCTTCATATCTTGCCAGGCACAACCCATTTGACTGGCATAATGTTGCATTTTGTATGTCTATTTTGTTTAGCCTTAGGCAAAAAGAACAAGACATAGTAATGATGCATTCAAAGTTGTGGAACACTGGTCCTAATTTAGTTCAATCCCTGCTTAATATTTTTGATACATTTAATATGAATTACTGTGATTGGATTGTAAGGTGCACATATTTTTGACAGTTGGACCAATTTGTTTTTTTTTTTTGTAATTATTTTTTATTTGTAAAATTGATGCAAATTTTAATCATACCTCGTTTTTGTGGTTGTTGCTATTTGCAATGCATTGTGAGGGGTCCCTCCAGGTGTGGCTAGTGTTGTTGTTGTGCCATTGGCCATCTGGACCACATTCTCTTAGGACAAACCCACTGTGCACTGCATGAAGTGTACATTACATACAAAAATTCAATTAATATACCCAAGTCTTATTCTGAAAAAAACTGTGTACTACTAGTAAAAAAGGACACATTAAATCATAATGTATTAGCCAATAGCAGGTACCTTGATCATACCAGGGCAAATACCAGGGACAGGGCACTTTGACTGTGGTGTTGGGCAACCCATCTGTCCAGCAGGCAAATTGATCAAACATACGTCTGCAAAACAAACCTGAGGAACGAATAAATTGTGCTGCAATTTAAAAGAATTGCATGATAGCAGTAAGAGAATGTCAAAAAATATTTCATTTTCAAATATACAACCTAATCGTAGTTATTTCACTATTTCTACCCATTATATGGAAGGCCAGACAGATATTCAAGCTCACGGTCTTAACAGTGTAAAACAGTGTCTTGCATTAGTGCGTGCAAATTTGTATTGCAAGGTCTAATTCTACTGAAGAAAAATAACATTTGTAGATAAAATAGCTATTTTTTTTATTTAGACAGTAGGATTCCTGTATATCACCTGTAAACTCCTCCAACCCAGTTAATCAGTCAGTGAAGTGACTGCTGTTAGAAATAAATAAGTTCCAAAGGCAACAACATTCAAATGAACATTGCAGCACATGGGAACTATTGCTAGATTTTCTACTTTTGGAAATTCAAACCATGCAATCATTAAAATCCCTGCCATATCTCTCCTCTCTTGGCCACGTGTTTCACAATGGAATACATTACCATAAATTCAGCTCAAAAGCTTCTTCCTCTGTGTTTTGATAAACAGCCTTTTACTGAACGTGACCACATTGTTTTTACATCTTTATATTATACAAAACTAGGGTAAGGTATCCTTCAGAGCAATAAATATTTTGTGCTTCTCATGTGAGGATGTTATTTTTCTGTTAGTAAGGTAAGCTGAATTTTTTTGTTTGTTTGTTTGTTTGTTTTTGCAGGGAAATTTTTAAAGCCAAAAATACCTCCATTTACAAATGAAAAATGTGTGATGTATTGAAAATGGACAGAGTGTAGGGTACCTGAGGGGGTTGGTGCTGAGCTGATGTTTGACATGCACTCATTCCGATACCTTTCCCATTTCTGCAGCACATGCTCTAACGTCCTTCCAAACACACACTAAAATACATATGTGTGATGCGACAACATATAGTTAATGTGCTATAAACATTTTACTCAGTGTGTAAAGTCTGAATCATTCTATATTCAATTGTCAGAGCCTACAAATGTGGCTAGTTTTGGATGTTGAACACATTCAATATATCAGACATAATTAAAAAAAAGAAAAAACTACTGAAAACAATTAGTAATATATGTTGGAACACGATAATTATTGGCATGTATATGTAATTACTAGAGATGTAAGAATATGTCTAGTTGTCAAACAGTATATTCAGGAGATTGCATAATAAGTAGCTTATATTTATTAGAAAATACTGATTATATTACATAAATTGTAATAAACATGTAACAAGCCCACATCTTACATATTTAAACTGTTTCAAGCTTACCTTTCTCTTGAATTCAAATCAGGATAGGTTACATAGGTTCTACTAAGCAAAGAATTACCTGAGTAACTAGAGTACTACTGTGTTAGCTCATAAAAAAATCACTGGCTATCGGAGCAGCAAGCAGGAACTGGAAGATCCAACTAAATCTGTGGACTGGCACTTTAGGTTCTATGTACAAGTTTGACAATCTAAATGCGGTGGACAGATATATTACAATGTGCTGAAACTTCCATATGGAGATATGATACCCTATATTTTACTGGAGGACAAATTATTCAAAACAAGTAAAAACAAACAACTAAGTGCTAATGGAATTTAAATGTGTAACTTTCAAATAACAAAATAAAAAGTCAAGTGCTTCAGCCATCTTTCAGAGTCACAAAGCTTAGACAGAGAACTAATGTTTAATTAAACATGTTTATTTTTTACAGTCAATGCTCATTTTTTGTTTCTGACCCTGAATCATATTTTACTGACAAAAAATGTGTCACTGTATTGTATGGCATCAAATTTTGAATTTTTTTACACCACTAATAATTATATATTCTAATTGAAAGTCTGAATTATTAATTAGGTCTCTGAGATTATATACCTCAACCCTGAACAGGACTGATAGAGTGAGGAGTAGGATTGTAAAGGAGCTCTTCATCACTATTAGAGTACCAAGGTGGGGTCCAGGCATGTCAGAACTGAAAAGCCCATCTTTTCACAGCTACAGGCTCTCAAATACCACCTACAAGAGGACAAAAGAAAAAAAACAATACAAAAAGTGCAAATCAATACAAAGTTATTGTAACTTATCACTGTTATTCTAGGACAAAACATATCTATCCTGGTGGGTGTGGTCTCACTGAATGGTTTGATAAGAACATAAATTAAAGAAATCAAATATACTATGCTCTCCTTAGTCCAAAGTCCACTTATGGAATATTTTGGACCAAAATATTCGCTCTCTACCACCAGCATCAAAACAGTAATTTACTAAAAAAAAGTGTCCGTAACTCCAGTACAGTTCTAATAAATACAGAATCTATTCTACAGTGCTTTAATGCATGGATGTCAACACTTTGTTATGACACTTTTATTTTTATTGTTTTTTGTCATCCATCTGTTGATAAAATTCCTAATGGCTTCATCAACATCTTTTTAAAAGTGTCTTAGTAGCCATACTTTTGCAAAAATGACCACTCACTCCATCACTCCGCTGCCGATGATCTTGTTGGCTTTAGGTAAAATCAGTATGGATTTAGTAGTCACTACTTCATGAATACATACTAGTCATCATGGATACCAGCTGGAACTTAAAAAATAAATTTTATCAAACTGAAAAGTTTTGCAATTGAAATCGTGACCCTTTAAATCTGTCTACCTGTAAATCATTTTTACATATTTCTATAACTCTTAACCGAATACAGGTAAAACAGCATGCCTTTAAAACAAGCAGAGTTCTAGAAATATTATTTCCCTAAGTCCTAACAAGTTATAACACAATATATACTTTACATAACATTTATATCCACTACATAATTATTGCTGAAAGGATGTTTCCTAGGGCACTCAATAAATGCCTCCTCTCTGAGGATAGATGAATGTAATGAAATGGAAGTGGTTCCAGACTGTCTCTGTGATCTCTTGTAATTTCCATCTGATGCTGTTGTTACAAACAACTCACTGAATCAATAAAACTATTTAAAATCAGTGTTATTTGAAGGATTTTTTTTCTTTTGAAAAATGCATTACATTATCTGAATAGAAAATGCATTATAATTACCTGAATTAGAATTTTTATTTGTAGATAAAATGCCTACAATAGATTTCCAGCATAACATGTCTACCAGGTAGGTCTGGAGAATGTCAAATGAACAAGCACACTTTTGGACCGTTAAATCAATCCCTGGTATAAATTAAAAAAAACAACATTTCTAATTATCATAATATTACAAAACCAACTGAGTTTAAATAAATCTGATAAATAATTTCTGTGTATGTGATTATGTGAAGTATGTGTGATTAAGAAAATCACAAAGCAGTCATGAGACATGGTTGTGAATTAGGAAGTTCTATTGTTTAACTCTATATGTGACATTCAATTTGGAAACAAGGTTCATTTATGATATTTTGGTGAGATTAGCAGTTAGGTATTAGTATTTAATCTCAATATCAAGTCTAATGACAGGATCAAATAAATAATTATTTCCGCACTCTGAAATCCAGATTAAATTGGACTGTAGTGTTAAATCTTTTAAAGAGGCTTTTTGAGAGGTGTAACAAAAAATTAACATGCTCTATAATCAAAAATACCCTGGAGGCACCTGCCAGTTAAGCCAGTGGCTCAAAAAACACCAAAGAAATGTGGGAATGTATGTGAGATGCCTGCTTAAACAATCACTGAGAGCTAATCCGCAGTTTTGGGTCACTTTATCCAACTAGTTTTTTGGTCATATTAAAATTAAGTAAGATGAAAGCAAGGCAGAGATTAACAGTTTAATTACGTCCACTTGGTGGTCCACATAAGTGCTCCTGGAAAAGTGAATAAATCATTAAATGGAATGACATAATCGCACTGAGATCACTATTAGCTCCAGATATATAAAACCTACATGGACAAAACTCAAACACTTTTGATTGTTTTGTGATATATTACCTTCTTTTGGTTTCATAAACAGCGAATTTACATGTTTGCTGTATCTAAACACGAGTATTGACGACTGGCCTCAGCTAGAAAAAGCGAGTCTTGGGTCGATACACAGCGCAAAGGTTTTACTCTTGTGCGTTTTTGCGCATGGTTCCACCAAATCACCGAGGCGATTTGAGACCCACGTTGAAGGAGGATGTCATTATGACATTATGTAAGGACTTTAACACGACTTCAAACACACACACACACACACACACACACACACACACACACACACACACACGGAAGACATTACATTTTCTTCTTTAACATTGTATATTTCTTATCCAATTCAAGTCTTTGGCGAGCGTGAAAAGTGTTTCTTGCAGTTCCACGTAACTCTATATGTTGTCTGCTTCAATAAATACTACCAGATAATGGTTTGGATGTGAAATTAGATTATTGCAGGAGTCTGGGACAAAAATGCTCCGACTAAATGCTCGGGAAATGAAAATAAGTATTATGAAAAAATGACTTACCGATTGACATACCGTGAATTCAGCTTATAGGTTTATCAGTTAGATCCGTCTTCTGTATAACTCCAGGTGCATAATGCTTAACTCCTCAGGTCCTGTTGTCTAAATCTTGTCTTGAAGTTATATATAATAAGTAAATAATAAGTCAAAGCGCTATAGTTTTATTGCATTAATACATCCTTCATTCTGGGATCGATAACATGGTGCAAAGGGAAGAGGCAACACTATGAGCTGCTCAGTACAAATGCCACTTTTGAGGGCGCGCGCAAACACCCACGCACGCACACGCACACACACACACACACACACACACACACACACACACACACACACACACACACACATACACACACCTGGAACAGGACTGTGATGGATGGATTGCATTTTCGTTTCTTAAAGCAACGCAATGCCCCAAACAAAAATGTGAGGTTATTATACCATTTACAAAAATGGATACATACCTGCTTTCTATGTATGGACTGGAGTTCAGAATACAACACTGCTTAAGGCAAAAAAATAAACAATAATAAAAAAAAAAAAAAATAACAAGTGTTTTTTTTGTGTGTATGTTTGTGCTTTTAAAACAAGCCAGAGGTCAAATAAGCCAAGAGCTCAATTTTTGTCCTCCAAATGTTGTACTACGTTTCTCATAGAAAGCCCTGGACTCTGGGAGTAAATAAGATTAGCTTTTTAAATGTATATCTGTCTCCTACGTGAAAAACATAACAAACGTTGGTTCTTATTGTTCACCTAACAGTTAATCAGAGGTGTGGTGTCTTTGTTCACTGATTGGCATGTTGACTCAGGTGAGCTGGAGCTTGAAATAGAACAGAGTGGGAAAAACATGTCATTATTTTTCATTATAATGGTAATGAAAAAACAAAATGGAAATGGCTGTTTTACAGCTTTAGTAAGGAATTTTTTGTTTGATTGTTTGTTTGTTTGTTTGTTTTGGAAAAACTGTATGCCCCAACTTCTGACAGCTGATTACAAGCTGCGTGCCACTCCCCTTTGTTCAACAGCTCTTGTTGATATCATTCTGTTTCATGCTAGACCTGACTACACCTGGACATGATGAAACTGTGACTTTTGGCATATAACATCTAGAATATCTTACTCACACCTTAGATCAATATTCTGATATACCTAAAGTTTCTGTGGGCCATGGCCATTTTCCACCTAACCTCTAAGGTTACTCCATCTCTGACAAGCCTTCTCACATTTTAGTGATAGAAATTATGAAAAAGTGATGAAACAGTGAAGATCAGATCTGCATTATTTAACATGTTGCCATAGTTCTTAATGATTGTTGGTACTGCGGGTGAAATTAACACAACTAATTAATATAAAGATTACACACAGTAATTCAAAGTTTCTTCGATAATTATTTTTATTAGTACTTTTTTAAAAAGAATTTTCACAAAAATAATATATATGTGCAACACCCTTAATAAATTATATTATCAACACCCTTAATAAATTTGGTAAAGAAATATTAATCAGATTTTTATTCTTTGACTGTGAACTGTGGTTATATGACTGGTTGGAAGACCACCATGACGATTTCTCAAGGAACTAGTTTCATTTTCTCATTTGCTTGTCTTCTTGCTGAGTATTAATAGCAAAGACATCACTCCCAGATCATGAGGAACTGCTTTCTTCAGGGGCTGCAAGGCAAATCCACTTCTACAATGTGTATGTGGAAGCCATTGTAGCATATTATAACACTCCAATTGATCTTTGTAAGGCCTCATAAGCTTATTAGTATGATTTTTACCTCTATGTTAGATTGTGGTTCTTGTTTTAGTATTGTGACATATTTGTTCATTTTGTCTTTTGTCTAATTTCAGGTGCTATGTCTGCCTGCTTGACTTTTTTTCATGTAATTGCTTTTAACATATTTTCCTTGTTTGGTGTGCTTGCATTATAATGGAAAAAAAGCATAGCTTTCCGAAACAAAAAAGGTCTGGACTTGTGCAAGACCTATACATGATAATACCACATGTATTTATATAAAAACATAAAAAAAATTATACTGAAAATAAAAACAAAATGTAACTCATATATAAAAATTTGCAAATCACAATGCTTTGAAAGCATGTCAAAATCTTTCGATTTTTAAATACATTAGTTTCATTCTGCAGTTCACATACACCACATTTCATTGAGAATTATAAAAAAGGTTGATTCAAATTTGTTTTTGTCAAGCACTTAATCTATTCTGGATATTTTCAAGGCAATAAAAGTTGTAGATTTAAACTGATCATAATGAGACTGAGCTATCCTTAGGGACTAAACTTGTGTAAGGTGTGTAAAAAGCCGATATGGCGTATAGCTTTTGAAGATGTGTGCATCACAGATGGTGAGCTCTAAGTAAAATATGGTCTGTTCACAAAATTTTACCTTTTTTTGTCTATTTACTGAAATGCATTAAACACTGTAGAATTTTGCTTCACAGTAAGTGTAGCATTCCAGTGTGATTGTAACTGAAATAGTCTAAATAACTTGATTAATGTTCATTTTCTTTCTATACAATTGAAACCCGAAGGATCTGTTTTAAATGGCTGTTTAACACCTTTTAGATGTATTGTAAATGCAACAGTATAATATTTTAGACTGTTTTCCAAAGTGATTTTACATTTCCTATGGACACCATTCAATTTGATATCTGTACACAATCTGTACTCTGTAGCATCCTAATATCATCCTTCATTCAGACCTCATATCTTCTCTAAAGACCCTTTGTAACAAAGCAATAATATTTTGCATACAAGTGCAAGGAAAATAGCAGCTATTCGTAGAATGCACTTAAGAAATCCAGCTAAGGCTGTTGTTAGTAAGATCTATATAGATGTTGTATCATGATTAGATTTATGAGTAATAGGAGCAGCACGGGAGAAAAGCAAAGGCACCCAAGAGGAAATCTACAGCCAGTGCATCACATCAGAGCTTTATGAGTTTTATGACCACTTGGTAAGCTAAAGTCATAATGAACATATGCTCAAGCAAGTGAACAACACTTTATTGAAGATGCACTATAGGACAACAAAAGGAAGATCCTAAATCTAATGAAAATATTAGAATTTTCTTAGTAATCAAGAGAAACATGCATTGCATATGCATTGTAAGGTCATAGTTATATATGGTTATATACCTAGTTAAAGAATAAGAAAATATACGAATATATACAAAATACAGCATTTAGAATTAGAAAAATCTGCACATTTCTTAGATGTCTCTCAGCATCTTATCCTATAACAATCCAATAAAATATCTGGTTGACTGAAATAGTATGTTATTTGAAAGGAAAATAGAAAAAAAGATTCTTTCTTAACACTGTGATTAATGATGGCCAGGTGCATTTGTGAGTCAAGAGATGCTTACCATACGCTAAGCCTTGTAGCTGATGTTGAAGACAGGGAAGAGGACAGTGACAGGTGTTTGTCTTTGTTCAAGACTCCTCACTGATAGTTTACACTCAAGCTGCCAGTGTAGCTAACTACAAAGGTATTTAGACCAAAGATATTTAAAGTAGACCATAACTGCACAGAAGAGGTAGAAAATCTGTTGCATATATTTGAACTCTTAAACTGATCAGATTTTTAATAGTTAAATAGTCATTAACAGCAGACCTTGTATAATAGGACAACAGCACATGTAGAAATAAGACACATATGCACTGTTGGTTTATGTCACACATACATTATGCCATTTTAGCAAAATTCCATTCCAAACATAATAATCTGGAATATATGTAATGTTATATTATATTACTGTTATATACACAGTAATGCTAAACCCAATATAACAAAGAAATGTAAACCCAAGCAAACGTCTGCAGTTTGAGCAATGCATTGTATTTAAACAAAAATAAGTTATGTATCTCCTCACTGCAGACACAGCTTAAGTAATAATGATGCAAATAATGGACTCAGAAATGTGCAAAATTTCTTGACTGAATAAGACAGATGGGTTTTGAAGGAGAGTTGTGGAAGCAATGTCGTTTTCCGTCCCTGTTTTATTGATGTTTTATTATACATTTTAATTATGTAGCTTGAGTGGGATGTGATTATTCGGTGTACTGTATGTCCCAGTTGAAACATTCTCACTGGGGATTTTTCTCATTTTAAAAAACACTTGTTCGGAAATGTGATTGTACCTGAAATGCATTATGTAACATGAAATTAATCATTCTTTATCATCTCTAAAGACAGATCATGAAACAGTAATTTAGGTCTAAATGACTATGTCTGGAGCAACTCTGGTACTAAACCTGATTGCTTTGGATTTTATAAGCTTAATGATGACAAATCTTTGCAAATCCACTTGAATACCAAGAACCACTTGTACTCTATGTTGTAATTGCTTTGTTAACTTCATTCAGTTGTCTTAAGGATTTCCTTGAAGAGAACAAAAAAAAGGGTATGTTCCTTTGGTCCAATATGGATGAATATAAGAGCTTATCAGTTAACCTCATATTTGTTTAGCAGGTAACGATGGCCCTCTATTAGTGTAAACATTACCTGCAGGAAGAAAAGTCTGAATGCCTGGCATATATATCAAATAAACGCATATAAATGATTATAACATGAATGGAGGCACCAGGATGACTATTATTTTGTATGCTAAGATAGCATGGCTGATGTGCCCAGTACTTAATATCTCCTTTATGTCACCCGCATGAGAAATTCAATGACACTTGTGGGGGAAGTCATCAAATAACAAGGTTTGTTTACAAGGATTCATTAAGGTGGGATTAATGTGAAGCAGATCAGGGATTAGGGCTTATAATCACCCCTATATAATAGTGAATTTGAACCAATAAACACTTTAAATTCTGTGTTTATTCAGGCATTTAATGGGCAGTCTGTGTGTGTTGTTTCAGCCAGGGTGCTGTGTAAAATAGCTGTCAAATCGTGACCTGTTTTACACTGATTTTTTTAAAATATGTTTTAAACCACATTTTTAAATCCAATGGTATTTGTACAGACTTCACTCTATTTCTAACACAGATGAATTTGACATACTGTAAATCACTTATGTGGCATCTATAACTATATTTTCTCATGTGATTCGTATTACATGAAAACCTAACCTAACTCTAACCCTAACCCTAGTTTAATCAGAATCAAGTCAGGCATTTCTTATGTGACATCTACTTTACTTCTGTCTTTTGTCCAAATGCAGCCTTTCGGGTTATTTTAAACTTGAATAGCACACTAGATATTAATCTATATTTATCTCATTCCAGCATCTACACACTACATTGGTTCATAACAATGATATTGTTTTGATTTTCAAATATAAAGCAACATTATTATTTTTTATGTGAATGAACCCATACTGGGAATCCTTCATATAAGGCCACTGCTATGGTATCTCTCAAACAGAAACATTCTGACATAATCACTTTATTCTCATGAGAGATGAATGCTAAAATGTGGAGAGGTGTAAAAATCAGCAATAAAGTGAACACACACACCATTCAGCTGATACTGTCTATAGTATACTAATTACAGCAGGGTGCCTGTCTGTGTGTGTATATATACAGTATAGCATGAAGCAACCTTTGCTATATGTTTTGTCGATATTGTTATTTATTTAATGCTGAATTAATTCTGAATGCTGAATTATCTTATCTCTTATATCTTATCCTTATCACTTTCTCTTAAATATACAGTTAGTATACAATAAGGTCCATTGTCTTTTTTTGCTCTGAAGCCATTTGTGTTTGAGATAAAAAGATAAATGTGAAACAATAGATCAGAATTCAGCTTTAATGTTTTGAAATTTACATCTGGATGCATTAAACAACATAGAACGTTGCACCTTTTGGGTCAGACTATCCAATTTTAAGATTTTTTAAATTATTAAAACAGAGAATATTAAAGTTTATAACACTTAATATTTGCCTGTATTTCCCTTTCATCACCAAACACTACATTTTCTTTTTGATTCATATTTTCTGGGCTTGTACTGCAGCATCTTTCAGGTGTTAGTTCTTTTGAGGATATATCCGTTTAGTCTTCTCCTCAGGAGGTGATGTGCATACTCAGTTTGATTAAGGTATAGTAATTAACCTGACCAGTCTAAAACTTTCCAATTTATTGCCTTATGAAGTCGTTTGTTGTGTTGGTAGTGCATTTTGGGTGTTTTGTTTATCCATATGATGTTCCTCACTTTTAGTTTGGATTCATTTTTTGTAAATTGGCAGACAGATTTGATTCATACTGCTGCTACCATCATGAGTTACGATGAAGATGAGTGAGCCTGTTCCAGAAGCAGCCTTGCAATCTCAAGCCATGACACCTCCATTGTCAAAAGACAAGACATTGTCAAAAGACATTTGGATCATAAGTAGATAATTTCTCTCTCCACACTTTAGCCTTTCCATTGCTTTGGAAAAGGTTCATCTTAATTACAGAAGATTGCCTTTGCCTTCATTTTGGTTTATTCTTTTTAACAACAAAAAACCTAGGGGTCTCATCTTAAACAATAACCTTATTTATTGTTTAAACAATAAATTTAAACCTGAGAAACAAGTAATATCTGTCAGTCACAAGTTACAATATGCTCCTATATTTTTGACAACTTGAACAAATATGTGGTTTGTAAAAAGGTGCCATGCTGAATTCTCTCATACTCTCATCATTTAATCATTTAAAACCCAAATTGTATAGTGTATAGTGAAAACAATATTAGAAAATGATATATATATATATATATATATATATATATATATATATATATATATATATATATATATATCATATTTTATGTATTTTATGAATTTATATTTTATGTAACTGTAATTAATGCAGTTATTTATGTGTTGATTTGTTGTAACATTGTTGTAATGTCTGTCTCCTTAGTGGATAAAGGAAACCCACAGATTTTTGACTCTCTTTTTCTAGTCATCAGACATTTATTATACTATGTAAAGGGTTAGAGTAACCATATTCTTAAAGGAATATTCGACATTGTAAACAAAATGAAATTAAAGCTTGACACTTGAGTCATTTGATGGTTCATTGTGAGAGCTTTAATAAGTAATCAAAACTTGAAGAGGAAGTGAAAATCAGCACATAAAGACAAACACATTCATCTTTCTTCTTTTGTCTTTCTTTCTTCAACCCTCCCTTTTTAAGCAGCTTGAGTCAGCTTATGAAAGTTGCATAAGATTAATAGTGCATGTGCCTACAATGTGGCCATAAATATACCATCAATCTATTAGTCATATCAGTCCACCCCACCATAAAAATCTGTGCACATAATGTGCATATCAGTTTGATAATACAAGCTTTCAAATTATACACAAAGTTAGGACAGCTTTTTCATTCATTCATTCATTCATTCATTCATGCATTCATTCATTCATTCATTCATTCATTC
This sequence comes from Tachysurus vachellii, assembly GCF_030014155.1. Classification (NCBI taxonomy): domain Eukaryota; kingdom Metazoa; phylum Chordata; class Actinopteri; order Siluriformes; family Bagridae; genus Tachysurus; species Tachysurus vachellii. The sequence continues at coordinate 12,126,041 of NC_083474.1, forward strand.
ATTCATTCATTTATTCGTTCTTGTTTCATACATGATTTTATGATATTTGAAAGTGCTTTAGATCGCAAAGATTTTATTACACGTTATTTTTATTATTTTTCTCCGAATAACATACCGATACTCTGCTGTTTATGTATGCATATTATCAATTACTGTAAACTTCATCACTCTTGTAAATGTATAAGAAAAATGTAATTTGTTCATTATGTTGTATTAATTAAAAACAACTAGTGAGTAGACAGTTTAGTCATGCACCAGTGAACTTTGCTTGCTGGAATGCAGGGAATTAAATGTGATTATGGCTTTACCACCTACTGCTAATGTAATGCACTAAAGGCTTGCTGTGAATGTGATATCTAAACTTCATTCAGAGGTTACAGGGGAGAAGATGTGTTCGGACATCATTTAGAAATGTTGCAGTTTGTTTATTTGTTTGTTTGTTTGTTTGTTTAACTACAGAGTTATGTTAGAGTCAGTTATGTATACTCCTTGGAAAATGACCCTAACACCTACATGCATCTGCATATAATTGATATTTTAATCAGTGTCATATGATCACTTTCCTTTATTGTACAAAATGCTATAGAAAATGCCAACTCAGTTGTCATAGAGGTGTATGTACTTATGTGTGGCTTATATGGGAGTATTATTGGTTTGGGACCATTGCTCAAACAGGACAACACTGCCCCCTAGTGTTAATTTGAGGGTTAAGCAAATCCTTCACAATCATAGACATTTCCAATATTTTGCTCTGACGCACCCCATAATTAACGGATTTTCACACACTTATGTCAAATATCAACAAAAAGAGTACAGAAATGTACAGTAGACCAACATAATTCAGATTTGTAATGCTGTAAACAACTACACAGGATAACTGAATAGGGCTTGTATATCTTTGTATATTATATCATAGTATAATCTCTAGTGTCCAGAGATTAGCAATATTTTTGTAGCTGGCAAATTATTTCTTTCACTGCTCAGGAAAACAAGGGGTTATAAATTACTGTGATTTATTTGACAGAATGCAAGATTTATGCACGTGATAAAATTATACACATGGATATAGATCTATAACTGCATTATCTACCGGCAGAAATATGCATCTTCAGGGTCAGATAGCTAAATTATCATGGACATGATTGCATTTATCTCATTTATCTATTTGGGTCTATTTTTTTTAAGTAAATACTAATATTATTAGCTGGGGACGATAACAGGAAGCGCGTGCCTGCGCTTCTTCCGCACACACGTCCAGGCGGTGCGGCAGTTGCCATGGTTACGGGGAGCAGGTAGTCGCGAGCGTTACCAGGGAAGGTGTTGAAGGTTCACGCTGAAAGTGACAGACACTTGGAGCGGAGAGATTGCTTATTGTAAGGGATATATTTGTCGTTATTTGGTTTTGGGGGAGAATAAGAGACAGAAATGTCTGAAAGAATAGCATCGTGTGGGAATCTGTGCGATAAGAGCTCCCTTCTTCTTCGGTATTGTAACGGTAAGTTTGGAACGAGTGTGTGTTTGTGCGCGAGCGCGCGCGCGCAGTCATGATGAAGGTGCTCAGCCAGCTCGGTCTCTAATAGCGCGCTGTGACTGTTCTTTGTTACACTGCTTCACTTAGCGTCCCAACACAGCATGAGATAGTGTTTGCCCTCTAATATTTAAAGCATTGATTGGAAAAGCGGAATGCACAGGTGTATAAGCCATTATTGCATAAACAATATAGTTTAATTAGCTTTTAGAGGAAATATGGAGGCATTCGGAATGTGTCTACATGATACAGCAATAGGGGTTATATATTAATAGAAGCATTTGTTTAAATGACTGCTATCGCGCATTGCATAAATGCAAATGACAACCATCATGTAGGATATATTTACATTTTATCTCTTTGTGAATGGATGGTCCTTGTTGGCCTGCTCACTTGTGATTTACATGGATAAAACGTGAAGGTTTTGATAACTGCTTTAAAATTCAAGAGATTATGTGGCTTATGAAAGATATGTATTTTTATTAAATGATGTCATTGTTGTCAGTCAAAGGGTTATCCCCTTGAAACATACTCACATGAGTGGTTTGACAAGTAGCTCTTAATAGCACTCTGTATTGTTTACACTGTATACAAAACAATAGCATGGACACTTACAGTATACAGAATATGAGCCAGTAGAGTAAAAAACGGTTGGCTCTTTCATTTATTTGTTTAGCTTTGATCTATGTGAGACATCTTTGGGTATGATGTTATGCATGTAGAATTTAGCCCTGGAATATTTAGAAGTTGAAACAATTCCTTCATGAGATCAACAATGTTTGAAGAATTCATGATTTCAGAAATTTTCCATGCATTACCACATTCTTGAAGCACCACATTCTTGAATTATTCCTTGCATTACCACATTGTAATGAAGACATATTCATGATACACAATATATACTTTGATATTCACCTTTGTTTATAAAGTGCCTGCAAACCACTCTGCCACACACAGTGTTTGCTGTTGGGTTATTTATTCTCACAGAATTTACTCTTGATTACTATATTATACTGTCATACTTTTTAGCTTAGTAGATCTATATATTTTGTTTGGTGAACAAACTACCTGTCATGCAAACATGTAAAGTATTACCTACATACTGTATATGGATATTAAAGGCATTGGTATAAATAATTTCTCTTGATACCTACAACTACCCTCATTGGCCATTTTATCAGAGAGACAATAGTCCACCAAACAAAAATGTGAAAGATTCATCATAACAAAAATCTTATGGTTAAAAACAGAGAGTATCTGAGAATGTGGCCAATGAGTGTTCACACATTGCAAATGTTAGTATCACTGCTGTGCTAAGAGTGATCCATCACTCAACTAATCTTTGGTCAGTGGTAGTCAGTAACTATTGATAGGATTGCTAACAAATTGTGCAGCTGAAGGTCAACAGCCAATACAGCAATTTTTAGTAGGTTTCTTTGTTAAAATAAATGTACCAATGAACTCTGTGTTGCTACAAGGTATGTATACCTAATAAATTGGCCAATGAATGTACATAGAAACGATTACCAGGTTTTATGTATTTGGTGACTGTGTAACAGATGGTTAGGACGAATGACAGATGGATACTCGGATTACCAGTAAGCCTATAAAGTGAAACTAATTTAATGCAAACAAGAAGACAAGGATTTATTTCAAACAGTTGTATAATGGCAAAAGAAATATTACATAACAACTCCCCCACATTCCTTATATTTCATACATGAACACTACATTGTGCATTCTTTAAATTAAATTTGAGAGGGGTATTATCAATTTCCCAAGTATTGATAAATGGAGCCTGTTTTTTGGTATCAAATGTTATTTATGGATGAAAGCTGCTGCTCAGTGCACTTCCTGGCAGTGCCTGGTCACTGCATCATTCAAGTCTGGATCTTTTCCAAGCCTCTCCACTTTAGACAGGAGCAGTTATATAGTCTGCTGCATAGGGGATGGCAGCAAAAAGCAGTATCCTGTTACAAACAGCTTTGCAGAGGGCAGAGAGGGGGTGAAGGGGGGGGGGGGGAAGGAGTTAGAGCGAGGATCAAGGAAGGTCCAGACACAGAATCAGCTATCTCGAAACAGGAAAGGAGGGAGAAAAAAGCTGCTGCCAAACCCCCCTAGAGAAAGCAAGCTAGAGCACCATCGGGTGTACCACTGACTGACTGTCTGACACATTTAGCCCTGACTGGGATGGCAGGTAGGAGGGGACTTTTCACCTTATAATGAATATTTTAGTAAGCTTGCTAACTGAACCTTGGGTTTCCTTTTGTTCTGTTTTGTATTACTCTTTCCTCTTCTTTGACCCTCCCCTTCTCTTCATCACATTGTATTCTCTGTCCTGGTGTCCTTGCTGTTGATAAGCTGGCCACATGCAAAAAGTACGCTTTAGCTGTGCATGCTCTGTGTTAGCAGGTGCTGACACCAAACAGAAGGTTTATTAGACTTGCAGGCTGATCATTATATTATCTTTGAAAACAAGCAAGCCTTGTTGTTTCTATATAAGTATAGATAAATTGCTATTGTAAAGATAAAACACAAATATATTTTTATTATGTTTTCTTTTAAATATTATTTACTTATTGTTTGCATTGTCCTTTAAATCAGTCCTTTGTTTTGTTGGACAAATCAACATTGTTGTAGTTCTCTTGCAAATGTGATGGACATCCACCATGCTGCTCACTGCTTCTTGTCTCTGATTTAAATAAGTAATCATGTTGTTTACATTTGTAGGAGAGAATATTTACACATGAAAATGTACCACCCACTTCTCAGTAACACCAATTATAGGTTGTCACTCTCCTCTGTCTATTTTTTAGACGATAACTTCTCTGCAGGGAGTGGGATGGAGATGGATGACCGTCTAGCTCACCTGGAGCAGAGGGTGCAGCTGCAGGAGGATGAGATCCAGCTGTTGAAGGCTGCTCTAGCTGATGCACTCCGCAGACTGGGTTATTGTGAGGAACTCACACAAGCCAACAGCAGGAAAGGAGCACCCACCAAAGGTGAGCACTCTCATGACAGTTGTATTTAACTTTACCTGTCTGGGGCATGGTCCTGCCTGCCAGGAAGACACAGTGATAGCAATGTATCTTATCAAAAGGAACACATCTTAATTTTTCCGGTACTATTTGCATGAGTGGAAAATACTTGATAAATGGTAACTCATTACTATATTTAAGTATTATTAAAATTTTCTTAGGTATTATGGAAAATGAATGCTTGTACTCTAACTGAATTCCTTACGTTTTTAAGTAGAACTTTAGAATGTACACATTACAAATCTCTTATTTTCTGTTTAAGCCACCAAACTAGTGTCATCTTTCAACTAACAAACATATAAAAAATGTTTATTATATGTTGTAAACATGACATTTTAAAGTCTCATCAGTTACAAAAGCATATACTTTTTCTTTTATACATGAACATTTAATTGCATCAAGATTTTCTAGTAAACTTTAGGCTACATATGTACACATTAAATGAACAAGATCTTCATGTTATCCAGATCTATATTTATTTTAAATAAGTACAATGTTTTTATTACTTTTCCACCCCTGACCAGTTGCCTGTCCTTTTTTCTTAGTATGATTAAAAGCTGTTTTCAACCTGCAGTTATTGTTACATCTAAAACAGTTGTATGTAAAACAGACCTATATCACCTGGTTTGCTCATTTGCTTATCTTATCTGTTGCTGCTTCCTGGATTCAGTCCGCCAGATTCTACAAGCCCTTCCATCCAAGCCTTTAGCCAATGGCTATGTTGAACATAAAAGGATGGGTGGCTTCCCATCCTCACCTTCCTCTCCTAAAAAGGAGGTCCTGATGTCTATCAAAAGGTAAAACTAAAAATGTTAAGTATTTTGCAATGTAACATGAAAAATAAGAATGATATGAGAAAAGCTCTATCATGACAACACTACAGTAAAATCTTTGGACACATCTTATTAAATCTTGTGTAAAAAAGAACTGGAGAATAAAACAAAACCAGCCAAAATGCTCTCTGTATACTGAATGTGGAAACTCTTTCAAGAGGTGACTATATTATGAAGCTGATTTGGAGAAAGTCAAGAGATTACTAAACTGGTATCAAGGCACAAAGAGGCTATTTTTAAGAATTTTAAATATAAGATGGCTTTGATGTATTGATTTATTTTATCATCAGTAATGAATGAGTCATGGTGAGTCTGGCACCTTTTCTGGGATCACTAGGCACAAGGCCGTAATTCACACTGGATGGGACAGCAGTTTACCACAAGGGACCATCTGTATATTTATATACACACACACACACACACACACACACACACACACACACACACAGACCTGAAGCAATCTTAAAGTCACCAGTGTACCTACTGGAATTGTCTTTGGGAGGAAAACAGAGAACCAAGAAGAAACCTACACAGACACAGGGGGAACATGTGAAACGCCACACAGACAGTAACCAAAGCTCAGGAATGAATGGGGCTGTGAGATGGCAACAGCGAATGTAAGGGTAGAAATGCACTGTGTGATTAGGTGTGTCCAAACTTTTGACTGGTATTGTTAACCTGTGTAATTTGTTGCTGTATTGTTGATTTGATAAAACTTGTCTGTTTGCATAAATTGCTATGACAATGGTGACTATTATTATTATGGGTGGTAGTGGTCGTTGTCATCAGCAGCATCATTGAGAGTCTGTTGTCTGACGTTAGTGTAATGATTTTCAGTATCACCTAAAGGTGGCAATACTGAGCAATGAACGTGTTGGACAGGCTTGTATGCCTACTCCAATCTGAAATAATCTGTTTTCCTATTTACATAATGCATACACCAGACTCTCTATTCAGTCAAGATAGTCTAATTAGTATAATTAAAAAGTTAAAAAAAAGTTTAAAAATTTGTTTCCAGTTTATATAACATCTGATTACTTCTAAATGTGTCAGGACTGTCCGATCCTACATAACAGTATATAGTTTTAAAGTTTGTTCAGTTTTATACAATTTGATTGCAGTGCTTTAAACGTTCTCACCTCCTCTTTCAACAGTCAGTGTGTTTTCCTTTCTTGCATACTCTTTTCATCTCTTACAAGCCCCTATGAATTATATATGTGCTGTGTATAATACCATGTCTGTGCTTTTATCTCCATGTACACACTTCTCATCTGTCAGAAAGAGCATGTCCACAGAACGTCTATCCACAGTCAGGAAAGAGATGGCAGACACACGCAGCAGAACCACCTCATCCAGCAGTTCTACTTGTGGCAAAAGAGACAGGTAATCAGTCCGCTCATTTTCTATGGCAGGTCTTTTTTTTCTTGATTTCTTATAGTAAGAACTGCATGCATTCATGTACAATGCATCCTGTCATTATGTGAATGAAAATTTAAAAATGAAAATCTTTTTGTAGAGCATGTAATGTCTACCTTTGATAATAACTGTGACAACATGATTGCATGCTCTTTTTTGTATAGAGTGCTACTTTTTTTAGTACTATATTGTTTTGTAGTTTTGTTTTGAGGTTGCTCTGTATTCCAACAAAATTTCAGAAAGTCAGTATCAAGATAGACGGATTTTTTTTTAATTAGTCGTGTTAATATAAGCAACAATAAATGATTCAGCACTGTCATTTTTTAACTTAATTTTAACTTTGTTTGCTTTTGACTTATACGGTCATATTTTCTTACATTTGTCTGTCTTCTTACAAGCTGTAACTTGCTTAATGTTTTAAACATGTCTCCTAGTAAACCAGGTTAAGCTGCACCAATTGTTTCTTATTGTTTACAGCCATAGTTCAAATGTTATTTTAGCTTGTTCAAAGGAGAAAAAAAAACCATGCTTTGTCTCTTGGTAACACAAACCATAGGCAGGTGTTCAAATTTCACTTCTGTATAAGCTAGGCAGATAAAGAGTTAACTCTCACCAGACTAATAAACCAGGACACCTGCACATTGAGTAGTAGATAATCCTACTGGATCACAGTGAAATTCTGTGCAACTGCGTCTGCGTGGCCAGCGCCCTCTTTAATAGTTACCTCCACCACCACAAACCTCAATGTAGCACTGCACTGAATTAACCCAGGGTGTGTTTATAGTGGAAGGGGCTGTCATTTAGAAGGAGGAAGTGCATTGCTATTGGTTGTATAGAGACATAGCCCAACACAGTATAAAGTTGCCTTACATAAGGAAGTTGTCCGTTGCCTGTTCAATCCCGTTGTCCCTTATTATTACTCAAAAGAAAAGCACTATGAAGAAATCACAAAGGTAAACATTTCTATCTGTTTTATTTTTGTCATTTTAAGAATTTCTACTTGCATGTATGCACTCTAAACAGATTTTGGCAGATTTAGTTAATACACCAAGCCAAGGTAAAGTGTTCTAATTTTGGTAGTCTGTTAATATGGCTTTAAAGCTGTTGGACGGTTATCTATAAGTGAGTAAATAGATAGTTAAAAAGCTTTACAAGGTCTACTGAACATTTGAAAGAGCTCCTCTTGCAGACTAACAGGCACATACGTCCTGCAGTAGCACATTTACACCAGGAATTGAATTGTTTGCTTTCCTTTTGTTCTTGACTAAAGATGTGAGTTTGGAAATAAAAAAAGTGGGTTCGCCCAAATTCACAGTCAGGGAATTGTGAAGCCAGTTTGTTTATCTTCATTCGGAAGCCTCTTAGTCACTTTGGTTACAAGATTGCCTCATTAGTTCATATAAAACTAGAACAATATAAGTTAAGAGTTTATGTTTTTAAGTGTATTGTGACTGAGTGCCATATGTTTATACCAGTGATTTTCATACCAACTAGCTCTTGCTTTAAAAAAAAGTGTTTTGTTAGCATTTGTAGGTGAATAAAATATTGCCACTATTCTCATTTTAAGAAAATGTTTTAGAAAGTGCAGTGGTGAGAGTTTCCACTTTGGTTATAAAACCTCTGCTTGTGGCTGTAACAAGTCTTATGATGTAAACACACTTAATGATGGTGTGAGTCACTGGGAAAAACATCTACATGTTACCATCTGGTATTTTTTTATTTTTTTTTATTTGTAATGACAAGCACATGCAGAAAGCTTGATGCATGCACTACATGCACAGCTCCTTCAGTGAACTGCTAAAATTGCATTTTGTAAAGATTGGTCCCCTCCACCCCCCACATATCCACATGCATTAAGCATATTGACTTCCCCTAACACACCCTCGATGATAGGATTCTGCCAGAACAAACAAACCTCAAAATGGCTGAATTGAATCCTGCTCACTTCTGCACACATCTTCTCTTTCAATGTTGTTGACTTAACAAGCATTTATGTCTCATTGACAATACCTTTTTAAAACTTCTTTTCTTTTACTTTATATTCAGATACTTTATAATTTACTTTAGTGTAAAATTGGTGTCTTAGTCAGCAGTATGTTAAAATTACTTGGAAAGAATACTGATTTCTGTGCTGCCTGATTTGATTAAAGCGTTGCCTATAATTAAAGGTTTAAACTGCATACTAGACAAAAATCTGTCCACTTTTAGAATGCATTACAGTTGCTACAATTGAAGACACAGCCAATAGCCATTCTTTACTTCAGTTTCTGATTTTTCAAAAGATATCTTAACATTTGTTAATTTATTATTTTATACCATATACTTGCTAGATCTTCTAGAAATTTAAAAAGTACCTCCAAATTCTGTTGCTGATTGCCGTTGGGACTCTGTCCTAATGATTTCAGTGATAGCTGTTTAACTGCACATGTACTGATAAGGGGTAACAGACAATGGGACATTGCATGTGATGATGACTTCATGAAATACACGCAGTCACAGAAAGAGATACAGAAAATCATGGGCATACAGCAAATCTTCTTTGAACATTAATAATTACATGGGCTGTAACTATAGATGTACAGTATGTCTATTTTCTTTGTGTGTAAGCTGCTCATCGCTTTGTTGCATTAGTGGACACTAATGGCTTAACGCTAAAGGATGAAATTTTATAAAATATTCAAGCTCCACCTTTAAACACTTAACCTTTAAAGACATTTAATGATGTTAGTAAAGGATTAATATATACTCAAATATATCATTTATGATAAAAGATTCATGATGTGTGTATATATAGTTAAAGAGTTTTGTTTTTGTTGTCTTTCAGTAAATCCAAAGAGTGCACCTTCAATGCTGGTAAGTTTACACCCAGCAGTTGTTTCACATTGATGCTGTATGCTAGAGGATGTAAGACAAGTTTTAGCCCCTGCCTCTATTATATATTGACACAGCTTTGTGAAACCTATACACAATTAATATTAAAAATCAGATACAGCTTCTTAACTAGCAAGCAAAAAAAAGATCATCATCATTGTCCTGTAATTAGATGTAAATATAATTAGATGGAATTGCAAAAACCAATTGCTGAAAAAACATGACATAAAAATGTATATTAAGGCCTACAGCAGTGGTTTGACATTAACATGAGTGAGAAAAAGGAAAAATTCTGTTACTTGAGCAGCTTTTTGCCCTGTATTGAACAGAGGATGGGTATGTTAGGATGTTCCTGCGTGGCCGGCCAGTTACCATGCAAGTTCCTGACCAGTTGAGAGAGAACTACAGTCTTGACCAAAAGGTGGCACTGACAGACCGCAAGCTTAAACTTCAGTGGGTGTATCCTTGATATGTGATTCATTACTTGTTATATTATTATGCTGCCAAGTGTGCATAATATAGCATATTCTGCATTTTTTTGAAGGTATTATTAGCATAAATTCCTATGTTTCACTTTTCATTTAAGTTTCTTAACCTAGTCTGTCAGTTATGGTTACAGGGGCAGAGACTGTCGCTCTAACCTCTTCTTGTTGCCTACTGGAGAGATTGTCTACTTCAATGCTTCCATTGTTGTGTTGTATAATGTGGAGGAACAGCAGCAGAGACACTACCTGGGCCATAACGATGATGTAAAATGGTAAATATCTTCGGTATTTGCAGAGCCTTCAGTGTACCAAAAGATACACTAAATGTGTTTGAACACGGAACAGGTTTGTCAGTAAACCGCAATCTGTTTCCAAATGAATCAACCTTTCATAGCCAATACAAATTAAATGCTGCTATTATCATTGACTGATGATATCTTGATCAAAATTGTAGATCATCTGACCATCACTTTTTAATCTACTTTTATCCATGTACTTGGAGGAAGGAAGTGGGAAAAGGCTTCTGATACAATTTGCATCCAAATCGACCCAGGCCATTTTTCCCTTTTACTCCTGTCATTCTTTAGTAGGCTCCTATCTGTTAGATAAGTTAAATCAAGCTGAATCAATACTGTATTCAAATAGGCTTATATTTCTTTAATTAATACTATGTCACTTGTCCCTAGCAATGTTGATAGCAATGTTTAATGCAAATCAGACAAATATCTTACTGTTAAATGCTTTTAAAATGTATTTTTTAACATAAATGTTAAAATCAAATTTTAGAATTATACACATTTTAAACTATATTCTAGATTTTCCAAACTATTTTTATATTTACAAACCTTGTTTGTTAGTTGTTTTGTTTAAAAGTTCAGTGTTCCAGTGCATGCTTAATGCTCCTGGAGATAGAGCTATATTTATTAACTGACTGACTGTGACCAACTCAATGTTCTCTTTGTAGCTTGGCCATCCATCCTGACATGGTCACCATAGCAACAGGACAAGTGGCTGGAACATCCAAAGATGGCAAAGTAAGACTTGGGTTTGCCTTTTTTTCTCTCTTTTATTCATTTATATATTTATTAATTGGTTTGTTTTGTTAATTTTCAGAATTTTTAGTGAGTTAGCTTAGTGAAGGACATGTTTTCCTAAACCTAAAATGTTAAAGAATGTTTAAATATATTGCACATTGATATTTATTACAAGTCTGAATGAAACATGTCTAAATGGAAATACGTTTGGGTATCTATGTGCCACAAACTTTTTTTTTTTTTTTTTACTTTCTCTTATAAGCTGTTGGCTCCTCATGTTCGTGTCTGGGACTCTGTTAGTCTGAACACACTACATGTGATCGGGTCTGGTGTTTTTGACCGTGCTGTCAGCTGTGTGGCCTTCTCCAAATCGGTGTGTTGACAGGTTTTTTTTTCCTTCTTTGTTTTAAATATGACTTGTTATACATGAGAAGGTGCACTGACAGATTGTAATAAGTAAGTTGTTTCTAATTACAAATGTGAATAAATGATGTATCTTTTTACACCTCCAGAATGGCGGTGCTTATCTGTGTGCAGTTGACGATGCAAATGACCATATCCTATCTGTCTGGGACTGGCAGAAAGAAAAGCAAATTGCTGATGTGAAAGTAAGATAAGAATGATATACTACTAAATGTCACTATAGTGCACTAAACACTTACTTATTATTTAAAATTAAAATACTACTGCTTTGTAAGTGAAAATGGGAGCACATGAGCTGTAATAAACTGGAATAACTGATAACTAGGTGCTGTGGTTTGTAATAACCATGGGAGCACCACATCTATGGCCTTTTTGTCTATGCAAGTCGATTTAATTTAAATCATGAGACTACACTGTCAGAATTGTCACATTCCATCTGAGGTTTGCTCTTCATTTTGTAGTGCTCAAATGATTCGGTGCTGGGAGCAGTCTTCCACCCCATGGAGGCTAAACTGATTGTCACCTGTGGGAAGTCCCACATCAATTTTTGGACTATAGAGGGGAATACTCTAACTAAGCGGCAGGGACTGTTTGAGGTTTGTGAACTCCATATTTGATAATGTTATGGTTTCCTATTATTTGTATTTTGCATCTGTTTTTAAGGAATTTTTGATGTTTCACTCAGAAACATGAGAAACCCAAGTATGTGCTGTGTGTCACCTTTGCTGAAAATGGAGATGCAATAACTGGGGACTCCAGTGGAAACATCTATATTTGGGCTAAAGGTTGGGAAATCCTTTCTGTATGCCAGAGTAATCTTGAACTCTAACACTTAACTTTAGTTACCTTTTTGAAAATAACTTTGTACACATTGTAGAAGAGCAATACACATCCTTCAAAGTGGTGTATGAAAAGGCAAAAACTGAGTATTGTCTGTATTATACAGTATACTGAAAGAAACCAAACAAAGGTAATACTGTGTCTCAACAATGAAACTTTGAAGATCAAAACGGTGCAAACAGGCTTTCAGCATTACAGTGTAATACTTATTAAACACATCAAATGGGTCATTGAAGTTCAAAATAAACTGTCAAAACAAGTTACAGTGCAGGAGGGATAGAAGAAACTTATGGCTTTGATGTCTCATATGAGCTGCATGTACTGTACCAAAAGGAAGCATTGTGAACAGGAATATGCAAAGATGTGTACTTCCTTAAAACCTCTAACAATAATTGGTATAGCTTTAGGCGATGTTCATGCTCTGCAGTTTGTGTCAGAGTAGGCTGTAATTGTAGAGGTGAAACTGATCATTTAAAGATTTAAAAATGGACTTTGTGTACTTTAGCCTCAGATTCCTGTTCTTGGCTGACAGGAGTGGAAAGGGTGTAAAATGATAGTCTGTGACCATCTCAGTGATGGTATAGGAAGCAGTCTTCTCTGTATGTTGGACTGAGCTCATGAAAGAGAATGGCCATGAAGTATTTCAGTTTATGCAAAAACAGGACTGCAGGCAAATCATATTTGAATAACAAATGGTATTGGTGGAGAACCTGCACTTCCATGATCTTTCAGTTGATGGTGGATTTTTATGGACAGGTGGTAGCAGAATCAACCAGGTGGTGGCAGGAGCCCATGAAGGTGGGGTTTTCTCCCTTTGTGTGCTGAAGAATGGTACACTAGTGTCTGGAGGAGGGAAGGATCGCAAGGTGGTGCTGTGGGATCACGAATACCACAAACAGAATGAGATGGTGGTAAGGCAACCTTCATGAATATAGTTTATTTCCAAAAGCCTCTTTTACATTCTAGAGTTGTTATTCTTAAATAATTGTAAAGTAGTCCTTAGAAAGTCAAAACAGGCATAGGCAAACACTGCAAGGTACTTCAGCTATTATTGTGTATATATACAATGTACATTTATAATAAACAGTTCCAGATTTTAGACGAAACAAATATGGCTGGAGATGTAGTTTGTTGAATGAGTTATTTTGCAAGTGTTTTTCTTGATACTGTGTTTTTAATGCATCATCATTGCATTACATATTATACTACATTTGAAGTAACATTGAAACTTTTCTAATAATATAACGTATTCTATTAAACTTGAGGATACATGCAAAATCTTTTGATTCTGTCAAGATTTTCTTTTTATCCGCATATTTTCTTTCACAATATTTAAGATTCTCTTTCTCTCTCTCTCTCTCTCTCTCTCTCTCTCTCTCTCTCTGTGTGTGATATATATATATATATATATATATATATATATATATATATATATATATATATATATATATATATATATATGCCATTTTAAAAGGCACACATTAAAAGATTAAACTAAAAAAAGACAGTAAAATATGAACATTGTTGTGCTTACAGGTTCCTGAGGCTTTTGGGCCTGTTCGTACTGTGGCTGAGGGAAAACAAGATGAACTATTTGTAGGAACCACAAAAAATGCTATCCTGCAAGGCTCCTTCTCTGGTGCTCTCACACCCATCGTTCAGGTTCAATGCAAATAAATAATAACATTGCAAGTATTCTAATAATTAAGAAATATTGGCATCATCATTCCCCTAACACTGTCTTGTGTCTTTTAAAACTAACTTGACAGGGTCACACAGATGAGTTGTGGGGACTGGATGTGCACCCCAGCACTGAACAGTTTGTGACCTGTGGACAAGACAAACAGGTCCACCTGTGGGATGTTGATTCCCACCAACCTCTTTGGAGCAAGACTATTGAGGTTTCCAATTGTTTTTTTTTTTTCTTTACAATATATGTATTTTATATCTATATACTGACAAATAAACGATCAGTCTAGAATTTAAATGGTAGGTTTATTTTAACAGTGAGAGACAGAATAAGGAAGAAACACATTTAGCAAAAAAAAGTAATCGAGTTGATTTGCATTTTAATGAGTGAAATAAATATTTGAACCCCTATCAATCAGCAAGATTTCTGGCTTCCAGGTGTCTTTTATACAGTTAATGATCTGAGATTAAGAGCACTCTACGGTGGCCGAGAAGTGCAAAACAAATTAACAAATCCGAAAACACATTAGCAATTTTGAATGGAAACTTACCGATCATTGGACAAGACACCTGTCACTCAAGATAGACAGGTATGGAATCTTATGTGTAAAGTGCTCTGTTTAAACATAAGAAGATAACAGAATTAATCCACAGTAATCCAATTCCATCCATTCCAACTTTTCCCTGCGGCAGACTGTTGAACTTCATGTATACCTTGAGTGACAGGTGTCTTGTACGTGCTCCAATCACAAACTATACCAAACTCTTCCGGGTTGTCTGAATTGTCGTTGTGTTTTCAGATTTGTTAATGTGTTTTCGGATTTGTTTATTTGTTTTGCACTTCTCGGCCACCGTAGCACTCTCTTAAAGGGACACCTGTTCACAGAAGCAATCAATCAATCAGATTCCAAACTTTCCACCCTGTCCAAGACTAAAGAGCTGTCCAAGGATGTCAGGGACAAGATTGTAGACCTGAACAAGGCTTGAATGGGCTACAAGACCATCGCTAATCAGCTTGGTGAGAAGGTGACAACAGTTGGTGCAATTATTTGCAAATTGAAGAAACACAGAATAACTGTCACTCTCCCTCGGTCTGGAGCTCCATGCAAGATCTCACCTCGTGGAATTTCAATGAACATGAAAAGGTGAGGAATCAGCCCAGAACTACAAGGGATCTTATCAATGACCTCAAGGCAGTTGGGACCATAGTCACCAAGAAAATAGTTGTTAACACATTACGCAGTGAAGAACTGAAATCCTGCAGTGCCCACAACGTCCCGCTGCCCAAGAAAGCACATGTACAGGACCATCTGAAGTTTGCCAATGAACATCTGAATAGATGAGAACTGGGTGAAAGTGTTGTGGTCAGATGAGAAAAAAGTCAAGCTCTTTAACATCAACTCAATTTGCCATGTTTGGAGGAGGAGGGATGCTCTCCCTATGACCCCAAGAACAGCATCCCCACTGTCAAACATAGAGGTGGAAACATTGTTTTGGGGTGTTTTTCTGCCAACGGAACAGGACAACTTGGCAACAAAGGAGTGGCTCAAGAAGAAGCACGTTAAGGACCTGGAGCGGCCTAGCCAGTCTCCAGACCTTAATCCCATAGAAAATCTGTGGAGGGAGCTGAAGGATCGAGTTGCCAAACGTCAGCCTCGAAACCTTAATGACTTGGAGAGGATCTGCAAAGAGGAATGGGACAAAATTCCTCCTGAGATTTGTGCAAACCTGGTGGCCAACTACAAGAAACGTCTGACCTCTGTGATTGCCAACAACGGTTTTGCCAATAAGTACTAAGTCATGTTTTGTGAAGATGTACTTATTATATACTTGTTTCTCTCATTAAAAGGCAAATCAATTTATAACTTTTTCTTAAATCTGGATTTTTTTTTTTGTGGTTATTCTGTCTCTCCCTGTTAAAATAAATCCAACAATAAAATTATAGATTGATCACTTCGCGGTTAGAGGGCAAACATACAAAATCTGTATCTGTATGTGTGTGTAAACATATCTTATATATAATATGCACACACATTGCTGTTTTTTGCTCTATTTGTCATCTCTTTGTTGATGTACATTGAAATCCAGGACCCTGGTCGTTCTGCTGGCTTTCACCCAGGCGGCACCGTGTTTGCTGTGGGCACCATGACTGGAAGGTATGCCTGCACATGAGGGTTTCATCATGAAGTCAACAAGAGTACAATCATGAAGTGTTTTCTTTTGGGGGGAGGACATATTTAGTAGTCTGCATCTATTTTTCTTTTTTTTTTTATCAAAATTGAACTTTGTATCATTCTTCTTTTGGTATCATTCATGCCGTAGGTGGTTGGTTCTGGACACTGAAACCAGGGATCTTATTTCTATGCACACAGATGGGAATGAAATCATCTCCAATGTCAGATATTCTCCAGGTATGCAAAGTTTAAATTGGTTAGTTGAATAAAAACAAAGCAATGAAGATAATCAAAGACCTCATTTTGCATTTACACTGACATTCACAAGAACATCTACAGGACAAAGTATATTCAGTGTTCAAAACAAAGTTTCTCTCTTTTAGATGGTGCATACCTAGCTGTGGGTTCTCATGATAACTTTGTTTACATCTATGCTGTGACTGAGAATGGAAGAAAGTATAGTCGTCTTAGCAAATGCACTGTGAGTCATTTTTTTTGTTCATATTTGAAAAAATCTGGATCATCCCTCCAATTTTAATAACATCGTCCCACTATTATGTCTCTTCATTCAGGGGCATTCCAGCTTCGTTACTCATCTAGACTGGTCCACCAACAGCCAATATATTGTCACAAACTCAGGAGATTATGAGATCTTGTACTGTAAGTTGCTTTGTCAATCTGTGGTCTTCATACACTAATACATGATTATAATAATAGATAGCCTTGATGATTACATTTTATTTTATAATTCTAACAATCTCGCTTTAAAAGGGGAAGCATCCACTGGGAAACATATTACAAGTGCAGAGGTTGTACGCAACCTGGAATGGGCCACTTCAACTTGTGTGCTTGGATTTGGTGTGTTTGGTGAGTCATATCACTCAGTAATATGGAGTTAGTGGTTTCTCATGTTTTTGGAAAACAATAATTTGGGTGTAGAGTAACTCTTAAATAAAACCCATTTTCTCATTCGTGTGAGATTGGCCGTATTTGAAGAAAATTGTTGCATGTTAATTGCTGGTGGTGGAATAGCAGTTATCTACTTTCCAGTTCTTGTCTAAAAACATTTCCAGAAAATCGTTTAAAAGTGACCCTGTCAAACTATCTGTAAATTACTTTAAGTAATTACTTTAAGTAATTTACAGCTGGTCATAAACTTGTAGTGTTGAGATTTAGAATTTGGTAGGCCTAAGGAAAAAGTCTGATTCATGTAAGACCCTTCCTGTGTTGATGAAAATATTTTTCTCTGTCTCATGTTGCTAGGCATCTGGCCAGACGGTGCTGATGGCACAGACATCAATGCTGTTTGCAGGTCAAATAACCGTGGTGTCCTGGCCTCAGGCGATGATTTCGGCAAAGTGCGTTTGTTCTCTTACCCCTGTTCTCAGCCAAGGGTACGCTTCCTGCACTCATCTGTGCAAACACATTAACACGTGCTGTAGAAATGTAATTCAGTTTGTAAAATTTGCTTTCTTTCCATGCTTTCAGGCGCCTAGTCATGTATATGGTGGGCATAGCAGCCATGTGACCAATGTTGCCTTTCTTCATGATGACAGCCATCTTCTCTCTACTGGAGGGAAAGACACCAGCATTCTTCAGTGGGCACTTGTCTAACTATGCCTGTGCAAACCTGCTGCTTATTTACTGTAGCCTCCTGCCCACTAGAGGGCAGCACTGCTGTGCCTACCCTGCATCAAAACTGTCCTGTCAGTTTATAGTCTGCTAAAGCTGTGTGTGTAATGTGAATCACCTTAAGTGCTGGTCTGGGACCAGGTTTTTTTCAGCTATGTAAACAGATAAATCTGGGCCAAATAATATAGGATCAGTAATTCGCTAGCCTAAAATATATTGTGTACCATGCTTATGCATGACTGAAGTGAGCAAAAGAGGCATGCCCTAACTGTTCAGCTGTTCTATAAGCCTAGTAAGAATGATTTGACCTCCTTATATACAGTAAATATTGTATATTATGCAGTCACTGAGTGGACATGTGTTTCGGAAACTACATGGTGATCTGTGGCGGTTAGTGCTTCATATTTATCTAGGAGTGAACCTAAGATGTGCTTTGCCTTCATTTTGTTAATAAAGTTTCTACTGTACTCACATTCTCACTTCTCTTCAAAAGTGACCGATACCCTTTTTGTAATGATCCTTCAAATTCTCAACTTTGTATTGGGTTAGTAAAAACACTTTCAGCGATTTTCAAGAGAATGCGTTTGTGTATTTTCCTGTGTCAATGTAGACGTATGGAAAACCTATTTCAAATGCAATACAATACAAACATTTTCAATAAAATTTATGGCACAGCATGCAAGGCATTTATATCCATAAATGAAAGCTATAAACTGTTATCTGTACCCTGGGTTTGGCCCACTTCTGGACTATTGAGCAACAACTTTTATATTTACAGAAAACACATAAAGGCAGCCAGAATCATCATAAGTTAAGTCTGAACAACAAACATCCACCTTCAAATTTTCCAGTCAAATTTCCTTACCTCCTGTTTTCATACGGGTTCTCAAAATATTATCTAAACAGGTATGTACTATGCAGGAGTTTACAATATCACATCTTATTTTTAACAGGTTTTTTATTTACCCCTTTGTTTCAGCCATGTTCAATCAGAGAGCAGGAATTGTTTTTTTTTATTTCTAGGAAACTTGCAAAGGCTTCAGAATTTAACAAAAGAAAACGTTTGAAAGTATGAACATCTTCCTTTTCCTTGTTCCATCACCTAAACTTCATATTAAGTGGCACAGTCACAAAATTCCATCAAGATATGCCAAGGTCAACCATGTTTTTGGTGGGTTATACAATCACATTCAAACCTCTTCAAAAGCATAAGCGCCACTTTAACAAAAGAAATGTGGGGAAAAAAATTATATTGCAAATGATGCTAATGATATTGACATAGGCTACAGTTCACCTAATGAGTTAATACTATCATCAAAGTAGGTTTCACAACATGTGTAGGTCATTTTTAAAACTTACAGGCATCTTTTCTGTACCATATAGGACACAATAGTCATCTAAAACAAGAAAAATAATCTAAATCGCAGGTAGCTGTGATTCAAACTAATACTCTTTTCCAGTTTCTAACCACAGGAGATACATGCTTTTTTAGGGAAAAAAAAAAATTAATATGCTTTTACAACAAACATTTTAGAAATGTGATTGCATAGATGGTGCTTCCTCAACAGCTGTGTGGAACAGCCACTTCAAAATGTTTTTAGAGCAAGATAAAAGGAAAATCTTAAAATAGATCGGCTTTTAAACCACACAGCGCAAGACCTGCAATCATTTCCTTTCTTCGTCTGCTCACTTCACTTTGAAATTAAAATAGAATGAAGTTGCAAACAGGTATGCAGTTGTAGATATATATTTGACAATATATTGTTTGATTCTTTGTGACCATCAGACATTTGTGCATTCAAACCTTAGGACCACCAGAGAACCACTGTTGGTCCTAACCTACCTGAACCCTTAATTACTTAAGGGTTGTCATGCCTAAATTATAGGTTACACTGAGATGAAAGTGTCTACAAATTTATGTAATTGTAATTTTAATAATGTAAATGAAAATGATTTGCCCATCTTTTGACTACCAAAGATGGTCTGATGAAAATAGATTTGCCTTTTCTGTCTGCATTGACCTCTGTTATCAATCTTCTGACAAAAATGCAAATTTATCCAACCCTGAACATACATAAACTGTAGACAGGTTCCACTCATAAAACATCTTAGGTACATTCTGGGCCTGACATTGGTACAGATAATGGCATAATTGGATTTTGTCAATGATGCTCTGGGGCAGAACATCGGTACTGATGGATATCATATTACCTAGGTTTTATCAGGACTGACTTTCACTCTAAGAGGTGAGTGAGTGCTGAGAATTTATTTGCAACTCAAAAATAATTAAAGCATAAGAAAGGAGAGTTGAAAAGGAGCCATCCACTGCAAAGCTGGTATGCCTTCCCTTGACCACAAGTCTGGGTAAAATAGCAAATAGCATCCGAGTGTAGATGTTTTACAAATATTTTAAACTCGTTCAGTCCTGAATAAAGATACTTCAGAAAGACTGACTTTAACTAATCAGGGATCAGTTAGTCTTACTTACATGTAATCTAATATTCCTTTCAAACCTATTCTGCAATTGAATTTTTACTAAGCATTCTGTGAAATACATACATATAAAATATAGTTGTCAAGGTACAGTTTATTGTACTAAAGGTGAATACTGAGCATGATATGCACTAGTAATAAGTAGCCAGTGATCAGTGATCAATAAATCATATAAAAATAAGGCTGATCGCAGATATGGCTGGCTAATCTTATTATACATGGTAAGATGTTTTAGTGTACTATTTTCATGTCATACATTTTACATAAAAGATCCTAAAGAAATCCCCAATCCTAACAAGGTCATAATATTCTAATCCTTTTATTACTCCTGTTAGTTTGCATTTAAGATATGGTGTTATCTTTTAATGATGTTTACTGAAAGAGACAGACTATTGCAAAGAGAGGTGAGTATGGTTTTATCTGACACTAATGACCATGTTATACCGTAGGGAGAATCATTTCACAACAGTTTTGTAAAACACTGACAGAGGGGGTGGAGCCCTGTTGGTTCTTTTCACAATGTGCTCTAAATGTGAGAGCTGACTGCAAGGAAGAGGAAGAAATATAACCCAGTCTATGTGGATTTGGAGAAACTCTATGATTGCAGGAATGTCTGGGTCAGCACTGATTAAGTCATATACAGTAATTAGCTGAATAATTAGTTGGATGTCCAGCTGTGTGCAAAGTGTCACATAAGCTCAATATTAAATACACCTATTCCTGGAATTCCCCAATGATCTTTGACATTCTACAGGGAACCATTACATTTATCAAAAATGTAAAGACAATGGTGTACAAGTTCTGCCTAGAGAAGGCCATCCACCAATATTTATTAAAATGGTACGGGTAAAGATTAGTCAGAGAAGATCCCAAGAGGCCAAGGATAACTTTAAAGGCACTGGCGAGACACAGCTAATATGGGAGAAGCTGTTTAAATGGTGACCCTAAACCGGACACTCCATAAAGCTTTGGTTTATTAAGAGTGACAAGAAGAGAAGAAAAGGCACACAAGTTTGCATGTTTGTCACTGAGCAAAAATGCAGAAAAAGGTTGCCTTGTTTAGTGAGACTGAAATTGAACCTTTTGCTCTTGACAAAAAGCACATTTGGCAGCAACCCCAACACTGCTCATCACTCAGACAACACCATCCCCACACTGAAACATGGTTTATCGGCAAGATGTCTGGAGCCACTTACAGTCAGAAGAGAAACTGTACCAATTTGTGAGAGACCTGAGATTAGGGCAGAGTTTCCTTTCAACAGGATAACAACACTTTGTGTCATAATAAATATTTTTACATGTCCAAATTTCAGAATTAAAGTGTAATTCACAAATGGAAAACTTTAAGGGGGGAATACTGGTCACTGTATTAGCACAGTAAGCGTTGTGTCCACATTCTTATGTTCAAGTCAAAACTGTTTAAAGTGGGTTTTAGACTCCAGGATTGGTCTTGTCTCCACTCCTAGTTTGTGTTTTTCCTTCAACAGTATAGCAAAACATGATCATGGTTGGAGAGCTGTAAGTGGACCTCCTACATACACTTGAATGTTTCACTGCTGAGTGTGAAGTGGTTGAAATTAAAGCAACACATCAAGAAGAAGAATCTAAGGCTATCATGGGCACGGGTCATCAAAACTGGAATGGTGACGCCTAGACAAAATTCACATGGTCTTTTTCCAGTCTTCACCTATCCGGTTTCGGGTGTCTGAGCCCACAATAGCCTCTGATTGATTGACTGAAGCCTCCAGGTGAATCTGTCTCACATGACCTTCACTTAAAACATAATATACACAATACATTTTAAATAAATGTTGCACATTAAACATAAGGCTGAAATATGCTGGCCTTCTACTTGTTTGTCTTTTAAGTAGTCTAATGCAGATATAGCTATGTTGTTATTTCTGCCTGATAGTGAGGGGATATATTGGATATAATGGATACACTGGTGGGTTAATCCAAAATCTTCCTTTCCAGGCCAAGTGCAGTACATGTTGTCTGTAGCAAGCATAGATATGGAACTTTCTAAAGTGCATGTAATGTTGCTTAGCATATTTCCAAATTTTCATAATAGAGACAATTCACAACATTGCATGCAAAAATAGTGCATAATTTTGAATGACACAATTTAGTAAACAGTTGGACTAACCATTGTGGTTGAGGCATTCATGTCAACACTGTTGTCATCTGCTTTAATATACCTTGCATTAGCACTGACAATAATAATGGCAAGTCAAAAATAGGTCTGTTGCAGGTCTAGTTACAAACTCAGGTGCAATTTGATCCATGATATACAAAAACGAATAAAATCTTCTAGTCGTAATCCAACAAGATTAAAACATTTTCCCTTGTCTATTGGCGATACTTGGAGAAACTAGATGAGTTCCAAGAACTCACGTGCGCCATCAAGTGAGGGTCATAATGTGCGCGCGTGAGGGAGGGACCACGTCTTTTTAGTAGTTCTGCTTTGATGATCTTCTGCGCCACAGACTTTCTCAGTCGCGCGCGCTCACTTTATCTCACCGTCTTTCTTTGGGAAGTACAGAGTCATCTCGCAGAATGACAGGAAAACCAAGACTGCCCCACGTGTCAGCCCGAACTATCTGTCGCCACAAGAAAGAAAGTGAGTACACCGTTTTATTCATGAACCTCTTTTCTTATCAAGGAATTTAAGGCAGCCTGCAATGAGATTCTTCCGCCAGAAACACCTTCACGCAATGACAGATGTCTATACTAAGGTGTTATTTTCTCAGTTGTTTCACACGTTTGTTTGTTTAGTTGGACTGGTAAGGGTTTTAAACTGTTACTTTATGTTAAAGGATGTAACTTGATTTAACTATAAGACATGCATTTCTCACTCAGATAGGGGCAAAATCACAGTCAAAGTCTTAAATACAGGCACCTCTTAAATGTGTTCTGCAGTGGGTTTGCATCTTAATTAAACCAGATTTCATCTTTTAGGTAGGGAATAATCGAGAATAAAGCCTAAAGGACATCAGATTGTCCTGACATGTTCTGTATTATTGTCTTTTATTTTCATGACATCTCATAAAATTGAGTCTGCACTGCAGTGTGACGGCTTGAACTTTTTTGAGGAGAACAGCAATTTGAGCCTAGACTGATTTACTACACATACTGTACCTGTCATGGGCTCTTTGCTTGGCTTTGTGAGAAAGACTTCAGACATTTAATCAATCCCTTGGAGCGAGCTGTAATTGCCCACTTGAGGATGGGAGATAAGAGTGAACATTAAAAGAGTGACGAGGAAAAGAGAGTAATGGCCT
Source organism: Tachysurus vachellii (assembly GCF_030014155.1). Classification (NCBI taxonomy): domain Eukaryota; kingdom Metazoa; phylum Chordata; class Actinopteri; order Siluriformes; family Bagridae; genus Tachysurus; species Tachysurus vachellii. The sequence continues at coordinate 12,149,778 of NC_083474.1, forward strand.
AGAGGACCAATGACATGTTTCCACCACTACCACCCGCCTGCTTAATGATGGTGTTATTGGAAGCTAATGTCTGTTTTGTACACCAGGCTGTGTGAGGGAAACTCTTTACCACAGCAGTATTGAGGCACCGTAAGGGATTTTTATCAAACTTAACACTAAGCTCACAGTAGTTGATAATTTGTATTTTGATACATGAAAACAGAACCTGTTTTGCTGCTTTGGGTATTCTCAAATAAAATAACAAGCATGACTCTTTTCTTTTTACTGAATTGTTATTGCCCAAATTAGGCCATTGATCTGAAAGCTTAGAATAAACCCTAGTGAATCTTTTGGCACCTGTATTTATTACAGCTTGTACCTCAAAGCTCTCAGTTTACTAATGTCTCGCATAACATTAATATAGATGACATGGAATAACATTTGATATCTAGTTCATGACATAGTAATATGTAAACACTTCAGCAAAGCAATTGTTGAATAGATGAATGCAGCTGACATTCCAAATAGTAGTATGAAGTATAAATATCCCCAACTTCCCTTGACTTTGACTAGCTTAATAGAATCACTCATGGTTAATGATGTTAGAACCTAATGCAGACTATTGTATTTCTCTCAATTTGCCACCGTAACTCAACACCATCCTCGCAGGAGCGTAATCTGTAGTCTCTCCCGGGCCTCAGAAAAAGCTTAACGTTTTAGTGTCGTCATGATTTGCTTTCGTAAAAATGCAGAAAGAACAGGTGCGTTTTATCACAGGTTATCGCCAGCCGATCAGAATGTGTGAAAAACACTTTAGCAAACTTTCAATAATTATAAATTGTTGCTTGATTGGTCATCACAAAGTATACAGTAGATTCAGATTTACTAATACATACCTATGTAGCACAGGAAATACTGAAGTTGAGAACAGGATTTCCTTAACATCAAGCAATTAAAGCTGGCATTGGTCTCTGCAGAGGGGACAAAACAAATACTGTCTAAGTTTATCCTATATAGAAATATATCATTTATATATCTGCTTCTCTCAGTCTTTCACCTATCATACTGTAGCACTCCAGATTTAGTTATCAGGTTTAATAGCTTTTTCAATTAAAGCTCATTGATTTAATTGATTACTTTATAAATGTTTATCGGAATTATATTATATTATATTAAAAATTGACAGAACTTGATGAAAATGTTTAAAAGGAAAACCATTGTCCATGTCTTGTCATATTCATAGCTTTTATAAACTCTATTAGTATAAAAATAAGAAATTAATTTATCTTACGTTTAAATCTGTCTGCACTGCATCTGACAAATTACATGCAAAGATTCTTAAACCTTTTAACTGATGTCAAGTGTGTCTATACTTGTACTTGTACAGGACTCATAAATCAAACCGAAATTGCACATAACTGTATTATCATTAAGCCTGGAGACAATTGCTGGACTATGAATGTGCTATCTGACCTCACGATTGAAATATAATACATATTTGAATCCCCTCTAGCCCAACTCCAACATTTTCCTAATTGGTGACATTAAAGCTTTCTTTCGAGATTAAGTGTTTAACCAAGAGGCAGGTTATTTTCATGTAACTCAGGATCTATGTTGGCCTGTAGAGTATAGTGACTGTAAAATTGCTGACTGGAGTCTCATCTAATACAAACAAGCATTGCTGTCTGTTTTCCAATTGTTTTTTAAACAGCTTCATACACTTCCACTAAGGCCACAGTTTAATGCATTGTTTTTAATCATGTACTACTTATCTTTTTTATCCTTGGCTGTTTTTACAATAATAAAAAAAGACTATTGCACCATTAAGTATATAAATATGGGATTGTTTATTCCTCTGTTGAAACCATGTGGTTGTAATATGCTCTTCTGAGAACTCCTCTTACATTTGATGGTGAAATAAGAACTTCCTGAAATCAGAACAGCAGAAAAGTTGGCATTTGGTGGATAGCTAAGCATTGACCTAATGCTCACTTTTATTACAACATATTAACAAAACTATACAAGAAAGCTAATTAGTGAATATCACAATAAGCAAAGACACTGAAATTAGAAATTGGAAATTGACATGCTTACAGTAAACGGTGTTACAACACACACAAACACACCCACATAGACACACTCACACACACACACACACACACACACACACACAGGACTGGTATTATTGTTTTATTATTGAATATTATATAGTTATGACAAAAGCCTTTCATGTGTTTCATAATGATAATACCTGCCTCAGTGGTATTGATCAGTGAAATTTTGATCTTCTGTATCACATTGTAAATGACATTACTGGACTATTTTTATTTCTTCTGTACAAATGATGTCAACCCTTGCTTGGAATTATTTTCACAGTGTATATTACTTTGTTTGTGACAGGAGACAGAGTGGCATATTTCTGCGGTTCTTCAAATATCTATATGTTACATTTAGCATGGCCAAATAAAATGTTACTGCATGAAATTTACAGTATGAAAATGTTACTGCAAAACCAAACATCTGACACTCGTTTGTCTGAGTCAGCTTTTCTAAGTGGAAGTAAGCACTTCTCTTGCCCTTCATTTTCCATTTAGATTCTTCACTCGCTTACTGCACAGGTCTTGAGTATCCATTATGAATATACATCATCATGTAGCTAAATGGCTTGGAATTAATAACTATGTTCAGAGAACAAGGGCTCATCTGCATTAAGCCTTGCCAATAAAGCCAGGGATTTGCATGGAAAATGTAGCACTTTTATTGAAATCATTAATTATCCCAGCAGGACACCATCCTTGAGCATGGTAGACACTCTGCCGCCTCACCACCGAAGCATGAAACAAGCAGCCAAATAAGTCAGTATTAAATATCTGACTTTTGTTAATGCCAAAAGACTGCGACAGGTCCTGGTCCTCTCTCTGAGCCCCATCTGACCGGAGACGACCATGCAAATCCATTTTTGTGGCAATCTTGCTAAACCTAAATGAGCCTATATACTGTGAAGTAGAATCATTTGTTACATACACAATGAATTTGTCTTGCTGCGTTCAAATTTAACATGCGAAGCAGACAAGATTTTAAATTTACAATACATTTGCTGTCCATTTTATGAGGAACACAGCTGCATATTTATGCAATTTTCCAATCAGCCGATCATTTTTGTAAAGAGCAAAATGCAAAAATCTTGGGGACATAAGTTAAGAAGCTTCAGTTTGCATTAAAAATCAGAATGAAGAAAAAAGTCTTATCTCAGTGACTTTAATTATGTGGTTTTAGAAAATGCTGATCTCCTAGGAATATCACACACATCAGTCTCTAGAATTTACACAGAACAGTGCAAAAACCATTGTGTTCTGAGTGAGAGTTGTTTGTGGATTTGAGCGAAAGAAGAACAATGGCTAGATTGGATTAAGATGCTCAGGAGGATATTGTAATTCAAATAATCACTGTTACAACCAGGATGAGCAGAAAATCATCTCACTATTCATAAAACTTCAAACCTTGAGGTGGATAGGATATAATAGTAGTGTTCCACTCTTAGCCACATGATTTGGAGGCTATCATGGCCATAAACTCACAGAACTGGACAGTCTTTTCCAGTCTTTTTCCGGTTTGGGTAAGTCAGTGCCCATTATACCCACAGACATTTGTTCTTGGCTGACAGAAATGGAACCTGATGTGCTCTTTTGTTGTTGTAGCTAATCCACCACAAGGTTTGTTGTGTTGTGCATTCTGAGATCCATGTCTGCTCACCACAGTTGTATAGAGTGCTTATTTGAGTTACCGTAGACTTCTTGATAGTTCAAACCAGCCTGGTCATGCTCCTACTGTATGATCTCTCTCATTAACACTGTGTTTCAGCTTGCAGACACTGTTCACGTGATGTTTTTGTTTTTCACTCCATTCTGTGTTAGCTAAAGTAATATAGTCTTAGCTAAGCCAGTCCTGGTATACAGTACCTATTTGTACATTTTTGGGTATATATGTCTGATATCCTGTCAATCCTTTCTGGTTGAAATCTAGATGTCACATTAATGTCTGTAAAGGTGTCTTGTAAACATTTTTGTGTTCAATACGTTCACCTGTTTGCAGTCAATTAACATTTGGACACAATGTGCTGAAATAATTTACTGTTCATTTTGTGTATCATGAATTGTATGGTTTTTAAATCTCCAGGCCTGTGTACAGTGCAAACGATAAAAGTGTCATCAAATGTTACTAGGATAAAAGTTGCTTATTGAGCAACTTCATAAAACATTTCAGATGCAGCTCGGGTAAAGAGTTTGCACAGGGTAAAATGTAAAATTGCTTGCATAATGTTTGCAAAATAAAAATATTTCAGTGTTAGTTTTAATCTCTGTTATTTGGTCCTTTTTTGTCAGCCTGTTTTGGCAACACTGAGTCCTTGTTTTTTAGTAGCTATATTATTTTCATCTAATTTGTTATGTGAGAAGTGAAATCTTTTTCTCTGAAAGATAATAAAATCACATGATTTGCTCTAAGAATAGAATAAAGTGTTTAGTTGAGGTGAAATAGAAACCTAATTGTTATGTAGTGTATGTTCATAAAGAGAAGACCTTCATTATAATAGTACTGCTCTGTTCCTCATGGCCCAGTTTCAGCATATTTGTGCCACAAGGTCTATAAATAATGCAAGGTGATACAAGGTGAAATCATTGTTAGGGTCCTGTTCGGCTACCTGCACATTCATCGTGTTGAGTTGGTTGCAGCCCAATTGAATTAGTTCCCTTCTAGTTGCTTCATATTAACATTTAAAAGCTTCTGCTGTTTGAGCAGACCAACATCTACATTAACCTCTTGGCAATAAGGACAGTTCGGACAAGTGAAAACCACTCAACCATTCTTAGAAAAGTCAACACTTTATATTAAAAGCAGTTGCGTATGTCCATTGGAGAATTATGTTAGTATTTGTGAAAGTTGTTGTTTCAGCCATTATCTGTTCTGTTATGTGCTGAGTAAGTGTGCAAAAATGATGGCTTAAGAGCACTTCAGTTCAGGTTGGAATTGCATTTGTGTTCTGTGAACTTTTTTAATATACAGTTTTACTTGTACATCACAGAATAAAGTTAATATACATTTGTGTAAAAGAGGCCACACATTTTAAACCAGTAATAGATAATGAGTTACAATATTATTAATGATAACTTGTATTACTGGCATTAGTCTTGTTGTGTAAATAAAAAAAAACTCTTTCCTTTTCTGACTTGCTTGAGAGGATAACATTAACATTGCTGATCATGTAGGATATGTATGAGCGGAAATTAATTAATGAGTGGATATTAAACAGAAATCATCTATGCTGGGGGTGATGTGATATGACCTGACATGCAGCCAGTTTATTACTGTCATTCATTTAATGTTGTGGAATGTCTGCAAGGAAACTTAGTTCCTGTTATCATTTACATTATAGTAGCTATAAACAAGTTGTTTCCTTGCCGACCTCTTTTTTCCGCCCTCTTGATGTTAATAATGGAAAAAAAACCGCAGCTTGCCAGGCAAGTGAAAAACTGGAAAGCTCATCCCCTCTGTCCTGAAGACTCAGACTTTTATGTCAGGAAACCGATTGACTGTACAAAAGCTCTGACAGCCAAACTCCCTTTTAAAATATTTCTAAATGTCTCTGCTACATCAGTATATACTTTTTAAACAAGACAGGATTTTTAATCCAGTTATTATTACACTTAAGATTTTGTGGAGCATCCATTCAAGTCCCTGTGGGTAAGTTATTATTACAGGAATAATAATATATTAGATATAGCCCATTCATATAAACTCACAGAATTATTAATAGATCTCTGCAGGTGTGAAAATCAACCTTTTCTATTTTTCTAATTCAACAGCATTGTGCTATAATAAAATAAATGCCTGAGGATTTAGACACCTCACTTCTGTGTCAGTTATGCTATGAAAACCGTTTTTATTGCAGTCACGTCTAACCATTCTGTAATTTCAAAATTAAATGTACTGGTAAAAGCGGAGCAGAAATAGTCAAGATGTCACATGTGATAAGAATGGGTTCTTGCCAAAAGATTTTAGATATTAGAAGGAAATATGAAAATTAGATGTATCTGATAAGATTGTTGAGGAATTATTTCTTTATTTTCTGTGTCATGGAAATTGGTTAATGAAATGAGGTGAGATTCATAGCATCTTTAAGGCCATGTGTGATTTGAATGTTCTATACTTTTCCTCTGGTGCTGATAAATGAATGACAGCCAAGTGAGATGCATACCTTTGATTATTATTACCCTGTCAAGACCTTCTCTCAACACAGCACAATAACAGGTATATTCAGAGGGACGGTCTTAAAATAGTCAAACAGACATACAGAAAGTCTTGGTCATATTGGTGACTGAAAATGTAAATTTTTACCTAATTGGCCGAAGAAGTAGAGCTGTGGCAAGGAAAATCTCCCTTATAGAAGAACCCTTAGAAAAGGGAACCCGTCCTCATTTGGGTGACACTGGAGGGTGTGATTAGAAATATACAGTCTACCAATTGTGTTTTGATTAAGATATTCAGCGTCTGGAGATGTGATGTGTTATTGTTCCACCGTTATCAAAATAGCTACTTAAAACGATCAATAAGCTTATGTTTATTAATTATTCAATGAGCTTACTATTTATTCACTTATTAGGCTGATAGATTTGTTTTATATAATGTCCACAATCTTCTATTGTCCCCTCTCTCATTAATATGGTTTGGTATGGTTTTGACCCTAAGTGTGACTAGGTGTGAAACTGTGAATGCATTATGTTCTGCATTGTACTGCCACCCCATCTAGGGGTACATTACATTCTCATGACCATTTTTTCAGGATACTGTGACCCAGGACACTTTGAGGATAAAATTGTTAAATTCTGAATTATTTAATTGTTATTTTATATGAGATTAACAATATAAAATATGCATTTTTTACGCATTTAGGTAAATATGCCATAAATCATGTGCTTACTTCAATAAACATACAAATAATTTGTATTTAGTAGCAGTTTTTTGATGACGGTATGTCACATCATTATGGTTAGTTACTTTGAGGTTGAGGACATGGAAGTTTAGGAAGCCCATAAATATATTTCAAATCATTCATTCATTCATTCATTCATCTTTACTAACCATTTCAGTTCAGGTTTATGATAGTAATTATGTTGGAATTATTTTCAATTTTACACTCGAGAGCTCATATTGATTATGTTGATTATTCAGTTGCAATGACCTTAAGGTACTAAATCCAATATTATTCCTTAATTACTGTCATCATGACCATAACAAATGGATTGTAAACAATATTAAAACTTTTTTGGCTCTTTAACCATTGCCTATGGAATGTTAACAAGAGATATAACACTTTACAATTATGTATTATTAGTAGTAAAGTATTGTAGACCACAATAAGCTGTTAAGCTATGCATACTTCCTATCACTACAGTTTTTACTCACTAAAAAAACATGAAACATGAAAATTATGTTATTAATATAAAAATGTTTTTAAAATGTCTATTGTAAGGCATTGCTCAGGATTACATGTTTAGTTCAGGAATCATGATCAATATGGTGTGTACATTTTACAGAACAATAAGATTTGATTGACTCAGTGAAGCCAGAGCTTGTAAAGCCTTCAACATAAATATGGTCACTGTTGAAAAACACCATCCTGTTGATAAAAAAAAAGAGTGAATGTTCAGCTTTATCTGATGTTGTTATTGCAAGGTCTTTTCTGTAGGAAATGAGGAACAGTGAAAATATCACTCTACAATATCACAGTACAGCACAGTGGGATGTGTCCATATAAAGGGGAGGAATCTGTTTAGTAGCTAGAATGCAAAAACTGAACGATACATGATTTTGTTGCGTGAATTCTTGTCTGATAGTAACTTGCTTTCTAGGTAATAGTATTATTTGAAATCTGCTGTCAGGCACTTTGACACATAAGTAACAGAAGCAAACTGAAACTTGTTTAATATAGCATGTTCATGCAAATTATATTTAAAACATTTCCTCAAATGATTACCCTGATCATTTTTGACCGTTGTGAGGCACGCATTTTTTGGGGTAAGAGCTGAACGTATATTATGATGGTACATGAATACCAAACAGAAGATTATACATAAGTTGTTAAGAAACAGGAAAAGTCTAAAGCTAATCTGAAAAATCGATGCAGATACAGATGGTCTATTGGCTTTTTAATACTGATTCGGCACATGTTCAAATCATTGTTTGCTAAAAATTCTTAACTGTGTCATTTGAGTGAACGCTTTCTAAATGCACTGGAATTGTAAATGAAATATAATTATATGTCATCTACTTAAATCTAAAATGTCATAAAGAATGTTAAAACCCAGTTTTTGATATTTTTCTGCATTTACTGCAGCTCACTAATGTGTACAGCACAGTATATAGCAGTAGACTATAGAGACGGTATATTTATCTCATGGCTCTGTTCAAACATTTTAACATTTTAATGTACGTACTTAAAATTAAAAATACTTAATGTACTTGTTACTTAAAATGTAATTTTAAACCTTTGCTCTTCCTATAGAAGTGTAGTGAGGTACTGTGTTATACAGTACAGAATACTGTAGTTTGTCCTTTTGACCTTTATCTGTATACTATACTTGAAAATAAACCTCGGATGACTTTCTTGTTGAGCGCTTGCCAGGCTGGGCGATAGTATTCCTGTGATAATGCATTGATCATGCCTAATGTAGAAATGAATAATCGAGGGCTTTATTTAGACTGATCTTCTTGTTAATCTCTTACCCCATCTCACTGTCTCTCTCTCTCTCTCTCTCTCCTTCTCAATCTCTCTCTCCCGCTCCTTCTCCCTCACTCCCTTCTGAGACGGAAGAGGAGAAGTCCATCTTTCAGCCCTTGTTGATTAAAAAGCCGCTAGCTCCTCTGTGTTCCTGCCGGCTGCATGTTTACTGTAGAGAGACTGATGTACGAACATGGGGTCTTTCCCACCAGGCTGAGGAACAGAGGCTCAGAGGGCAGTGAGCATGCTGTTTTGTCAGGAAGTGGCGTGTTTACGTTCATTATTTAGCATGGCAGAATGGGATGATCTACATGTCACAAACACAAAGTTTGCTAATGGCTCAACATAATCCATCTGGCAGAATCTGAGCAAAGTGTGTAATGTCTCAGTAGAAGTACTGTAGCAATGGGATTGATGTGAGTAAATAATCAGAGACTTTTAAATGCCTTCTGTACACTACTGTAATTATTTCTGATACTGTAGTGACTACAACATTATAATCTGATCAGGATAAAGTAATTATCATTATAGACAGGGGGATTAGTGGTAGAAGTTGTCCTATCTCTACGTTGTTTTTTTATGCAATCCCTTTAATGGTAAAGCATACATAATATTTTATTTAGTACATTATAGGCTTGATAGCAAGGCTTGATAATTAATTCATATGAACTTAGCTTGAGTTAGTAACTCTTGATAAAAGTTGTTTGAGAGATGCCTTGTTAGCATGTTGTCTCAGCATATAAACTCAGAATGTCTAAATAAGGAGAGCACTTTCTGGTTATTATTGGTCAACCAAAGTTATTACATTAGAAGTCTCTTAAATGATTCATGCACATATTTCAGAGCAAGTCTACACTTTCCAACCAGACCTCTATAGTTGCTAGATCAAAGGTTTTGTGAAAAAAGAAAAACAAAAAAAAACCTCCCTGTAATTTATTAGTTCCATATATCTTTTGATTACTTTTCACTGACAGAACAAATTACATCTAAGTTGACCTTATTTAATGATACTAAAAAACAAAAACATGAATATAGTGTTCAGACATATTTTCTACTGAAAAACAGTGCATGCAAGTGCGTACACTTGAAATCAGATTGAACTTTCACCCGACGATATGCTTTACACCTGAGGAGCATCGGAGGGTCAGACTACACCAAGCCAAGCTGTCTTCCATATTTCAGACACTTAACAGGTTAACATTAACAGGTTGAAATGATATTCTAATTTTTACATTTTTTTCTAGACCAGATCTTTTCAAATCACTCTCTCACTCATTTTCTACCGCTTATCCGAACTACCTCGGGTCACGGGGAGCCTGTGCCTATCTCAGGCGTCATCAGGCATCAAGGCAGGATACACCCTGGACGGAGTGCCAACCCATCGCAGGGCACGCACACACACACTCTCATTCACTCACGCAATCACACACACTACGGACAATTTTCCAGGGATGCCAATCAACCTACGATGCATGTCTTTGGACCGGGGGAGGAAACCGGAGTACCCGGAGGAAACCCCCGAGGCACAGGGAGAACATGCAAACTCCACACACACAAGGCGGAGGTGGGAATCGAACCCCGACCCTAGTTGGTCATAGATTGGATACATAGCCAGTCTGTGACCGTAGTACATGAAATAGTAGAGTCAGATTGGAATTCAGTTGGCAGTTTCCCAGCACATATGCATGTATTCTATGTCTAAAGCAGTCTGACAGGTCAAAGTGATTTTTCTTCCAGGTGTATTTCAGATGTGTATGCAGCCTAATTTATAACAAAAAAGTAGACGTGCAAAGAATATGACATTGAGAAATAGAACAGTGTAAGTATGTTGGCTGAGAGTCAGTGGAAGTGCATTGTGTTGGCTGTGAGAGTGAGCAGAGCCTTTGTTTTAAGGAGTAAGCTAATCTTTTGGCTGCCTAGCAAACTGTGTTCTGGAAATTTGTCAGATTTTTAGGGCAGTTCCTTATGTGTATCTACACATATTGAGCACTTTATTAGGGACTGTATACTAATATGGGATAAGGGCTGCCTGCGCTCTCTAACAGCCTCAATTCTTCAAGGCATGGATTCCACAAGATACTGGAAACATTACTTTACCATTACAGGTCCATGTTGGCATGACTGTATCACACAATTCCTGCATATATTATAGGTGCATTTTTATGATGCAAATCACCACTAACGGTGTTCGATTGGATGTTTTTCTGCTCACCACAATGTTTTACTGCTCACCACAATGTTTTTCTGTTCATCACAAATGTACAGTGTTATCTGAGTTACTGTAACCTTTCTGTCAGCTCAAAACAGTCTGTCCATTTTCTGTTGAACTCTATTATCAACAAAACCTTTGCGTCTTCAGAACCTCTGCTCACTGGATGTTTTTTCTTTATTGCATCATTCCTGAGAAGCTCTAGAGACTGTTGACTATAAAAATCCCAGGAAATCAGCAGTCAAACCAGCCTGTCCGGCACCAACAATCATGCCACAGTCATCACTGAGGTTATATTTTTCCCCATTTGAATGGTTGATGTGGACATTACCTGAAGCAGCTGGTCTGTTTGTGTATGATTTTATGCAGTGCACTGCTAATACACGATTAGCTGATTAGATTGAGTATGTGTAATGGTTTTCCTAATAAAGTGATCACAACTCATAAACATTACTCATTTATCCCATACAGACTGCGGCTTAGAGATGAATAAACATTATTTGCATGTCTTGGGTTGTTTTACAGTTTTTTATGCCTGTGTATGTCATCTGTACAGTGCTGATCTGCATTTTACTTATAGACGATTTAATGTATTCCTTTATTCTGGCCACAATTGTCTTTAATGTTCAAGGTTACAAGGATCTCAGTCATGGACTCAGTCTTCCATACATACTAAAGGTATTAGTCCAGATTTTGGCAAGGCTATGCAATGTATTTTTGAGTTAGTTTGGGTGTATATTTTTGTTCTTTGTGTTTAATTTTTGTGCTTTTTTGTGGGATGAACTACAACATGGTGACACGAGAACTTTATTTATATCTACATTTATTTACATATGCAAATGTTAATCAAATATGCATTGGAATTATATTAAACAACAAAAACAAAACAAAAATGTCTGAGGAGGTATTTCCCCCTCACTGTATATATTGGGCTCATGTTTGCTCTCTGCACTGTGTCAGTCTTTCCTTGTTTGCCGTTCCAAGCATATTATACTGCTGTGATCATTTTTTGATGTGACTGTCAGCGTCTCTGTACAGTACAGTTTGTTGAGTGTTCTTCCTTGGTGTTTTGCAGATTACCTAATGTTGAATGTCAGAAAATAGAAGCGAGTCTTAGTATAGTTCATATGTACTTAATTAAGTCTGAATAAGATGTGAAACATTTATAACATATAATTTATTATATTACATTTATATAATTTTTTTAAAGACAAACAGATAATGAATTAATGCAAGTAATGATCACTTCTGTTTCTGCACAAACTGTATGCATTTGATTATTTATATACAGATGATTGTTCAATGTTACACACTCTCAAGACTAAGTGAAGAAGCAAAGATACTTAAGTTATAGCAAAAAGGCAAAAATACTATATATTGATGATGTAATATTAATAGTGGGGAAAAAAGAGAAACAGAAACTGAGGTTTATTAATGATGGTATAGTACTGACATTTTGTTTTGGATTTATTTTAAAGAATAAAAGAAAAGTGATTTCAGTTACAAAGCTCACATCTCCTTTTCTGATCAAGTCATTCTCTAAAAACTTATATTTTTTTGCATTTATAAATGCTTCTTGCAACTTTTGTATCATCTGTACAGCTTTGTTTCCCTTACATAGACTGCATTTAACATTAAACTGTATAACCTGAGGCCACTGTAGTGTTTGCTGTTCTTGTGTGTGTGTGTGTGTGTGTGTGTGTGTGTGTGTGTGTGTGTGTGTGTGTGTGTGTTGATGAAAATCAATCTTGTTTAAGTGCATCTTTAAGATTAGTGAAAAAAATTAATAATTTTTTCGAAAATCTTCCCTCACTTGTAAGTCCTATATTTGCATGTCCTTGTCTCTGTATTGCATCATACACATACTGTATAATTAATACCATACTCTGAGCAGGGGAAATGTATACTGTTTAAAATGTTGGACGCTGTACTGAATCCCAATTTTGTGGCTTAATTTGAATCAGATGTACCATATCAAGCTAAGATCTCAAAATATGGTTAATGTATTAGCAGATTCTCAGTTTCCTGGAAAAAAAGACAGTAATCAACATTGTCCATTCCTTGTCACACGATATAATATACAATTTTGTTTAAAACAGATATTTTTTAGAAACTTGTAGTGTAAGTAATCCTCAAGAGTTGTATTTGGCAGTGCAGGCTGTTTGTAAGCTTTTAATTGAATTTTGGGAAATAGTCCAGTCTGTGTGTTGAATATTTGCAATTTTCTGACCAAATGATTAATGGATAGTGTCTTGGGCTTTTGTTAGTGAATGTGGATGCTTAAAAGGATGAGCCTGGATCCTTTTGTTTAATGACGTTTGTTAATGTATACATTTCATTTTATCACCTTTGCTCCACCTTTGGTTATTTGAGCTTTTGTCTCCAGGAAGATAATATAAACAGTTCCATGCAAACAGAGAACTCCACATAGTTACAACACTGTACTTCAACTGCAACATTTCAAACAAAACAGCTTCTTATCTATGGCAATGTGCAAACGTGTTAATGATGAAGTACTAATAGGTAGAAGAAAATGATGTATTTGAAAATTGTGTAGCTTTATATTAAGATTGCTCTTAAGAATTCTATTATGCACCAGATAAATCTGAGGACCACACCTACAACTGTACAGTATTGTCAGCCTTTGACCAATCTGTCATCTTTATAAATGTTAAGTAACTTATATAAAAGGGTGGGAAAAAGTAAGCCAATTATTTTAAACACTGTGTTCATTCAGGGTGTATTCCCATCCCAAAAGGATTCTGAAGATAAATGATTGAATTGCATTGTCTATCATATATTCTTCTATAATGATATCAAGCTGATCCAGTGACCAAAATCTGACATACTGTAAGGTGCGTTTCACCCTAATACTTTACTATTTTAATTTTCAACTAAACCATACCTTTTCTTCTTGTTTTGTAGATGGTCATAGTTGATGGGGCCAAAGAAAACATATCAGAAAGCAGAGTTCAATGAAAGAAGAGAAGGAGACCCTGCTGTGAAGTTCAACTGTTATGGGCTGCTACAAGAGCACACCCTTTTTTATACCCGATTTGAGCTCATTGCTCTTGTTGAATGATTAATAACATTTTATAGCAACGTTTAGTACTGGTAATCCAGAATTACTCTGAGTGAGTTCTGGTCTCCTTTCAAATATCTTTATAGCAAAGTTTATTTGGCCAGCCATGAACTGTGCTAGAGACGTGAATCCTTAAGCTCACCATGCTTGGGCAGTATGGGACCAGAATTGTGTTTGTGTCACAATCACAAGCTGAAGATCTATGATGAAGATCATTAAGGGATGTATCACCGAACATCTTTAAGATTTGGATTGTAATGTTTTCTTTTCATACCAAAATATTACTTAATGTGGGTCTTCGGACAGCACAAACATTTCTTGATTATGATATCAAGCCTCATAAAAAGTGAAGAGATGTGTAACATCTCAGCATCCTGTAATGTGGATTCAAACATCGATCAGTTTTTTCAGCCAGTGCTGTACATTATTGTTATTATCCTTGGCTTCCCGACAAACTGTATGGCTCTGTGGGCTGCCTACTTGCAGGTGAAGCAAAAAAATGAACTGGGTATCTATTTGATCAACCTTTCTGTGGCTGACCTTCTTTACATAGCCACATTGCCACTTTGGATTGATTATTTCCTTCAACATGATAACTGGATCCATGGGCCAGGGGCTTGCATGCTGTTCGGCTTCATTTTCTATACCAACATATATGTCAGCATTGCTTTTCTCTGCTGCATTTCTATAGATCGTTATTTGGCAGTGGCTTATCCACTCAAGTTTGCTAAAGTGCGTCGGGTCAAGACAGCTCTTTTGGTCAGTGCCATAGTCTGGATTATTGAAATTGTGGCCAACTCAGCACCACTATTTCACAATGAGCTTTTTGAGGCTCGCTTCAACCGCACCTTCTGTTTTGAGAAGTATCCGATGCAAGACTGGGTGGCAGGCATGAACCTCTACCGCATCTTCCTGGGCTTCTTGGGTCCCTGGTGCTGTATGTTAGCAGCATACAAAGGAATCTTAAAGGCAGTACGTGGCAATGTTTCCACCGAGCAGCAAGAGAAAGCTAAGATCAAGAGGCTGGCCCTTAGCCTCATCCTCATAGTGCTTCTTTGCTTTGGACCTTATCATGTGCTCCTGCTGTGGCGCAGTGTGCTCTTTCTCAGCAACCCTTGTGACTGTCAGGTGGAAGAGTATTTATTTTCTGCCTACCACGTAGCACTTGCTCTCACCAGCCTCAACTGTGTGGCAGACCCAATCCTCTACTGTTTTGTAAATGAAGGAGCTCGCAGTGATGTGAGCCGTGCACTCGCCACCCTGATGACTGTCTTTCACCGAGGACAAACCACAGATAAGCTAATGGGGAGTTCCATTACTGTAGAAACACCTCTGGCTAGCAAGAAACCAGATCTCTATGAAGAGGTCAAAACTAATTCCTATAAACGTGATTTTGAAACGTGTCTTCAAATGACCAAACTTAATGTTAAAAAGTGAAGTCATGCAGTATGTTTGTTGGTGCACACATGTCAAGGGCCTCAAGTTTCCTCACAGATTATGCCAACAATGTTGACATTTAAATAAACTGTTAGTGTAAATCCCAGCTCCTTGAATGTTATTCCAGACACATTGTTTATTACTGTTTGGATATTGTAATTTACAAATGATACAGTTTTCCCTTCTGAAAATGATTGAACACATTACTGATTCTAACTTACTCTCCTAACTTATCTCTTATAAAGACATTCCATTATTTTGAGCTCTTGCTACCAAGAAGCTCAAAGCAAGACCATCATGGCAGCACAAGCTGTAATTGTATACAAGGTAAATTATTACTTATTCTATGTTTAGGCACAACTTTCTAAGTATTAATTAGATTTTTTTTAAACAGTTTATATTACAAATTCCTAAATGGTTCTGGCCTTGTAAAAACCCTTTTATACAAAACGTTATTTACTGTTTCAAACAAAATACAATTATCTTGAGAAATTTCTGAATTAAGTACAGTCAGCATTTTACATACTCTTATTTTTGTCACTGGAGTCTCATAAATATATGAATTTGGTTGGAAACACAAATTTTCAGTGTGAATACTGTATAAACGTTACATATACACTGTTAGGTATACACTGCAGATCAGTCTTTTGAAAGCATGTCAGCTACTCGGTATTCAATTACAAAGGTAATGGAATTTGCATTTTTTTCAATTAGTACATTTTAATTTAAACTACTAATTTAAAACTTGGTTCAGAAAATCAGGTCTTTGAATCCCTGTCAGTATGAGAATTGTGTTTATATGGTTAGAGTTGTAATAATCCTTAATTCTATTTACAAATACAAAAAATATCTGATTATTATGTTTTTTTAATCATTAGCTTTTCAGAGAGGAGAATGAAATGTATGATCTAGACACTAATGTCTCAAGCACTCAGATAAGTTTTAGTCAAGATAAAATTTGACTTTATTGTGGATTAAGATATATTGAAAATAATATTTTCAGTTTTTAATGAACAGTGGCAAAGCACTGCAGAACTGATTGCAAAAAAAATAATAAATTGTAAAATACTAAAAATTGTGATCAAGGTTTTGAACGTCAATTTCCAGAATTTTTCCAAAAAAAAATTGTTTGAGGTTTGCTGTATCTGATATAAAAATGTGAAAATTCCCAAGTCTAAGGTGTTCTATTACAAAGGCCGGTGTATGTTTGACATTTGATGTTTAATCTACATGCTATGTAGATGTTAAAATACATGTGTCACTCAGATGTCTATTATCAGATATCACCCACAGATAATCGTAATGAAAATGCATCCAAATAACAGACTTTGCACATGTTTACATTCCTGTTCAGATACCTTCTTGGAACTTTTACTATAAGTCTTGAATGTCTTTTTATTACTTGGATGTTTGCAGCTGAACTAGGGGTGCCTGTTATTATAAAATGAAATAAATTATGTATGTTCAATCATTTCTTAGTTTGGTTTTGGCTCATCCTCATGTGAAAAGGGCAACCAAGAGAGATGGTACCATTAAAGCACTGAATTTGTAGTCTGTTTTTCATAAATAAATGGTTTCGGTTTGGTTAAAATGAATAACAAAATCCGCAGATTTGAATAAACACCTACAGAGTTGATATAATCCTGCAGGACACAAATAAAAACTGAGTAAATACAACAATGGAGCGTTTCTTGTGTACAATAGATTAGATATAAGGGAACACTATGTCTTTATTTTCTGTCTTTGGTGCTCTTTATTTAAGGTCTTTAGGGTTGTGCACTGGCTGGAGCTCATCAATATAGCTCACATCATTATGTGGTATTGATCAGTGATGTTCTTGAGGTGTCACCCTGAAATATTGTTTATCTGATCGTAGATGAGGACATCACTCTCCATGACATGTCTTTAGTTTTCACTATTAATAGCACATCAGCCAGATCAAGGTTCTTCTTAATCCATGCCGTGTGACTCCTGTGACTCCACGTCTGCTTGCACATCTGTTTATTTGGAGATGGAGATTGTGGCCAGCAAGTCCCATTATAGTACATGGTAGTGTCAGATGTCAGTCACGAAGGACCACAGCACTGCAGGCTTTAGCACTGTGCCTCATTTAACACACCTGACTCAACACACCTAATGACCAAGGACTTCGTGGGCTGAATTTAGTGTGTTAGGCAAAATAAAACACTTATCTGTGTAGAGCTTTGGTCATTAGGGACATTCATGTATATGAATAAGTCACACAAGTGTCTGTATTGGTTTATCATTAACTTCCTGCTCTAACAATTTCCAAACCTTAATTGTGATTTGTAAAGGTTTTATTTAATAAAAAAATTGCATAGTTCTTCATGAACATGTATCTAATAATTCATCATATGTTTTATCACCGGGTCATAAGTCGTAACATTTGATGTGAACAAAAGTCTACCCAAGATACAGCCGCAGTGGTTAATCATTAAAAAAGATTTATAGGAATGGCCAGAAAAGGGCCACAGCTACACAAGAATTACTTCTAATTTAACTAACAGGGAGAAAGATACTTATACAGCTACATTTACAATTGAAGCTTAGCTGTAGAGTCACATTTCCAAGAGCTTTGTGTATCCATTCCACAAACATTTTGAAGCTACAGTCCCAAAGCTTCTTAACTAAAGTTTTTATGAAGGATTCTGGTTTAGCAAATGTATCCAACAAAAAATATGTAATGGTGGAGTAACTCTTCATTCGTATGCTGTCGATTAGTTAGAATGATCACAAGTCTATTTTTGGTTTAAATAAATGACGCACAATGACGCCAGAGAAAGCTATATAAATCATCCTGACACATACTCAGTGTTTAGATTCTCATATAAGTCAGATATTACAGGGTATCCATGTGATTATCGTCACAGTGCAACAGTTAACAGAATGAATCATTTTTTCCCACATTCTTATATTAAGAGAACAATAATGAGCAACTGCTACGACTATAGACATTAGTGAATGCTTATGATTCACTGTGTTAGTCATGAAAGAAATAAAAACATTTTGATTCAGTTTTGCCCAGATATCAAGTTGAGTTGGACAGCGTGTATCATATAAACATGGTTATTATACTGTATACACACAGCTGTGTATACATGTCCTACTCAGTGTCTTTTAATAATGCTGTAATGCTGGAGAAAATAAATCACAGTGAAAGATTTTTTCCCCTTGTTTTGCTCCACCAGTCGAGATCCACAATTAAAGTGCATGTTGAATAACAGCCGATGTCTCAGTGCATGTTGAACAACAGCCGATGTTTCATTGCATGTTGAACAACAGCCGATGTGGTGTTTTAAGAGGTTGTACCGTTAATGTGGTAGACTTTCAGTCTTGACGTGATTGGCTGCTCTTAGCCAGCTCTTCCTCTTAAACAGTTATTGTGGTAGCAACACACCACTTCAGTTAGAAAGTGGAAATGAATCATCTAAAATCCAGTATGCACAGTATACAAATGAATATTAAGGAAGTGAAGTGAGATGAATTAATATGCATGTGACAATGTATCTTTATGACTTAATGTGGAATATATATACAGTGTGTGTATATATATATATATATATATATATATATATATATATATATATATATATATATATATATATCTCAAAATAATTACTACTGTGCAGCGAGTCAGTAATATTAAAAATTACAATTACAAATAATTAAGGGTGCATTTTCTTTTTTCTGCCCCAATTTTAAAAAAGCCTTTCTATAAAGTTGGCACTGACAATCCACAGTGCAGAAAATTCTACAGATATAGGCCAAGAGCTTCAGTTAAAGTGAAATGTGGGCACAGTGAGGTTTTTTAATTCTGCCCAGAAGGAAACAGCATTAACTTGGCAGGTCTGAGAACAGTGTGCTGAGATCGTTACTAAAACTAACTCATAAGGACAAAGGTAAGAGACAGGAGACTTAATCAAGGTTTGATTTGAAAGCATTTTGTGAAAGTATTTATGTTGGAAGTTTGTTATTATACTAGTATTTTTTAACCTGCCTAATTAGCCACTTTGTTTGCTTATGCCATGCTTCTCTGAAAATGAACACTTGTATTGTTAAACTGCTCTGTTCTCTGCTCTCTCACCACAACAATCTAAATAACTGCTGTGCATTTGCACTGCTCTTAATTATGTTTATGCATTAACATTAGTGATAATTTAATATTAGAATTTATATATGATTGCCACTGTAGCAACATGCATTATATGAAATATGATATAGTGAAGCTTCTATAGTGAAGGGCTCGTCTGTCTTCCTGCTGATGTGTGCTGGAGGTCCAGTGTGAGACTTTAGGTCCATAAAATGCTGTACTCCCAGCTGACCAGCCTTGCGTAGAACTAGCATGACGAGGGATGCGGTTGAATTTCCCATGTTCCTATTCCCTTTTGTGAATAAACTCATAATGCCTTAACACTTGTGACGAAGCTTCATGCAGGATGTGTTTATACATATGGAACAGAATGTGCCAAGCTAAGCTCCTCCTCTTTATAACAGCAGTATGTCACATGTCCATTTTAAAATTGTCTGTTTTCACCACATTGATTTGTTCATGAATGTAAATAAAATTCAAGCTACTGAACAATGTTTGTAAACTAAATTTTACATATAGATTTTAGAAAATAGAAACATAAACACTATTTTAAACGTATCTTTATATGTCTCTGATGAACTGGTGTCCCGTCCATTTGAATTCTCACAACATAGGATATTTTAGCAAGTGAAAGTATCCTTAAAATAGGAAAATATTATTATTTAATATTTCCCATTATGAGATTTCTATCAATCAAATATAAGATTATACAGCTGGTTTAGATGCTTGTAATAAAGGCTGATAATACTGCATAAAATTAGAAAAACGATCTAGCTACAGAACAAGAGTAATGTTTTCTCTGTTTAAATCTCTAAAAATAGGCTAATAATCTTAGATTTGGTTTACTGTAATATTATAATTAGGAATACTAGATATATTTGACTATATTCAAATATCATTATTTTGCCTGAACAATAAACAAACACATACAAATCATAGGAAAAGTAATAATTAAACAGCATTTGCTGAGGATGGTCTCGTGGGGTCCTAATAAGGGTTCACAGTCAGTGTCTCTTCCAGAAACACACTTCTAAATAACTTATAACAAAACAAGAACTATTCATGTGTCCATGTATTGCACTAACTGCATATATTATTATGCAAACTCTCTTTATAGTAATGTAAATACTTGATTCGAGAAATAGAAACGGTATTTTGCTTCCTTTGTTATGTCTGCACGTATGGTGGCGTGACCATATAGAACCTTGAACCTAGAATATATTCATCTTGACGCATTTTAAGCGAACTAGTGTCTTATTGTGTAATTACAGTAAATTAATTAGCAATCATCCTATTGTATCAGTAGATGACCAACAATTCATACACCAGATGAGCTACCGTCAGAAACTGTTTACTGACATAATCACCTTTAAATCTGCCTGCCACTTCTGGGTAGGTACTTAAATACAGCGCTCACTAATTGTTTAAGCAATAAAACACTTTACAGAGACAAATTAATAAGAATGAGCAGTAGTCAATTTTAATTTTAATTTGATAAAACACCAAGTCAAATAACATTTCAGGTCCACCATAACCCTAAGCAGAAAAAGTCAGTCAGTGAAAGAATGAGTTTGCCTCATTTGTTAAATATAACATAAAAACATTCATTCTAAGTAACATCAATATAAGCAATGTCTATAAGCAACATATAAACATATATGCATCATTAGTTGCTTACATGGCTTACAAAGTACAAAGCAATTTTTAATAAACTGGAAAACTTTTTAGAATAAAAAGAAATGTAATAATTTCCCTCATAATAGTAGGTCAATTTGACTTTAAACAACTAGAACTAAACATCATGCGCCCTTCACTTATGGCCTACTTCCTCCTTCTGCAGAAATACTTGACACTGCCTGGAGGAAGCATCTGTGGATGTGAATATGTTCGTGACAAGAGGCATGGTGAGCTTTCCCACAGTGTCACACCAGCCACGAACTTGGGAAAATAAACAGTGTGGAGTAAGAAAATACCCTCTCCATTGTAAGCAGAGTGATGTCTCTCCCTTTCTGCTATTTTACCAATATTCTCAGTTGTGTCCAATCCTATGAATTGTTCTAACTCTTTATATTCACAATACTGTAAATAAATCTAATGAGATTATGGACAGTACTGAGACATTATTGCTTGGACATTTGCTTTTCTGCCCCCTGTAGTATAGAAGTAGGCATACAATGTGGTTTATAAACATTTACATGAATATTTTATATTTTATATATATATATATATATATATATATATATATATATATATATATATATATATATATATATATATATATATATATATATATGTGTGTGTGTATATATATATATATATATATATATATATATATATATATATATATATATATATATATATATATATATATATATAAAAAACAATATTAGCTAACTGAAATTTTAGATATGGAGAAATAAACAGGTATTAGTGCTCCCTCTAGTGGAAAAGACCATAAATACACATGGTAAGACCATAAATACACATAATAAAAAGCAAGTAAAAGTAAGCGAAAAATATTAAGATATAATATGCTTAAAAGTCACTGCATAATATACTTTTATTAAATTAAAATACAAACAAATAACTTATATTTTGCTTTTTTTAATGGTTTCTGTCTATTGGATAGAGCACTGAGTGCTTCCGGGTCAAAGTTCCTCGTACACTCCACGTGTTTCTCATGCTGTTTGGTTTATGTACAATTTTGCGAAGTGACACGATAACGTTCATCTTATGTTCTAAAGTACTATAAGCACGCTGCCTGTTCAGTATGGCGCATAAAATGTCTTCGACCAGTTCGCAGGACAAGGAGAAAGGTGAGTGCTGGTCAGAAACCTGAGTTACAGAGTTTAGCTTTAAGTATAGTTTTTATTTACAATCAGTACAATATTAGTTACTCAGAGCAGGTTGCTGTAAGTGGTCTTTACTCTGCATTTTGTAGATTCTAGATACGAGTGTCCTGCAGACTTTGTGCCTCTTCAGTACAGCTGCACTGAGAAGTCTGTGTTAGAGGGAGGAGAAAACACAGAGCTGTGGCTCATTAAAGCTCCAGCTCGGTTCAACCCCAGCAGGTAAGGAAAGCAGACAGCATGAAATAAATACACCAGTGCAACTTTTTCCTCGTGTCCTCTAGATTCTCATACTATTTGCATACAGAGCTCTTCTTTAAGACTGGCTGGATGGCTGCTTTTAATGCAATCAACTACTATTCATTTCTTTACATTTACGTAGTTTAGAAGACACCCTTATCCTTAATTTGTGTCAGTTGGTATATCTGAGCAACTGGGTGTTAAGGGCCTTTCTCAGGGGCTCAGCAGTGGCAGCTTGGTGGACCTGGGATTCGAACCCATGACCTTCTGATCAGTATTCACTTTAACCTCTACCACTACCACATCTCTAATCAAATATCAAGCTCATTGCTTAACTGTATGCTGTGGCTGTTTTATTTTTTTGAGCCATACCGTTTTTATACGTTAATCCTTTGAATTCACAGAACCCTTATTAAACCCCTAATTATTGCCATTAAACTTTGTTGACCGTAAATTGAGGGTTACTTGTTATTTAAACATATGGATAAATACACAATAACTGTAAGAGATAAATATAATAATCTGTTATGTTTGGTTATGATTTCCACAACTATAAAGATTTTTTTTATTAAGGGGAAGCTGTTGGCTTTGCTTCTCCAATCCCTCAGAGTCCACAGTCCACTATTTAATAATATTCATCACAATATTTAACATTGCCAAAGTTTGCTATAAATATACATTGTGGCTCCTACTGCAGTGATTGTGCTAATAAAGTAACTGCCACAGGGAATGCAAATTGGGAGTCATTTTAGGACGGAAAAACCAGTTTGTCACACAGTCACCTACACATATACGAACAAGATTGCGTACCATAATTTAATAAGAAAATATGGGTAGTAAACAAAGCTGTTGTGTTAAAATTCAGGTATAGTATTCCCTTCTCTATATATTTATACAGATGTATACAAGTTTTCTATTCTTTTCTGGGTAAAGAATATTGTTACTCAGTTGCAGTTGATTGCTGTTTAAATGAATGTACTTTGAGTTTTCTTTTTCTCTTTTTCAGCCTGGCAGGTTTGAAAGTATCCTTATCTGGCATGGAGATGATCCAGTCTACTGATACATCTCCTCGCATCTACAGTGTTCTCTCCAGTCGCTCAGGCCCTACTGACCTCTGTCTGCTCACTTCCAGTAGTAAAGAACAAAGCGCATCTCCTTGTGCTTCTGGCTTTGCTGGAATTCTCAGTATCAGTGAAAGTTATGGGGACTGCAGTGGGAATCAGAGCCCTATTCCCATCCCAGCAGCCCCTGCTCCAAGCTTTCCACCAGGCCTGAAGCAGCGCTTCCAGCCCTTTGGCAGCTCTACAGCTGCTCACATGTTTCAGAGCACCACCTCAACCTCTGTTTTGCCGCCAAAGAAAGCAAATTTAGAGTCTGAAGAGCTTGAAGACCAGAGTAAGAAGAAGAAAAAGAAGAAGAAAGAGAAGCGGAGCAGAGAGGAGATAACTGAAGTGACCCACATTAAGGAGGAAGAAATGTCTCAGGAATGTAATGAGCTGCAAGTCCCAGAGCTAGTGGAAGAGGATGGTACAGCAGGGAGAAAGAAGAGAAAGAAGATTAAAAAAGAGAAGGAGAGAATGGAGACACAGGATGAAAGTTTGATAGTCAAACAGGAACCAACGGACACATCCTTTGGTGACACTGAGAGCTCTGTGAAAAAGAAAAAAAAGAAGAAGAAAGTTCAAGATGAGTAGATATACATTTTCAGTATACGCTTACTGAACACTTTATTAGGAACTCTATTCTAATATTTGGTAGGGCCTCCTTTTGCAAAATCCAGGTACAGTGACTGGGAAGGCCACAACTTTGAGCTCATTGTTATGTTCATGAAACCAGTTTGAGATGATTTTTGTTTTGTGACATGGTGCAGTGTCATGCTGGAAGTAGCCAGTAGATGTTGTTAAATTGTGGCCAGGAAGATATGTGCATGGTCAGCAACAATACTCAAATAGTTTGTGGCATACAAGTGATGATTGATTTACATTAACAGGCTTAAAATCATTCCCCACAACATTACACCACATTCACAAGCCTGGACTGCTGACACATGGCAGGTTGGGTTCATGGATTCATGTTGTTAGCAACAAATTCTCACCCGACCATCTGTGTGCCCCAGCAGAAATCGAGATTCATCAGAGCAGGCTACATTTTACCAGACTTCAACTGTCCATTTTTTCTAAGTCTGTGCCCACTGCACCCTTAGCTTTCTTTTCTTGACTGACAGAAGTGGAACCTAACATGGTATTCTGCAGCTGTAGCTCATCTGCACTAAGCTTCAGTGTATTGTGCATTCTGTAATACTTTTCTGATCGCCACAAATGTACAGAGTAGTTATCTGAGTTACTGTAACCCCTCTCATCAACATCTGCTCCTCACTGGATGCTTTTTCTTATTTTGAATAAACTCTAGAGACTGTTGTGTGTGAAAACACCAGAAATCAACAGATATAAAAAAAAAAAAATACTCAAACCAACCTGTCTGTCATCAACAATCATGATGTTTGATGTGAACATTTTCTGAAACTTTTTGATGGCCTTAACTGACATTGTATGCAGTGCACTGCTGTTGGCCGATTAGATAAGTGCATGAATTTGTTGGTGTACAGGCATTCTTAATAAAGTACTTAGTGGTTGTATGTTGTAATGGTAAATATGATGATTTTAAGCATCAATTAGTCATTTTATAACAAACTGTAAAAGTGTGAAATCTATTTGAAAGAATTTATAACTGCTAAAAACAGTTAATTGTTGCATTCAGCAGAGTGCAAAAGTGTGTATACCCTTAAGACAATTTATCAATATTGTATTTTATATTGTACATACATTTTTTGTTTGCTTTTAAAAGGAAGCTGCCATTGTAACTTTGATGTTAATAGTAAAAATTAGTTCATCATAAAGGTTCAAGATTCTTTATTGCCGTGCAACTAATTATGTGGAAATTAACTAATTTCATACTGCTGTGTGTAGGTGAAAATCAGCACTTAAATGTGAAACAGAACAAAAACATACAAAAAAGACAAATTGTTAACATTACAATGGAATACTTCATAATAGTTAATATTCTTAATAGGAACTATACTGTAATAATTTATTTAACCATTGTTTGTCTTAAAAACTGCCTGAAATCCTTTTTATTTCCTCTGAACCGCATTTGGAATACTCTCAGCTGTACTATTTACCCTTCCCACCTTCACCACCTACCCACATTCTTTTACTAACTCAGATCTAAATGTGCTGGGTTGCTTGGCTAATCTTCACTCATCTTTTTATCAGTTATGTCAGCTAAATGTCATACATTGTTTTTTGCATCAGGATGAA
Source organism: Tachysurus vachellii (assembly GCF_030014155.1). NCBI lineage: Eukaryota > Metazoa > Chordata > Actinopteri > Siluriformes > Bagridae > Tachysurus > Tachysurus vachellii. The sequence continues at coordinate 12,175,778 of NC_083474.1, forward strand.
ACATTTGAGGTGGACAAACTGGTAGAAACCTGGAACCAAAATCCCAGTTCACCAAGTCATATTAGGGTATAATAATGCAAATTTCATAGATAAATACATATCTAAATTTTCACACAACCAATATGTCCATATAACAAAGGTACATCAGCTCATGAATTGTTGCGAGATATTGATTGAATATTTATTTATGCAGCGTGTGTTACGTAGCCAACTGTAAAAGGGATTACTCATAGCAGCAGTCATGCAAGGAGAAGGAAATGTTTAATGTTGGATGATATGCTATATACTGTAACTCCATTTGCTGTTGTGGGAAGCAGCAAAGTGGGAGATGTGGGAGTCACAACCTTGGTAGTCTCCGGTAGTTCAGCATTAGTAGATGAGGTGATGGCTTCACTCACTAGCTCCACAATCACTACAATACCCACGCGTTCGTGACAATACCATTTTAAAAGTTCATTGTCATTTTCTTCACATTAACTCGATTGCCCCATTAAATGCCAACAGCCTAGGAGCATGTAGGAGCAGGCTTTAGTGTGCTAGGAGGACTTTAGGCCACTGGTTCTCAAACCTTTTCAGTCAGGGACCTGTTTAGCTGTTAAAAAGCATCACTTGTCACAGACCACATTTCCATTTCCAATGTGTACAATAATATTCTGCCTATTTATTATATACTATCTGAGATTTCTCTTCCTTATATTCCTGTGAAACCGGACACATCTGGTCCAAGCTGACATCATTTATAGTCTGGCACTGATTTTTTTCTCACAACTGCATAATTATGGTATCGTGGTATCGCTGTTGCTGGCTGGAATATTTACAGCTTTTGTACACGGTCAGGTTTTGTGAATAGAGACGGTGCTGCAGTTGTGTTGTGCTAAGGGTGAGCGACAGATGGCGGTGTTGCTCACCTGCACTGCTTCCACCACCGGTGCGATACACTGGAGGTTTACTGTGAGTTCTGCACTGAGGTATGGCCATGTTTTCTAATGAGCATTGAGCATCTGATGCCTGCTGATTTAAAACCTTCTCTAGTTATTCAAGCACCGCAGAGTCATTTTCAAGGCTACATCAGTTTCAGCTCCATTCTTTCTTACTTTTGTGATTTATTGTGTTAGTGAGTGTAGTGCAGGATACTGTCTTTTTGTGGAAGAAGAAATTCTGGGTACATTTACATTTATGCCATTTTGCAGATGCCCTTATCCAGAGCAAATTTTCTGAGTATTATCTCAGTCATCTCTACCTATCATAAGCTACATTTTGAAAATTATAGAGCCATTTTCAGTGGTTGTGCTTACATTAAACTATTATTTGACATGCCTGTCAATGCCTTTATTCATCTTATCGTTTGTCTTCTGTCGGTATGCCTAAAACAGTACAAAAGTCCATGATGGTGCTAAACAAATATATTCATTATTATAGTGTACTGTGTATGTTTTATTGGTTAATTGTTATTTACTCTCCTCATAATATTCACTCTGTATATAAATATACAAGTGTGCCAACAAATGTGACTGAATGATGGAAAAGCTGGACACCATGTTCACGCAGAGACCAACAGGATGCAGGGTTTCCTCACCTCTGTTACTCTCCTGTACAACATTAAGGATTTTTTTTGTCCTTTTCCAAATGTGGGGTGCTTCTGTACCATTAATGAGATGAGATGCTGGAACAACGCTTACTGCCTGGCAGATAAATAATTGAATGCAGTCTGAAGTTTGGGAGCGACGTGTCCAGACTGCAGAGCAGACTAGAGCCCCTTGCGCCCCAACTGATGCAAATGATAACGTTTGGAGGGGTGTGTGTATGCGTGTGTGTGAGATAAATTTCTCATTTGTGCGCCATCCATCCCTTCTCTCTCTCTCTCTCTCTCTCTCTCTCTCTCTCTCTCTCTCTCTCTCTCTCTCTCTCTCTGTGTGCACGTGTGTGTGCACTTGAGTGTCTCCCCATCCTCCACCACTCTTTCACTGCAGCAATCTTTCCTTGCTCTATGCTGTAAAGCCCTCACTCTTTAATCTATCTCTCTCTCTCTCTCTCTCTCTCCCCCCTCTCTCTCTGTTCGGCCTGCGGCATTCAGGGGGTGGATGGTATGTTACCATGGCAACGCAGACTTGCCAAGGACCGTGGAGTCGCATTCACCAATGTGAGCAAGCGTTCCCTCATTAAAACATAAAGGAGCAAATAACAAAATAACATCCTCACGTGGCCTCTGTTTCTGTATTTCTGTTTTGTATCTCCGTTTACTCTTTATGTGATTATACTGTGTATAAGTGGCATGTATGTGAAGATGTGTCATTGTGCGTGGTGTGTGATTGCGTTTTTGACAGATAAAAGCTGAGAATTTCCATCATGTGTCAAGAAGGCCCTTAGAAGCGATGCACCAGTTACTTAATTGCATACTAATACTTTGACACAGCTTAGCTAGTCTTCCGGTTTCTAATTAATGCAAAAGATCCAAGTGAACGCAAAATGTTTTGAGTAAGGATACAGACCTTTTTGTCCACAACTCATGCGTGTCACAATTTGTTTTAATTTCCACCTGAACTGAAATAGATCAAGTCTGTGACACTCACATTCCAGATCACAGAGCAAAGTTATGTTCTAGTTAAAGTGTGTGTGTGTATGTGTGTGGAGGGGGAGGCTGATGCTACTGTTGCTATGCGCTTACAGACAAGTCAATTCCAACATATGCTATGAAAGCAGCCCCTTTTCTGCTAGTCTCCATGACAACCGCAATGCCATTTTTGCCCCTGTTGTTGCCTTGCCCACCTTTCTGTGTGTGAAAAGAGGGTGCTGCTGTGGAGCGATGCTGCCTCTCATTCATCATCCTGCCCCAGTCACAACGAATGCTCCAATAATGCATTTTTAAAACTGAAATAGCACTGAAGTTTTTATTAGTATTTTTTTCTTGCAAAAATAACACAAAGATTACTGGAATTGTCTGAAATAACTGAAATTTGCGATACCAGTAAGAATATTAACAGTTTAAATTAGCAGCTTAGTCATGAGGAGTAATGTAATGGAGAGTTATCAGATGTATTAGCTTCTATTTGTTGTTGTCAATACGTCAATCATAACAGTTTGCCCAGTTTAGTTGGTGTGAAATACTACGAGTGGTGTTACTCAGAAAAAAGTTCAATCTAAGACACTTAATGATTAAACGATCGTCTCTCTGGGACAACCCCAGAATTAGCCTTGAAACTGGTGAAGGTGCAGGTTTTCATTTCAACATTTCAAGCAGAGGCCACACTTGATAGTCTATTAAAAGCCAAGATTGACTGATTAATTAGGTGGAATCTGGTGTGGCTTCTGCTTGATTGGGAAGAAAGCCTGTACCCACATCAGCCATTTCTGGATAAGGTAGCACATCCTGGATATACTGTAAAGGGTTCTTTTGGCCTATAGAAGTGAAGTTTTGGCCTATATTTTGTGTGTGAACAGAACAAAGAATCAAGTCAAGAAGGATTGTGAGATGCTGTGAGTGAAATGCTCACTCTATCACTGAATATCTTAGTTCTGTGTTGTTTTTTAGGATCTTCTAAACATAGAGCTTTTTAGTCATCTCTTTTTCTTGGCAATTGGTATGATGATACCAAACTCACATCTGGTTTTAATCTATCTGTGCAACATGTTTGTGTGCTGCAGACCCAGACACTGCTCCAACAGTAAGCCATCTAGCAGAGGTTCGTTTTGTTAGAGATCAGGGTTCAGTATGGAAGAGATGAATTGCATGACCCATCGAGGTGGACCAACTCTGACTCTGCCAGGCCTGCTGTGTGCCATCTGCCTAAGGGTCACACACACACACAAACACACACAGACACACACACCCCTCTCTCCTTCCTATCTCTCTCTGATGCCGTGATGATGTCTTCATGTCCTCTTTATACTCTTGGGTGAGCTACATATTCAGGGAAGAGCTAGCAGAAAATGGGTCATAAAAAAATACTTTTTATATCCTGCCTGTAACACTGTTAGATTTAACCTTCAGGTGTGAGCTGTTGCTAAAATTGTAGTGGAAATGGGATGTAGGCTAATTAGATGTGGTATTGCTTCTTTTTGACAGAAAAGAATTTGAACATCTTGCCTTTCAAGTATTTGCAACATGTTAAAACAAGCTGCTACCAAGATCACATCACATTAAGAGCAATTTTGAGGGAATTTTATGTGTTTTATCATTCATGTCACTATCCATTAATTGGATTTCATAAGGTTTTATTATTTCATTGATTCTGAATAAATCAATCAAACACCAATGGCATACAGTCACTGTGACTGATTTTATGTAACAGACTAGTAGGCTATCAGACATTTTTTAGCAGTAGCACTGTTCCTACACACACACACACACACACATATACTTTAAGATAATCTCGCTTCTTATCTCTGCACTAGGAGGATCAAGTACAGGACTTCTCTTCCCTCAGGACATCAGCACACTACAAACTCTTCCTTCTATGGTCTTTCACAAGGCTGCGTTGGCGTTCCTTAGAAAGGTCATAACATGTCAGGTTTTCTCCTGTGGCTCTGCTAAAAAGAACGATGCCTCTCATCAGAATTAAAACGGTGCTTTCTGAGACTCACTACAGCAACTGGGCAGACGCTGGGCGATGAGCGGTCAGGAGCTTTCTGGATGAGAGCAGTCTGAATAGTGCACTGAGAGAGTCAAATCCCTCTCAAGTGCTTATCATTTGTAGGGTTATGAGCCTGTTGCTGGGTTGTTGAAGATTTCTATTAAATATGAGGCTATTTAGGGACTGAATGCAGTCCTGGAGCTTGATGATGTCTCCATTTCTGGTCTTCTGAATCAGACTCTGATTGTTCCCATTGTCAGGATTAGGATCAGGTTATAGAGTGTTATAGAAATGCATTTTATTACTGATACTTAATTATAAATTACTAATTATATATTTAGTTTTAAGTATTCTTCATTCAGCTCATCCGCTTATTTTATCGTACTTTTTAAATCAGCATTATTATTTTTATATAACTTCTTCTTCTTCTACTATTATTTATTTATTTATTTATTTTCAAATTTAGCTTCTAAACACTGAAACAGCCTTTCCGTCCTGTTCAGGGATCAGACACCCTCTCCCAGTTTAAATGTAGATTAAAGATCTTTTTAGCCAGGCATACACATAATACATCCCATAACCTTTGCTCCAGTACATCTCATATCTCATCAAATACATATTATCTTAACATTATGTTAATGTTATGAACAGAAGCTACGCTAATTCCTCTCTACTTGCTTCTCCTTTCATGCCTCCAGTCTTCAGCTCCAGTTGCATTCTGCTTCAAGTGGATTTCAGACCTTCAAAGAGAAGATGCCAACTATGCAAGGATCCCGAAGCATCTAAAGTTGTACCAGCTCCAGTTGGGTTCCGCTTCACGGAGAGTCAAAGAAAAGATGCAAACTTCATAAGGACTTTGAGGATAACAACCTCTTAATTATTACATAAAATAACAACGAGGATGGCTTTCATTTGAGTCTGCTTTGTCTCAAGGTTCTTTCTCATAGCATCTAAGGGAGTTTTTCCTTGCCACAGTTCTCTCAGGCTTGCTTATTATGGATAAATACAAATAAATAAAAAATATAAGTCTAATAATAAATCTTGAACTTTCTTTTTCCATTGTTAAAAGTGCTATACAAATACATTTGAATAGTAGGAGAGGATTCTCAGCACAGTCACAGTGAGTCCTACTAGCACTCAGTTACTGTCACACATTTTTATCACTAATCATAATTTTACAGTGTAACTTGCTCACACACCACACTGGTGCACAAGTAGGACAGGAAGGAAAATTACAGATGACAAATTGCAGCTTCATGCATGGACACTTGATAATAAATCATTAATGTGGAAAGGACATAACATGATTCCACAAGAAATGCTTAATTTCTGACAGGATGCTGTAAAAATGCATTTATTAAAGCATTTGCTCAAGAACAGAAAAAAAAAACAACTGCAGTAATGCAGAACATATCAGTACCATAAAATTGATAAAAGAAATCACTGTACACGCTACAGTGCTTTAAAATCACAGTTTTGCATTGCAATTTCCAAATGTAATTAATTTATTGTATAGTCTTTCTTATGTACATAGCATAAAACTTTCTTACATTTTTAAAAGTTGTTTTTTTACTCTAAATAAACACATGTATACTTTGTCAGCTTCATTTGTTAGAAATATTACAACAGCAGGGAACTCAAAAACATATAAAACTATTACAACCACTTTCAATGTTTACCTGTTATTAAGGAAACTGGATTATTGTTTTAAATCAGCTTAATGAATATAGATAAACAGCTGTTTTGGTCATTTAGAAACAAATAGCCATATTCCTCAGCTTTGTGTTCAAAATCGTAGATTTATACAATCTATATCACTTACTAAACAAATGGTTGTCTAACAGTAGCATGTGTTGGAATTAAATGAAATAAAAATCTGGGCTATTCAGGATCTCCTTAATACTGTGAGTGCGCCAGACCAGCTGCTCATCCGTGGCACAACAGTTCACTTTGGTTGTTTAAATGTAGAGTTTGAGAAATGATCTAGACTGCATACCAACAATTGTTGATGACTATTTAATAGTAAAAATATGTTACTCATAGTGATGAATCTTTGTTGGGAATGATGCTCGGAATCTTGGAAGCCGGTGGCCATTTCTTTTCCCAGTTGAAGATTTGGGACAGTGTTCAAATTGCTAAAAAAAAACCAAGTATTATTCAAGAACAGCAGTTAAATGAAACTTATAATTGCTGAGAGTCGTCAGTATTCTACAGTAGCGGTGATCACAGTTTTATTGGTACTGATGAGATAAAGACCTCTTCATGCTGAGATGCCATACTCTATTTTCATTTAATAAACATTATGCTGCATGTTTAAAACTGTAGCTTATGTAGTCTGTACTCGTATTGCCAATCAATTAATCAAGGCCCTTTCCAGTTTTATAGATAGACCATCAGTAACCAGCTCAGATCACTAAGAGATCTTAGATCACTAAGAGATCACTAAGTGCTTCATTGTGCATAAATAACACAATTAATGACATTGGAGCACTCAGTGATCTCTTAGTGATCTGCAAACCAGGTGAGCTACAAGAAAAAATCTTTAGTGCCATAATGTAAAATGCTAGAAAAAGCATTCGTGCACCTTTTTGGTCAATCAGACAAGTTAAGAAATTGAGATTTCCCATGTTTATTGTGCAACTGAGTTGTTCCTGTAATCGTTTTAGGTTCTAATTGAATTAAGTGCATTGGTTTTAATATTTATTTGATTTTGCACAGCACCTCCATGCTTTTCATTGCACACACCTACAAACATATTTGTAAGAAATAACACTTCAAGTTAAACCTGAGGATGATTTTAAAATAGATTCTGTAAATCCACAAATTATGTGTTATGAAACATTCTTAGTCTATTTTGAAGTGTTCAAAATTTCTGAAGGGCCATTTTTACTACATTCATTTATCTTTCGTTTTTTTTTAATTTTTTTTATCATTATCATTTCTTTTTACCATTTTGTTGTTTTTATTACTATTATGACTACCAAGGTGATGAAATTACTGAACATAATACAGCTGAGGTTAACAGAGGAACACGAGGTGAAAAAAGAGCTTCTATGAAAATGAGCTCTGATAAAGTGCTGGATTAGAGACAGGAGATCTTTGTACATGTTCCACAGGCCTGATTTCCAGAACTGGGGATTTGTGAAGGCTGAGAGCATAATCATGTCTCTGTTCACAACAGGGGAGGGCAGTGAGAAAGCTAGGTTCTGTGCAACAGCTGGGCCCAGACGTTCTCAGATGAAGAATGAGAAGAAAGGGAAAAGCCGAGTAGGAGAAGGGAAATCAATGTGGCCTCAGGCTAGAAAAAGGTGCACAATTAGTAAGAACGGAAACAATGGAGCTCAAACCTGCCTCAGTTTAGCTCTCTAATCTTAGCAGGTAGATACTTAACACCTAATTATTCTATATGTTAAAGAAACCTTGACCTTGGTTGTGTTACTGGACTTTGAAATCACATGATTGTAGACCCTATGGTATTGTTGTACTTTGTTATACCTTGTAACATATATTAGATGTACCATGTTCAATTGTTCTCTATTTTACAACTTCTGCTACCAGCTAAAGCTCCTAAAAAGTGATCTAGGAATGCACACTAATTTACCAAGAATGTTATATAGTAATAATACACCTCTGTAACAGGAAGACTAGACACTGTTTGCTTAAACCTACGAAAAACCTTCGGGAGCCCTTCTCTGAACACTGGAGATACTTCTTTACTTCATGATTAGTTTTGTGAGACAGATTTTACGTCATGACATGAATTTCCCTGGAGTCTCCACTTCAGATGAGTGTGTCAGAAACCAACATGAGGACATGGGATAAGGTCACTGAGTGATGGCTATCAGAGCAATAAAACTGCATGTTGGCTTGGGAGACATGTCAGGAAAGTGATGGTGGCTTTTACTGACAGGATGGATTGGTTGACAAGAAGTGCGAGTGGATGGAAATGAGCAGGAGAACCACATACATTATTGTTCTTAAACAGTATTTACCTTCTCAATTTGAATCCAAGTACTCTATATATTTGACCCAAAAATTAGGGAACCGAGCAGTTAGTAATGAATATAGTGAAGTTGGTTTAGAAAGCAAACAGGCACAACATGCATTATGTTAACTTAAGGTCTTAGACATCACAACTCAACCTAGTCCTTAATTTCACCCATTCATAAAAAACATTGTCTATGCACTACACCTGATGCTAATTATCCAAATTGTTCATTTTTTTTTTGTTCTTCCTATTTCTTCCAATTTATTTTCACTACCACATTTAACCTCATACAGATTTTCTCAGAAATTAACTTACCTCTCGTTGAGATTTAGTACAGGACTGGTAGTCCCTTATGCACCCTAGCTTAACAATTTCTTCATGTTTCCCTTATAATAATATTATATTGTTTATTTTCATCTTCACCATGTACAAATACTGTATGAACAAAAGCTGCACAGTAGCAATCACATTTTCAGATGTTCATCCAGTACCTTTCTTCAAATTAGGTGACAAACACTGACACCAATGGATTTTATTATTGGCAACTAAATGTAGCTCTAACTTTACACTGTACCATCCATTCTAACATTTAAAAAAAATCTGACATTGCAAAAAAATAGTAACATGCTATGTTTAAAAACGTGTCTTTATCACATTACTTCATGTCACAAAGAAATAATCATTTAAAAAGGTCATTTAGAAAAAAAAATTTGTTCATTATTAAAGAACTGCTTTTAATTTCTTTAATTCTTTCAACAGCGTTGGTCTTGGTAAGGTTGTAAACATTACAGCATTTTGCTTTGCTCCATTAGATGGGTGCATAATCCTTCTTATCACTCGAAGACTTAATAAGCAATCATACATTTTAATTGTCTTTGGGCTCCTTGGAAAGCATGAGGGAGAGCTGGATTGTGATTCTGTCAAATCACAAAATAAGGTAGATCAACGTAGACACCCTGAGAATCACTGCTCTGGATTTTACTTTCTTTTTTTAATGACTTTTCTTCTTTTTCTTTTTTTTTTTCCTTTTAAAATTGTCAGGTTTAACCTGGACTCGGCAGCCGATAAAGAATGGCGAATGATTAAGGGAGGAAGGTTGACTGGCAACCACCTCCTCATGGGAACAGTGTTAAGGTGGATTTGGTCGAGTAATATGTTATTAATGAGAACATCACATGGTGTGGAGTGTGTGGCAGGGAATGACTTGGAGGGGAGAAGGTAGTGGTGGAGAGTGGTCGGGAAACGGGAAGTTATGGACGATCAAAATCAACTAGGCTCACAGGATGGGTTTCAGCTATTACATCAGCAGGTTCCATTAGTAAATGGAAACCCTACAGATTTTAGCTTTTGTGAACAGAGCACAGAACATCCATCCATCCAAGCCTGTAAGTCTCATCCTCTCTCTCTCTCTCTCTCTCTCTCTCTCTCTCTCTCTCTCTCTCTCTTGCTCTCTCTCTCTCACACACACACACACACACACAATCATGCATCATGATCCCTCTAAGACCGAGCACATGGTTTCAGGCACAAACTTGCAATGTGTTACTTGATGAGTTTGAGTGTAGTGGAAGGTGAAGAATAAGACAACAGAAGACAGGTGATGCTAAAATGAACATTTATAATGACTGTTGTTGCTGTCGGAAAAAAAAAAATCTTAAAAAACGTCTTTTTATATATTAGCACTAAATCGCTGACTTCACTGGTAAACCACAAGTCAAGAAACACAACTCACTATTTTACAAACACAATGCTACAATTACATTAAATATCCAATACTTTTTTAAGTCAGTTAATGAATGGTGTTAAAATAAACCACTAAAATACTAAGAACAAAACAGTAATTCATCTTTCCAGTCATTCCCCTTTTTCTAGTTGTTGTCATTTATTAATTATGTAGAGTAGTTTGAAAATAAATAAGTTCATGAAGGGTTATCAGAAAAGAAAGCTGGCAGCATAGAAACATTAGATGTGGAGCACAAAGCTCAGTTATGACTCATGGAAATGGTTGATCTTTCTTCCCTGCAGGGAAACGGGACACGTGAGAATCATGCTCCTATCAAACACGTCTAATGGACACAGTTTACACTCAACACAGCTGATACGTACTCTGAGCTCTGATATGTAACACTAGTATCAATTCAGAAGGGAAACCTGCTCATTTTGTGTGCAGTAAAATTAGCAAGTTAGCAAAAAACATGTTGACTATGAGTTTAAAAATGCGAGAAATGTTTTTGATATGGATTTAGGTGTGAACAGTATTTGATATGAAATTGATATGCAAAGCAGATTTTATAGATGATAAAACCACAAAGCTAGCTTGATGTGATTCACAAGTGAAGCTTGAATCTTAGCAAGAATGTGACAGTTAAATGGACGGGAAAACTGTTTTTAAATGATTAAATTACTCTTTCAAAGCAGCTGTTATGCTTAATGATTGAAAGCGGTAATAAAAAATTTTTTGCACCTGTGTACATTTTTGGAAATCTTTCAATATTCTATGTAAACTGTCCCTTTTACAATAATTATGTATGTTGCTTTATTAATATCAAACTAATTGATCTTTAAGTCTATCCTATTTCACATAAAGCACTCCACAAAGCTGATTTTATGCTGCCAGCCCCAATCTAATGAATGCTCTTCTGGTTACAGTTTGACAAATTCTGACAAAAATATTTACAATGAAAAGAGAAAATTAAGTTGTGGAGAAGCAATTGGGATCTTTTTTTAATTTTTTTTGTTTTGTTTTTCTTTTGCTTTTATTCTTTATCTCTGAGAATTGTCCCCAATGATGAGTTTAACGAAAAAAAAAAAATAAATCCAATCATATCAACTATAATTGCACAGTCTCTAAAAGGTTTGGTGATGGAATGGAGATTTTAAGTCCAAACAGTTGATGAACACAGAAGGGAAGGAAGAAGGTCAATAAAGTTCATGAGGGGTGAAAAGTTCAAAGTTCAGAAGACAGAAGATGGCTGCACAGCTGACGTTTACACTCCTCAGCTTTTTTTTCTGAACATGTTTCTACGTTAAAGGAAAAAAAGCTGTCATCGAAATGAATATTTTTTGTTGTTGTTTTAATGCTTCCCAGCGAAAAAAACTCAAATGGAGAGACTTGGGGTGAAGAGAGTGACAAGTGCTCCCAACATTATGGCACACAATCAGTGATGTCCTGGAGGTTGAAGAGATGGCAGAGAATTAGGAAAAGCAGTTTATGAGAGGTAGCCAGCCTTTTACCGTGTTATTCCAGATCTCGCTTTTTTTTTTTGGGGTAATGTTGAGGCGTCATGACTGACATCATGTTATGGAGTAACATGCTGGCTTCATGGGTGCGTCCGATGGATGTCCAACATACAAGAGAACTCAAAACGTTTGGAATGGTACTGTTGTCATTTGGCACTCAGGAGAAAGTCTGGGAGGGTGTGAGGGAGAGGTTCGGCAGAAGTGTGGGTAGTGGTTGGAAATAAGGGGGCAGTGAAAAGTGCAAAAGGGGGAAAGGGAGAGTAAACAGGATACATATGAATGACATTTTTGTTATACTTGGTCTAGGTTAGAGAGTGTCATACAAACAAAAACAGGTAAATTAAAAAGAGAGAAAAGAACAGTGATATGACAAATGTGTTCTAACGTTGCTGGTGCTTTGATGGTTACAAGCGTAAGAGTGACCCCAGGGCTTGTTTAGAGGGTCAGGTGGGGCCAGACTGGAGTTGGAAAAGTGCAATGCTCTAACAATATGCCCGCATTAAAAGCAATGACCTTCTCAACATCGAATAAACCATAAAATTTGCATTAATCTTTACTGCATGTGACAAAGCCGCAAAACTTAGTAACATGAAACAAAACATGAGCTTTGTTTGTGCAAGAGCACCGACAGAGAAATGCCACAACATGTAGCTGTTAAAAGCATGGAGACAGAAAACCCTCAGTCATACTCTACAAAGAGTCTTAATCAAAGCATGGCTGGATGCATTGTAATGGTTTTATATATACTGGTATTGACCTAATAGAGAAGTTTTGCACTTTTTGGAACACTTCCCTTCTTTTTTTCAAGAAATCAATAAGGTGCATATCCAATTTCTAAAAATTTGTGGAATTTGAGGAATACACAATTGGAACATTTTTATGTTCCAAGTAAAATTGTGGCATTGTCTTTGTCGAACTTTGACAATAAACTCAAAATGCTCATCATTTATTGATCATTTATCATTCACTAATGGAGATTAGCGGCCAGCCTGTCATATAAAACATTCACATAGCAGAATAGTTTTGGGGTTTGGAAGTGACAAAATCTGAACAGCAGAGACAGAGGGCTCAGGTGACACAACTCTTTCACTGTCAGGTAGAATTTAGGGCGAAAATGTTTATAAAGTGCGTATCATCAAAATCATGGGCTCGAGCATAATGTGAGTTATAATGTGGCAAAAACTGAAGAAAGCACTGGGCGTAATGTAGCCTAAAAGATGTTAGTATTGGCACACAATATACAAAAAAACACATCATGCTTTAAAAGTCATGATTGAAAGTGATATGCAAAGTTATGCAGTGGTGAGTACATTCAAAGACAAGACCTCAGTTTTAGTGAGAAAAAATAGTTTTAAACCCAATTTTAATTAGGTTGCTTTTGCTATCTTAGAAACACAACCACATCTGGACATTTTTCTCTTAAAATATTGTTGTACTTCAAAATTGCAAACAAAAAGAAATGCAAAATGATTATGTATGAATGATTCTGGTTCCTACAGATGGACAACAAAACTTCTCAGTTAAGTCTTTGCAGAAATAAAAGACAGGTCAGTGTGTGTAAAATAAAACTCCAATGCTCTTAGTGTTAGCATGCAAGAATTTGTCCTTAAAATTAACGCACACTGCCTAATGTTTTCTCTCTTTTTTTTTGTATGATTTTCATTTCTTGTTTTTTTTAAAATCCACACGTTACTTTTTGATATCATGCAATATAGACGTGCAAAAAAAGATAACATCTATTTTCACAAAATACATTTTCAGAACTAGAAAAGGCTGTATTAAGAATGCTGATAACGTATTAAACTCATGCTAGCCTATGTCTACGGCAGTCTTCTAGCCCCAGTGATGTAGCATTAATGGCCACATGGCACTATATGCATTTGTCCGGTGAGCAAGATGATTCCCTCATCACACTTTCCTCTTGTATTAGTTCATGAGGGGCCGAAAACCTTTTAACTTAATAGCACTAACATCTACTTTGTTCCTACTACTTTTAGAAACGGCCACTTTGCTAGTTATACCTTAACTGTGGTTTGTTTGGCACTTTTCACATTTTTTTAACTTATAAAAGTAAGTCTGCTTGTAGCTAAAGGTGTTTAAATCACACATTTACAGTTGCTGAATCTGTAAAGATCTATTTTGGCACGTTCATGTATTCTGTTTAATATAGCAATTATCTTATCATGTAGCATTTATTACACCTCTTAGAACTAGCACACCTCGCTAAACGACTGACCAGATATGTTTATCTTAAATTTTAGTACGTCACTTATTCAATAGCAGCATCTTCACAACTTAAAAAATATTAAATATGCAAACCTACTCAACACCTAGGTAAATTGAAAGCTCCTACACAGACAGAATAAAAGACGAGACAGGACGACATGCTACTACGTATATTGCTTCCAGTACTGATCACATTTTATCTAGTTCCCCAGTTACCAACAACAGAAAAATGCAGACGCCCCCCAGAATATGCATTTTAAGTACTGAAATAAAGGAAAACAAAAACGCAAACAGGAAGCTGCTCATAGGCACACTATGATGGCACCTGTTCTTAGTGTTCACATTAAAATTTCACAGTAATATCTTCCTTTTCTAAGTGTTACTGATCAAATTTCTCGGCAATTAATAAATCTTCCTTATCCTCTTTTTTTCCTGCAAAATAATGTCAGTGTCTGTGTAAGTGCAGTTGTGGGTGCGTGTATGTTTTTTAGTGGTGGCCATGATGTGTGACATAAGACGTCAATGTGTTCGTCAGTGCACATGTATACAATTCTATGTGTGGGATGCATATGCACTCTAAAATGCGGAGGCACCAATTTTCTCAACTTTCGCCGGTCTTTACAGGAAAATATGGCAGCCACAAATCATCTTTGCCTTCAGTCATTTGGAAAACACATCAACACTACTGTCTACTGCAGCCGCTAGCATAATTAGTAACTAGCGTCATTAGTGTGTTTAACAAGATGCAAAACTATTCCTTGTCAGCTGAAGCCATAGCTTCTCCTGAAGGCTTTACGCTAACTGCATTTTCCCTAAATAGTAAAACCAGCAAGGTTTCCTACTAGAACGCTACACACAGTCTCTTTTTCAAATCGTGGCCCTGCAGTGAAGTCTAGTGTAAGCATTTCCTCTCTACACAGCAACACCTAGGTCACATCTTCTCTTCTGTCGAGTCATTGTTTTGTGAAAGGGCAAGCAAACATGCACTTTAGCACCAGACATTGCCACCCATGGAGAGATGTGAGAGAAGGGGGTCTCTGGGTTGATGTGTCAAAATGGGAGGTGCACGGAAGTAAAGAGGGGTTGAGAAGAGGTGAGGAAAGGTTGATGGTGTTAGATGGGAATAAAGAAGTCTCCTTACCAATCGGTTCAGATTTACTCTCCCTGGCGTTCCAAATTGAGAAATTGAGAGGAAGACAATTGTATATTTAGTCAGTGAAGAGAGAGCACACTGCTGTCTAGATTCTGCTCTGGGTCTCAATGTTTTGTTCTGATTCTTTTGTTCCTCCAGTCTATTGGTAAAGTAAAAGGTCATTTTTTTGAACTGCTTGAAAATCTCCTTCAGATGAACTTCAATTAAATTTTTGGAATGAAACCAGAAAGATGATGGGTCATTTAAGCTGGACGTGGAATTTTCTTCCCATCGTTAACATTAAATATGGCAGCAGGCACCATTAATTCTAAATGTGGTAATTTAGAGGAAGAACTAAAAGGAATTGGGAACTGAAAGGCTGATATAGTAGCAAGATGATACCCAAAGAAACTGGTTCTTAATCATTAGTTAAAATGTTTTCTGTGTGTAGCAAACCAGTCTGTTCTAGGCTGTTTTCTTCTGATACTCTACACCACTTTTCGATATGTTTTTTACATCGAACCTTTGCTTCTGGGCCTTTAAGCATGGCCTCCACACTTCACAGTGCATTAAGACGAAATTCAGTGTATTCTAACAACAAAAGTATGTCTATTGGACTGTTTAGCAGCACATAGGTAGTTCTGATGAGTACAGAGAGATTTTATAAATTCAAAAGAGTGTCCAAAACTAATGGTACCCACTGTAACGACTTAACCCATAACCAAGTTGAATAAAATGACTGAAAAAATGTTTTTGCTTGTTAATTTCCTTGCCACCATGAAACTGTGGATATGAATAGGGCAATGGCATAATAAATGGTATCCCGGTGCTCATCAGAACTAAAGTTTTGTTCATATTTATAGTTGTTCAGTAGTATATGTCCACAAACAGACATATTTCTGTTTGATTTATGATACAGCTACACAATTTGTCCGTAGCCAGTGACAAATGACAGATGTTGTCACTCAGCTTGCGGAAATTAAATATATAATTGCACCACATTTTCTAATAATGAAAAGAGGACATATTTGAAAGTTACATCAGATTTCAATACATAAGGGATTTGATCTCATTAATAAGTTTGTTCTTGTTATCGGTACACTCCCTTCAACTTGTGCAATATTTATAATTTATAATTAGACATGAGTATATGTGAATTGTCAGTTTCACTGATTTGTCTACCCTTAAGTCAGACATGGTTCCCTTTTTAATGTATGTGCCTATGTGAGTGTGTGTATGCGTGCATGTGTGTGTTCCATGTATTCATTTTAACGTACAGTACTTTATACCTGCTGCTATTCTCTCTGATGGTGCCGACGGTGCAGTTGTCACTGGACTTTAAATAAGACATATATTACACTGTGACATACTATTCAATTCACTTAAATAAAAAACTAAATCCAAAATATTGTCTTTACATTCATGTCAACCTGAATTCACAGATTAATAAAAAAAAAATAAAACACCTCAGTCCTCGTGGGTGAAATTATATTAATAAATAATATCAATGGTGAGGATTTTTGTAAAGAGTAGAACTACAACTACTAATTTTTGATTAATACCAGACGCATATCGCCACATTGTCTGTTTGCTCTGGTACTAATTTGACCCAAGTAGGTGCATTTTGCTTGGCCGATGTCCCCAACCAGATCTATAAATGTCCCTTATGCTAGCTAAATCTGTAATAGCATTGCATGGCATGCACCTGGTTTAAAGATAAGTTTTAAAAAAAAACTCCAGGTTTTTAGCTAGTAGCTAGAAGGAGAGACCCTAATCAGCTTCCCCTCACTGCCCCAATCCCAGCCTGCCGTTCAGGGATTGGGCTGGCTGGGCTGGTTGGAACTATTGAGGACAATGACAATAGGTAAGGTGGCATGGAGCACCACTAACCACATAGGGGAAACTGCCCTAAGTCTAAAACCCAAGCACTTGTTTGCCATCGCATCAGGCCCACATACACAGAAATAGGGGTAGGCAATTAAACTAAGGAGTTAAAAAAAACTAATAAAAAAAAAAAAAAAAAAAAATTAAATAATAAAAAAAATTAATAATAATCTTGTCAGCTAGGAAGGGACTGGCAATGGGTACAGGGCTGATTCCAGGTAGGCTTAAGTCCAACTGCTTCACCCTGTCCTCCCCCAACCCCACCACCTGCTGGTAGCTGCAGCAAGCATGCCAGTCTGAAATACCATTCACCACTGTCCAGAAAAAATTAACTAAAAAAAATTTAACTGAAAAAAGCTAAACCAAATTTTTAACCAATAAAAAATCCTGAAAGATGAAAACTTAAGAAATAAACCCATATATACATTTTACATGTTTTTTTTCTTGGTTTTCATATTTTTACTCATTCCTTTTCTTGCAAGGTGGACTATTTTCCTTTTTTTAATACTGAAATATGCAAGTAGCACATAGTGGATGATTTCTTTCAAAACGTTTGCCCTCCTTTCTCTTTCTCTGTATCTTTCCATCCATCCCCCACTCCTTCTTTCTCCCTGTTTTAGCCCACCTTCTGCGGATTGGTGGCCCTCACACCCTGCTCGTATGTGATTCGTTGGCTGATGAGATACTGGGCTGCCTGTGTGGCAGCAGGTGATCCTGTGATGGTGACTTTTCGGTTCCTAGTGCCAGGAACAAATTCTCCCTTTTTCGAGATCTGGATTCGGGCTCCCGTCAGTTCCTGGTACTCCACAAGTGTTTTGCCACCTTTGCCCAAGATAGCTCCCACCAAGTTCTCAGGTACGGCGATCTCCACTACATCCTTTGCACCCTCAGCCAGCTTCTCGGTGGCCAATAATGAACTCGCTACTAGTGGGGAAGCCGCGCTCAGGTACCCATTGGTAGCCCCAGTGGCAGCGGCCAGCGAGCCCAAAGTAAATCCGCCAAGGCCGGTGGCAGGGTGGCCGGTACTGGTTGAAGCGTCGTTGGCATAGGAGGCAAGCAGGTTGGCTGCTGCAGCAGCTGCAGGGTTTGCACTGGCTGCCACAGCTGCTAGGACTCCTGAGGCAGCAGCCGGATTGAGCCCAAGACCCAGGGAATTGGTGTTATATCCATAGCTAGCCAGTGTGTTAAGAGCTGACGTGATGGCCAGGAGGTCATTTCCTGAGAAGCTTGACATGGCAGCGGTGGGAAAGGCACCCACCCCTGCCAGACTGGCCTGCCCCAAGAGGCTGGAGGCTGTGGCAGCAGCCGCAGCAGCTGCAGCGGGCATCACCTCTGCCGAGTTAGCATACGGTGAGCCTGTTGGGTTGGAGTTGGCCACAGGGCCTGTGACATTGGAGTAGCTGATGTTAAGGCAGCTGCTGCTCTGTGGATCCTCCTGGATTTTTTGTACTATTATCTCAACAGCTTTGCGGTTCTGCTCAGGTTCCCCACTGATGGTGACAACACGCTCTTGCAGGTTTATACCCTCTGGTTTCTGAGAAAGCTGCACCCATGCACCTGACTGCTCCATAACTGCCTTCACTGTAGCACCACCTTTACCGATGATCAGCCCTGCTGTGCTGTTGGGCACAATCAGCTTGGCCTGGAGAAAACAAGCACAGAAAGCAGAGAGAAAAATCAATACGTAAATCAAGTGATGAACTTCATCTACACCAAAACTAGTGTGTTGAACTGACTATAAGATAAACAACATTTCTGAACTAATACTTATCATGTTGAATTTAACATAATCATTGATTATGTTCAGCTGAATTGGCCTGACTGTCTTTGGCTCATATGTGCTGCGATGAATTGCCTGTCTAAAAAACCAACAGAGGACGTATAAACATTGGTTGCCATGGTGTCATCAGTTTGAAATGCAATGTTTAATGCTCATTTGTGCGCACAAAGTTCTCTCTGCATATTGATCTTATTAAAACAGGGTTCTTTCAAAGAACAAACATGTTCCGGCATTCAGAGTTACTAAGCAAAGGAGTAAAACAGTTATGGCAATGTGTTGTGTTCATGTTGGCGGAACTACAAACAGAGTTCCCAATTATGTAGCAGATGTCCCCCTCGAATCATTTTTTTAACAGTCCCCTTGATATGAGTACAGTACAGAAAAGTGGGAATTCAATAATGCAAAGAATAGAGAAGGAAAAGACACCTTTAGGTTTGCAAAAAAGCAAAAAAAAATTTATCCAGGATTTTATAGAAAGAGATCCTAATGTTTTTTTTATAATGAAACCCTTAAAACACATCTAAGATTATTACGTAGCATAGAATGTATTAAGAGAGTTAGTGAGTGAGTGTGGGTTTTTGTCCTCATGCTTTCTGCACTGTGAATCACTGGGTAAAAAGAGGCTCCTCGTGAAAAGCATCGACTCCCAGGGGTCAGTGTTTCCATGGCAACTCGACTCCAGCATTCAAGGGGCGACTGAAAGGGAGTTGGAACAGTGCATAGCAACCAACTACCCTTTTTTACACATGGAAACACATACACAGACACATACAGACACACACACACACACCTGCACACACATAAACACCACCCTGCTTTTAAAACATGCTACACTTCATTTAAGAAATATTTGTAGAGACACAATCATAAGTGCATATAAGTGTTACATCATGGTCGCAAAGAGCCAAAGAAAATCCCTCATTTGTTGTTTTGAGGATATATAAGAAGGTGGAGGGCAGCATGTTTACTTGTTAGTTCATTTACAACTAGTCTACAACTAATCTGTCTAAATAATGCAAACCTTTAGGTTTTAAACATAAATATTTATATAACATATATGACATAACATATAAAATAGAGTAACCATGCATACAACAGATGCTTTGAATGTCTGTCAGTTAATTAGTTCCATTTCATACAATGAACCCACCAGGCTGATAGCCACATTTACACAGTTTTGAATTCAGCATATTTGCACACTGTCATAATGACAGATAGAGAGAGGAAAATACTTAAAAAAAAGATGGGTGGAGCAGGCTAACAGAGCCGAGAAGGAGGAATATGTGTGTGTGTGTGTGTGTGTGTGTGTGTGTGTGTGTGTGGGGCTGTATGAACAAAATGAATAGGAAAAGAGTGAGGAAAAAAGGGGTGGCGATTGGCTCAGTCTCGCACTTGTTTCTTTTGTTTTGTTCCCTTTTCACTTTATGCATCATGCTGCAGTGTGCTGCCTGCAGACGCGGCACTCCAGAGGCTGATAAGCTCCACTGCTGTGTCTTTAATTGAAGGCAGAAACTATTCAATTTCTCACCTTAAAATGAAATAGCAGAATTGTGTTAAAATGGTGAAATGTGTTTTTCCCCCAAATACCATTTTTAATTCAGTACAAACTGAATTTAAGGAGTGAAAGTCACTCTTGCCCATGAGCACTGTTAACATTTACAATACTCATAGCAAACATGATATACTTACATGTCCCTGTTACATTTGCCATTCTAATAAACTGCCAGAAAATCTGTGTAATATATTAACAGGTATGGATTTAATATAACTCTTATCTTTAAACCGAATGCTTACAATTTAAGTAATTGTAGAAAATGCTTTCAAGATGTTTTTCAAAAAGGATATCATAATACTTGTGGTATTTCAGTAAAAGCGTACTTATAATTTATGTTAATATTATATCATGATCTTTCAAAATCACTATTTCAGTTTATTTAAAATAACATTTCATCTGACAAAAAGCTTGGCTCGCTAAAAGCATTCGAGCACAAAGGTGGGAGGACAATATTCTGACCCTCCTGTTATACCACAAAAAAAATCAGTGAAAGGATAAGAAACAGACATCAGGAGAGAGAAACAGGGACGAGGGAGACAAAAACATTTGAGACAAAAAGAGAAAATGTATGTGTATGTATGAAAATGATCAAGGTCTCCTCCTAGACCTTCATCCATATGGAATCGCTAACCTTTGATGATCCGTGAGCATGTGTGGAGTTTGCTGGGGGTTGTGGGTAATGGGTAATAAAATGCAGAGCAGTCATAAAGGATCTGTGCATTTACAACTGCTGTTTCAATGCCATGCGTTTTTTTGCTACATTTCTGCCTCACAAAATAAATAAAATGAGAGCAGAGCCTAAGCCCAGCACAAATTCAACAAAGGAAAAGCCTTCTTTTTGCTGAGCTTTTGCTGAAGCTGCAAATGAGACCCCCTGAGCCTGTGCAATCGCACATCTAAAGACGCTCTCCAACAGGCCACATTGACACATGCAGTATCGTGTACAAACTCTCTGAAAACACTTCACACCACTGTAAGTAAACACAAGACCTAAATATGCATCCATTTTCTAATAGCATCATGACTAAACCCAAATCCCTCTCTGAGCTCTCTCTGATACACACAGGGAGATGGAGGATTTGGTCAATGCCATAGGGTCTTTCAGGGCCCTGCCCAACTCTCCAAGGAAAACAGCAACTGTTCCTCTCCACCATGCACACACTGCCTGTCTCTGTACCCTAGAGTGATGTGTGACTCCACCACCGAAGCTGCTTGCACTTTGAAGTCTTAAGCGCTTGACTCTAGGATAATCGCCTGTCTCCTGATCCCAGGCTTAATCGTCCATCCCTCTGCTGCATCTGTGTGCCCTGACCACTGGCATTAACGCAGAAAAAAGCACAACATATCTAGCAGCTGGTTAAAAATAACACCTTGTCCTTTATCTCACCTCCAGAGTCTGAAGTGTGGTTGAGGCCGCACTTCTCCATTGAGGGTCCAGAAGCATGTTCGCAGTCCTCATGTTTTTGGGTCAAAAAGATGTAAATAGATGCTGACATTTGTTGTCATTTTTTATTCAGAATGAAGTGATGAGTTTGCTGTAGGCTGGAGGATTATTCCCGCCTGTCATTTCCATCCCTCCCTTTGTCACACTAAGCTTTTTGCTTAACCTTTCTTTCCTTTTACATCAACCTCCGTTTAAATGCCACAAGTGAAGACAAGTGAAGAGGAACAGAGGGGCAAAATTATTAGACCGTAAATATTCCACATTAACAGGACGTGATTAGGACTCGCTTAGTCTACTGATTATCCTGCATTATTCAATTGTGTGTTGGGGAATGTATCAGTGTACAATGACTCTTAAACCAGCATATCTCTTTCACACACTCACGCCAGGTCATGTTGTACATAAAATGACCCCCAGCAGCACTCTAAGTCAACAAGGTCCAAAAATAGTTTGGCCTATAATGACTCCAAATCAAGAGCAAATCCACCTGCTGCCACGCCCACAATGGCTCACATAGTGTTGTCTAGGGGTGGGCAGTATGACCTAAAAACAATATTGCAATATTAAATCGCTGGGATTATCACAGTGTATTCCTGGCCTTTAACATTCTGTGCAGAATCTATATGTGACTAAAGCTATTTTATAAATTTTCTCTCTCTCACTCCCTCTATATCTCTTGCTGTATATTATTACAGAATCCTCAGACATGATTAAGCTTTCAGGAAGAATGCAGTGCTGCGTATTGTGGATGCGTGTTCGGTTAAAACAAAAATTTGTAAATGCTGCACCCTCTATTGATTAAACCTTAGAACTTGATTAACTCTTGGAATGCTTGTGTTTACTCTGACATATCAGGGATTTTCTTTCTCTGCAGAAATCTAAAATGCCTCCCTACTCCCTTTATGAGTATATGTAAATTGTGTAAAAACAAGCACTAGACGTCCAATTAGGAACCGCTTGGGACTTATCCTTAGTGTTTGACTATATATTAAAAAATGTTAATTGTTTACTGACTGTGATCATTTCTCTTTTTAAGTCTGTTTCAAGTGAAGTGAGTGCAATATCACAGCCAACAGATACCAACAGAGTCTGATTTAATAAATAATAATTTCTCTTTATCCATGGCATGATAATTTATTAAGTGAATGACTCATTCTTTTTATATTCTTAGAAAGATATAATAAAAGAAGTGAAAAGAATTGAATATAGAAAGGCTAGTGCACAGATTTTACTGTAGTTAATAAAAATAGAATATTAATAGAAATCTAACAAACTAATGTGTAATCAGAGCTTGAAACAAGATGAACCAAAGACAGTTTAGATTGGTAATATAATACCAGTCAGTCACAACTACTGTCTGTTGTTAATATGAAATGTCAAATTTGATCTAAATCTAATTTTAACTTTTTAAGAATCATTAATAAAGCTTTGCATACATCTGCTATCCTCAACTCGCTTTTGCAACAGTTTCCTCCTATTCATTCATTCATTTTCTACCGCTTATCCGAACTACCTCAGGTCACGGGGAGCCTGTGCCTATCTCAGGCGTCATCGGGCATCAAGGCAGGATACACCCTGGACGGCGTGCCAACCCATCGCAGGGCGCACACACACACACACACACACTCTCATTCACTCACGCAACCACACACTACGGACAATTTTCCAGAGATGCCAATCAACCTACCATGCATGTTTTTGGACCGGGGGAGGAAACCGGAGTACCCGGAGGAAACCCCCGAGGCACGGGGAGAACATGCAAACTCCACACACACAAGACGGAGGCGGGAATCGAACCCCCAACCCTGGAAGTGTGAGGCGAACGTGCTAACCACTAAGCCACCGTGCCCCCAGTTTCCTCTTATGTTCTCCTAAATGGAAAACTCTTTATTGTGTAAATCTAAAAGTAAATTTATATCTATACATATTCAAGGAAAGCATGCATGATGACTGTTCTATGTTCTGTCACGTAGGCCATGGAGAATGAACATCCCCAAAATGTCCGCACATTCAATCGATGGCAGTCTTTAAACAATGTCTAATGACCTTCTTATTCCTGAAGTACTTACATTAACACTTAAAAAAAAAAAGAAAAAACACAGCAATTTGTGTGTTTTTCTTGACATATTACCTAGCGACAGACATTTGACAATGAATAAATGATATTATTAGTCCATAACCTAGTGAACCCGTACCAGAATGTATTTACTGATAGACTTTGACGCACTTCTGTAAGTCACTGTGGATAAGGGCATCCAAACATCATAAATGTAAATGTAAATTTAAATGCATTTCTGTTTGGTCCTGTGTTTCAAACTTTTAATTGGTGCCGCATGTGTTACTAAAATGTCAGATTACTGAACAAGCTCCAGAGGATTACAAGCTGTTGTTAGCAAAGTTATCAGATGACCAGTTCCCTGCAGACATCTACACTCTAAAACACAGCATAAAGGCATTCTTTACACATGTATATTTTATGAGTTTGATTTATTATTCATTTTTCTAGCATTTTAGACAGCTAAAATGAATTCCACAACTTAACTCCCCAGAGGTCAGAGATATTCAGATGGTGTGATGAGACATAGAGTATATGGAACTCTGATACTGATTAATGAGACATGCAGATTCCTAAGCACTGCTGTATCACAGTTGCTAATGTCTGACATCTTCTAATGTCTGCATAGACAATGTGGCCCAGAATTAACATCATTAAAAGATTTTTATATTTAAAAACAATTATCAGCAATGTTTCTGCAATGTATAATATTTAGTTCAGAACAAAACAGAGGTAGTACAGACTATGAAAATCTGTTGTTATTCCAGTTTTCTTTAGTGCAAACTGCAAACTGTTAAAAAAAATAAATAAATAACAAATAATAAAAAATTCTTCTTCTTCTTCTTCTTCTTCTTCTTCTTCTTCTTCTTCTTCTTCTTCTTCTTCTTCTTCTTATTATTATTATTATTATTATTATTATGATTGCAATACAGTACATACAGAATTACAAAAAAGTATATATAAAATTACAGAAATAATGTAATAATATTAAATATTTGAATATTCAGTTTTTAGTATTAGAATATAAATGTATTATATTTTTAGTATAAACTATTTTGCTATAGAGTAAAATGCTGTTAGTTGAAACATGCATAAAATAATCAGGCTGACAGCAGCGTCAATCAGAGCCACTTGAGCACTTCCTACAAATGCAAGGCTAACTCTTTCCCCAAAACGACCTACATCTCTGACTCTATACACACACACACACACACACACAGAGACTCTGACAGCCAACTTGTAATTCTTTGCTCCAAGAAGAGATCTGAGCCCAGCATTTAGAGGATGCACTTCCTTGTCAGACAACTAGTGTTGTGTAAGGCTTCCCCTCTGCATTGGCTGCTCTCCAAATTGGATCAATACTCAACACAAAAAGAGAGTGACCTTTTTTGCAGTGGATTGATGGATTTGAAGGTTAAAAATGGCATAAATTATTCCTGGCTACCTTCAGCCACAGGCCAACAACCCCACACCCCCACCCCTACCCACTCCACTTCCCCTGAGACCAGACAGGGAAACGGATGGGCAGATAGTGTCAGACACAAGTTGTTTTTTTCTTCTATTTCCAATCTTTTAGCAATTTCCCTGATGTCGCTTTTAATTTAGCGGGCGAGTGTAGCACACTGAAGTATTTTATGTGTGTGCGTTTATGTGTGTGTGTTCGCTCCAACGAGAACTCTGATTAGATTCAAGCTGCAGGATAATTAAATAGGCTAGTGTTTGTTGGAATCTAGAGGGAACTGGTGGTTTATGTGGCAAATAGCAACACCAATGAAGTCAATCCCCAACTGTCATCATCAATTCAACAAAGAGACATTAATACAGTAGGGAATATGTATATTTCTGATAAATAACATGACCATACTAGGCTGTTCTTGTTACCATCACAAGATTTTTTTAATATTTCAAATTTAGATACAAATCCAAAAATATTTTCTGATTTTTCTTTCTACTGCTGTCTGATTAGATGCTATAAGACATATAACAGTATAATACCTCCTTATTAAAATAAAATCACAAACTGTTTAATCACAACATAGGTCTTTGAGTACACCCAATTAAATAATGTTGCATTGCTTAAAACTAACAGAGTTTATTTTCCTGTCTTGTCAGACAAAAATAACTATTTTCCCCAAGTGCACCTCCAGGGAGTGCAATCAGAACAATCTTAGAGTCTTGGAGACTTCCTGCGCATTTATAGGCCACTTCCTGTAGGGAGCAG
This sequence comes from Tachysurus vachellii, assembly GCF_030014155.1. Taxonomy (NCBI): domain Eukaryota; kingdom Metazoa; phylum Chordata; class Actinopteri; order Siluriformes; family Bagridae; genus Tachysurus; species Tachysurus vachellii. The sequence continues at coordinate 12,201,875 of NC_083474.1, forward strand.
GCAACAATAGGATGTGGGAAGCAGGTGTTGCCTTAGTGAGGAAGAGGTCAGAGGAAACTCTGGCGAGTGAGAGTAAATGGCAGACCAAACACGGGAGTAGAAAACTGGGCTGGATATAAAATCTGCAAAGATTTCAAATGTTGCCTATTTGATTTCCTTAAAATCACTTCACAATCAGAAAAAAGTAACTCACAATCAGAAATCTGACTTGTTTTTACCTGAGAGAACCATGAGGTACTTCAGAAGCAGTTATGTAGCAGCCCTGCTAACTTGGATAATGTCAAATTGTATATTTTAACAGGCTTTGGTTTATTTTGACAGATTTAGTTATATAAAATATCAAATAATGAAATTTGTGAGAACTGCTGGAGAACTGCTGGCTAGCTAGGTTAATTTCTGGCTAACAATTAGCTAGTGGGCTGAACAATTAGTAAAGTATTTCTAAAAATCTTTATGAAGTATACTCTTATATCATCATATTTTATTTTAATGAACATTTGTAGCAATGCTATGCTGTTTTTAATAGTTTTTAGTAATGTTTAGCATTTTGTAAATTCTAAAAGCTTTAAAATAACTTGTTTAACATCCTATCTTGAATAGAAGAGTACTGACATTGTGCTGTGTCTTAAATACAACAGTAACCTTTTAGTATGTTTTTGATGACCATCAGATTATGATCATCATTATGATTTAGAATTTCTAAAATATCAGGATCCATCACGTCATATCAAATCCATAGCTTGTACTGTGCATGCTGTTATGTTGGCAGGAGGAGTGAATTTAGGTGAAGTTTGGTGTTAGCTGTCCTTATGCACTATCACCATTTGGCTGCAAGATTAGTGGCTGTCTATCCTTTCAGGAGGCTGGCAGCTGTTGTTTAACATGGCTTCACATCTTATCTTACATCCCTCGGTCAGTGTGCCCCCTGGGGCCCACAGTAATGAGACACATGCCACGACAGCCGCTCTTCTGACAATATGTGCAGAAAAAATGGAACACAGGAACTGAATCAAATAGTGTTATTGTTGCTGGTCCACCCATTGCCGTCTGGCAGATTATACTAAGACACCAGTTTGCAAATGTGCTCAGTATTATTTATCAGAATAACACACACTTGATCGTTTATCTAATGATATGAATCAATGGTAGCAACACTGTGCAAAGAGGTGCATGGTTATTTTGAAGCTGTAAAACAGAGTGTACATACAAATCAGTGACAGTGTGCTCTCTTATGGCTGCTGCATAGCTGTGTGAGGAGATGAAGAGACAGCAGAGGCGCCATCACACCAGTGCAGTGGTGTGTTGCTTGTCTGATAACTCTTAGAATTATGAGAATTAATAAATAGGACGACAACTATGCAGAAACAGACAGCCTACATTCACCACCCCCCCTTCCCTCCCTTTTCACCCATGAATCCAGGTTATGGCTCTGCAGAGACTGTAACACAAGTATAAAGAACACAGTGGCATTAGCGAAGCGCTCAGGAGAGAATTACGGTCGCAGGAATAGACGTATCATTGTTTTCAATTATGCATAAATACTGACTTATCACACTCTTTTGCCTGAGGTCAGATAAATTAAGAGAATGGGAAATAAGCAAGTGCAATCAATGGTAAAAACAATACAGTGGCCTATAGAATCGATAGTGCAAAATCGTGAAGTTGACAAGTGGTAATAATTGCTTAAAGAGACAGCTGGAACACAATCAATGATGTGTATAATTAAGCCATGTGATCACAATCTTTGTGCATTTGTACGCAATCCAAAATGCCAAACTGACTGGTTCATTTTATAACCAAGGCCATCAAGCTTTACAATGTGAGATAATGTTTGCTCCTGAGTTTCGTTCACGTGTTAACAAGATTTTGACTTTATTAGCAGATGTTAGAAGGCCTAAGGTCATTTGGACATTTGCATCCCTATTAGCACTTCTGAACTGAATAAATCTGAATTCTGTCCTGAACAGCACCACTGACTCTCAATATATGAGCACAATGAAGTTGTACTCAAGATAAACACTGCGTCATAGTTAGATGCTTCAGATTGTATCCTGGCACTATTCATCCTGAGCTGTCCTGAGATGTGAAGGAAACAGGAAGAGGAAGTGTCAGTGTGGCAGGCAAGGAGCATGACCTGTGGATGCAAGGTCTCACCTGTTTGATGCGGTCTGGGTTGACCGTGGTCTGTGGCTGAAGTATGCTGACTGGCTCTGTTTTGGCAGCACTCTGAGGCATCTCCCGGACCTTCTCAGCTATGAAATCATGGACACTGTTAAGAGCCTCCACAGTGCCCTGTATCAAACACACTCGCTCAGTCGTTCCTACCAAAGAAAGAGAAACAGGGAAGCAAGATTCATTTTTTAATTAGGCCAAGTGATGACACAGATCCTAAGCTCACAGCAAATTGACAAGATGAACCTTATGTAATGATCTGTATAAAAAGATAGTCATGAGTTTCCATGGAAAATACACTATGACCCTGAAACTTTCAGTTTCACAATTGCAAAGTTTGACAATTCATCCAGTGTTATTACACTGCAATAAAATGTATCCTGCCATGAATTATTATTCAGAAAGCCTTTTAGGCTTCAATAACCACAATATTTTCCAAATGGCAGTGATTAACTGGTGTTCAGCATGTTCTTGGTCTTAATGACTATTGGAGTTGTAGTCACATTGATAGAAGTAGCATATTTCTAATTACCTACAAGTTTTCACAATCAACCTCAGCAGAGAATTCTACTTAAGCTTAGCCTTCAAGGGTTTTCCCATATTACTCTCATATCCAGTACAGGACATGTTATCAATTAGGTCTCTTTGAAATCTTCTGACTGACACTGTGCAGAATTTGCACACTATTAAATAAGATTGATAGCTCCCTGTTAGTGACTAAAGCTCTAGAGTTAAGACATGTGCACATGTATATACTATGAAACTGTGTACATGCACACTAGACTTTTAAAAGCAGCTGCAATAACAGCACTACTATTTTAGGCAGTCACAGATGGTCCTCCATTAGATAGATGACCAAGTTTCCATACTTAATTAATTCTGGTGTGATATCAGCTCTCAACATGGTTTTAATGGGCGGCAGGAGTGTGCCGCTATTGGAATGCAAATGTCAATGTCTGTACATTTTATATACAGTGCACTATACTAAAATTCATACATTCACCACTGTTTCAGTGAAAACCCCAGTCCTCTGGTTGCATTTCAAAATAAAGTGTGTACATGAGAGGATAATGAAGTGTCACCCATGCTTCAAAAGCAGCCAAGAATGTAGGCTTGAATTTCCAAAAACACAACAATAAACACCAAAGACATGAGTGTGTGTATGATATCTTGAGAGAGAGAGAGAATTAGAGTGAGGGACAAAAGCCTATAAACTAATCCTCAGCCAGAAACTCTCTAGGCCTCTGGGAGGGTGGGATGCAAATGGGCCCTTATCAGCAGTGTGCAGTAAGGGCTTCCGACTTCCTCTCGCCTGCCATTGTTTTTCTGCAGTGAATGTGTTTGGGTCGGGTCCCACCTTGCTGCATGGTGCTCTACTATATATAAACCTAACTGAAGGAACATCACATGCATGGTTCATGTTCATTAAAAAAATGTCAAAAATAAATAAAAAAGAAAAGGAAAAAAAAAGCTTTGCTAAGCTTCTGACAGCTGGTGGCCCAAGAGTAATCTGGGACGGACCAATCAGTAAGGCAGATTATTGAAGCAGAGATCACCATTGTTTTGGTAGCAAGTTGAGAAAGGGTACGGTGTGAAGAGAAACCAATGCAGAAAAAGCCAAAGACCATAATCACATCAGAGCCAAACTTCTTTGTTAAACGTAAACATAAATGTGCTGTTGTAGCTATTCTTAATAATCTGTTTATTGTTAGTGTGTTGACAGCCTGATATAAAGGGACTTGGCAGACTGGCTAATTGTGTTAGATGGCACTGAAAGGCATGAGAAGGTCAGTGGGTATCCTCTGTCTTTACAGAAGGCAAAGATTAGATTCATTTTCCACAGCGTGCACTATGCATTTTGGAACTTTAAAAACCTGTCTCTACAGTTATTCACAGAGTGCAAAACCATCAGTAATGTGTTCTGGACAGTATGCAAAAGCCATCCAGATGGACCTCAGATGTAAAATTTTAACACACATACAAGTCCTGTGGGTGACAGTGTGGACCTTTGGCTCAGATTTGTGCTCTTCTTTCAGCAAGATGTACCTTCCAGGAGCAAAGGCAGTCCAATATATTTATCTACAACCTCATCTGATATACATTAGCATGTGTGCAATCTCCCATAAGGAAATATCATTTGCTTCAGGCAGAGTATGAAGAAAGGCCTAAAAAAGGGTATTGTCCAGTTTATGACTTTTATACAGTCAGCTAGGGAATGCCACTGTGGCTGTATGGTAAATTGTTTTTTTGGAATTGTTAATTGAGTGAGTCATACATTCCTCCCTTGCGGCGGCTATGTTGAGCTTCACTTCACTAGTACTGCTACTGAAAAATTTTACACATTTTAGTACAAATATTGTTGGAATAACTGAATATTCATTATAATGAATCACAATTCTGAAGTGTTCTTGACAAAATAAGATGCATCTTAGAGGACTGAGATTCAGCACACAGGGCTTTTATGAAATTGGATATTTATCTCACCTATGTAGTCATTGAGTGACAAGTTAATACATAAATTACTGTAATATTTGATGAAGTGATCCTTAAATTCAGATATCTACCTATAAAATATCACCACGGGTGAAAAACACTGGTCTCTGTAAATGGAGGGGGTGGGAGGACAATTGATGTGAACCACCAATTTCAATCCCATCATGATATGAAGGGATCATGAGGATCATGAGCTTTAAATTGGCAGTAAGATTTTGCCATAGATGAGGCAAATTAGATGATCTCAAATTGGAGTTGGTAACAAACCTAAATGGTCACCAGCCAATCAAACCAGCTAATTTCAGCTAAATTTCAAAAGAATTACTGACTATATCTTTACAAGGTACTATTCATTCAACATGCTGGGACTCTTAGAATGTTCAAATGGAAATGTGAGAGTCCAGAATCATTTCAGTACTGTTAGATGAGATGAGATGAGATTTTATGAGATGATCATTCCAGCAGTGACTCACTCTAGTTCTGTATCTAACTCCAGGATCTCCTTTGCACATTGTGCTCCTAAAAGTCTGTCCTTGGAGAGTGGAAACAACTGTCATTCAAAAAGTGCTGATCACTACATATCCAAATTCATTGGAGGAGGCAGGAAGATGGATCAATCAATGGATTGACAGGTCACTGAAACCACAGATATAACCTCCGAAAACTCAATAACCAATTACACTGCAGCTTAACGGATGAGAGCAACTTTTGGAACCAAGGGAAGAGCTGTCAATCTCAGATGATATGAATGTTTCCAGGAAACAGTCTCCACACCAAACCCTCATATCTGAGCACATTTTGGCTCTTACTTGATAAACGCTTTCAGAGTCTTCTAACTGAAGACCAAAAGAGCTGTAGAGCATAGGACCCTGCCCTTGGACCAGTTTACAGATGTTTTATTGGCTTTACATTCGAATCAGACATGAATGAATGAGAGAAAGTGTGTTCTATGAAATGGAACGGGCAGCAATCACCCTTCCGCTTGTATGTTCCTGTCTGACCAACACAAGCCAGTTGAATGTAGTCACCAACCAGATGCGTCCAGTAAGCAATAGCCATTCAAAAGGGAGGGACGTAAATGTGTGATGCAGTGAGGTTGATTGGAAGGGGGACATTGCAGGCCCTATGACATAGCTCCATCACCACGGCAACTGGCAGACCCCCTGAAAATATTGTGGGGCAGCTGCAGATGATGTAATGTGTTATTATTCAAAGTAGAGAGGCAGCATGCAAGGCAGTGACAGCAAGGCAGCATTGCATGTGCTTATGTCATTATGGTAAAGATGTTTGCAAACGGTTTTCACACAAATCACTTTATATCTTTGAAACTGGCCATGTAGTTGGTGTGTCAGTTTACTTTTGTGCTCCCCTGTGAATACAAATGCTGCCTCAGCTGAACAGTCTGAACTGCAGACTTTGATTTAGGAGAGAGGAAAGAAAGATTTTGTGACCTGTACTTTGTTCTCATGTTCGTTTGTGCAGCACAGCTTTTCTTGCCCCATGCAGCAGACAGGGAAAACAGTACAGGAAGGATAAGAAAGTCTCAGAAGAATAACAAAAGCCTTGGAAGAAAGGGTGAATTCCTTTACAGTGATGTCATCTTTATTGAGGGTTTCATGTCCCTAACTCCCCATGATTTCTCTCTTCGGTTTAACCTAATCCTGAACACCCCCCCACATGCACAAACACACATCATTTCACCCGCAGCTAACCCCCCACATCCCACCCCACCACACCCAATGTCGACATGAGGCCCACAGTAAGAAACAGCTGGAGAATCATAACTGCCTTCATCTTTACTCACAAGCATGCTCTTTTTCTCTTTTATACAAAACCTGACTTCACACTATGCGAGGAGATTTGATGATAGCCAGAGCATGGCCAGGAGGAAAGAGGAATGCAAGGAAAAGATTTAAAAAAAAATATATATATATATATATATATATATATATATATATATATATATATATATATATATATATATATATATATATATACAATAAAAAAAGGGAAGCAGTTTCAGTTCTTCTTTCTGCTGCCTTACACACTCTCCATTGCTTGGCAGGTTATCCTGTTCCATGCCTGGTCTATACATGGCACAGCATAACAGAATAACAGCCATATAATATAAATCAGACCTGACTTCTTTTTGAGCAACACACAAGTGTGAGCAAACACGTGAAGGACATTTCCCCTCAATGTAACTGTGTAAATTTGCTAGAGTGTTTAGGTGACTCATTGCATGATGAGGAAGTGACTTAAACGCATAGTGCCGAGACCAGATGGGAGTGCTTTGCAGATTTAAGGAGGGAGTCATGGAAGTCTGTCTCCTGGTATGGTTAGTGTCAGTCATACAGAGTTTCTCTTTTTTTTTTTCACTTGGGAGTAGGTGTCTTTTTCGCACTTTACAAACCAGCCAGTGCTGTAGGACATAGTATGGTTGTAAATAAAAAACTAGCTGTACCTTGATTAAGTCATTAATTCTCTGCAGATTGTGAGGGGGTGATAATAGGGGCTGCACACGTGGCTTTGCCGACTGTAAATAAATCTGCACTATATTTCTCTTATGTAATTTTGACGTACTGTTTCATGTCATCAAAAGAATTTTGCCATATACAAGATAATGCCTCGATTAATGAAATTATTTTAAAAAATTTTGTTATTTAAATTTGGATAATAGAAATCTTTAGAAAATGTTCTTAAATTGCAACTTTGATTTGCATATTTACATAGTGCTTTTGGAGATGTACTGTCAGGTGTCACTGCTATCTCTGCAGGAATTGAAAAAAACGTATTATTTCCCATGTAACTATCGTGTTAGTAGTAAACACTAACAGTAGTAGTAACTATTATGTTGTTGCTATGTTATCAGACATTACTGAAGATATCTGATAGCATAGCACATGCTGTACTGTTGTGTTTTTTCCAAACTGGTGAGTGTAGACAAATATCTGTGCTCAGTACCCAGTAAGAAGAGTGGCCAAATTAAGTACTTGTTTATGGAACGGCACACTTCGCTAAGGAAATAACGATAAAATGCTGGATCACTTGTTTTTACAGTACAGAAGAAAGAGCTATAATTTTCTTCAAAACAGCTTTAGAGAACATTTAATAGAGAGTGCTTCAGTATGCTTGAATATGAGTTGAGTATTTCATTTCACAATGCAGCGTTATCCAATGTATGTAATACATTGTTTGTTAAACATTGCTATTAAGATACTGCAAAGGGTGTGCAAAGCACTCTGCATGTAGTCTAGTAGGAGACCTGAACACCTACAAACTCAACTATGAGATAATAAATAAATTTGATGGATTTATTTATAAGTCACTGATTTATGGCTTTATGATTGTAATGGAAAGTGAATACTATTACTATCACTACTACTACTACTAATAATAATAATAAATAATAATAATAATACTGATAATAATAATAATAATAATAATAATAATAATAATAATAATAATAATAATAATGATAATGATAATAATAATAATAATAATAATAATAATAATTATTATTATTATTATTATTATTATTATTATTATTATTATTGTTATTATTATTATTATTATTGTTATATAGATATAAATATAACCTTCACAATAGTCTTGAAGGATTATATGGATGACATACAATCTATAAATGCTTTAGTGTTCTCTGCTTGTTAGTATTATGTTACAGCCAATAAACTTATATGTACAAACATATGTATATGTTTACTTGCCCATTTACATTTACATACCACAACTAATTAAATGTGCAGTGTATTTTCTTAGCGCTACAACTGAAGGCTTATCTGAGTATTGTGCACTGAGAATGAGGTAATGTATAAACACATAAACTTACATGGTTGTTTTTTGGACACAAGCTCACATCCCTGAGCCTGTTTGAGTTCTCTGAAAGCCTGTATGATAAACGCAGCTGGTTTGAATTCTCGGTCAGCACAGCTGATTCCGACAGTGACTGATGTTCTGTCCAGCATTAAGCTGAGGAACAGAAGGGGGAGGAGCCATTCCCTATTTCACTGTACTCCAGTACCCCATCGTAATCCATGGGGGCGCTCAGGCGACCTAATTAAGATCCCTCCCTGCTCTGCATGAATAATAAAGCAGTCTGCTCAAGTTGTGGAGTGACAGAAAACCGTGTACGTGTGTGTGTGTGTGTGTGTGTGTGTGTGTGTGTGTGTGTGTGTGTGTGTGCAGGGCGAAGGAAGGAACATGCTGAGACTCTCTTTTCGCACTGCCTGTCTCCACAGCTGGGATCCTCCTCCAGGGCCTTTAGATCCCTGCTAACACAGATCACACTCTGCACTTGTCTACTTTAGCCTGGACCAATCTGGAAAAACACATCACTGTTTCCTACACAGGTGTCCTCACAACCAACTCAACTCAACAATCTTATACCTTTTTAGAAAGAATGAAAATTGCTGCCATATAAGCAGTATTTGGTGTCTAGTACAAAAAACACAAACTTTCCATTCAACTGCTATTATAACGCCATCTATGTTGGGATTTCTGCAACTGGCTGTGTATTCAATTTGTTCCAAAAAGCCAATACTCATAATTAGGCTTCCCAATTTGTAGAGGTAATTAATAATTAGTATCTGATCAGAAAGAAAGAGAGAGAGAGAGAGAGAGAGAGAGAGAGAGTCCATTAAATACCTTCTAATATTGCATTTTTAGAGAGCCATTTTTAGAGGTAAGAAAAATTCAGTTTCAAAAATAAGCTTATTAAAGAACATCTGGTAACCTGCATTGCTTGTTTCTTCATAGTATACAATTAAATAGGAAATGCACCAATGTGCCCCATTTTGGGTCTCCTTTTCTTAAGAATTATTCAGTTGCTAATTGCTTCTAAAAACTGCTACACTGCTAACATAATACATGTTATAAGATTTTCTCTTAAAGTAATAGGATGATCCATGCATTTGCTGATCATATAGATGGTAGAAAGGGGGAAATCTTTGCATGTGTTGCGATGGTAATGGATGGATGTAACTCCAAGCACTGATTTGTGCTTTTGAAATTCAAAATACTTTTGTGAGTGGGTACAGGGCTAATGTTTCTGCTTGTGTACATGATAAGACCCCTGCAGCGAAAGGATAGAAGGGGTAGGTGGTTGGGGAAGTAGCACTATTGCTGGATCTTGATGCTTTTCCCTCACTGTCCTCAGCTTGTTGAGTGCATTTCCCACTGGTGGTGTTGGGTTCCACACAAGTGCACTGAACCCAACACACACCTGTCTCTCCTCAACCGCAGTCTGTCAAAGTTGTCTAAACATTGCCTGTCTGGGGGACAGCCAGACTTGATCATTGGCATGAGCTTCTCTGCTTCCAAAGCAGGCGAAATATTGGGGCCACTCTCCTCGTGTGGAGTCCAGCATTTCATTTTCTCTCTCCATCTTGGATCCGGACGTGCAGTTAGTTATACACATGAAAAGGCAGCCAGACTAGCGGAGTGAGCCAATACAGAGTTCTGGCTTTTTATCACAACCTTCCAGCACCTCTAACCCATAGCCAGGTTTCCATTTACAGCTTTCATCAGCAAAGCCCCTGCGCCATGTGGTCAACCTCTGTATTCTTCTCTCGGGCCAGTTCACTCTCAGTCCTAAAATCAACAGATGTGGTCCTTAGACCATGGGGACTGAGATCGTTGTGACTTATATTTGCCTGTTTCTTGAGGTTGCTCATTTTTGAGACCTACATTACTCTCTCTAGCTTTGTCTTCAACACTGACCTTATCCATGGTGACTGGAGAATGCTTGCTGTTTTACATCATACACACAAGCTGTTCCTTATTTTGTACAGCTGGAATTTCAGTGAGGCAATGAGGTTGTGGAGCCAAGCAAGCACGACCAGAAACCCAGGCTCTGTCCTGCTTACACTGTCCAGCCGTCAGAGTGAATATCGAGCATGCAGTAGTGCCGAATTGCATGCATGAGGACCAAGCTCTTCCATGAACAGCATGTGTCAGTGCCTGGACAGTGCCTGCAATGTGCTACTGGATAGCAGGACCTCAGCTGGGATGTAGGTGCAGTCATTATCCAGCCCCAAAGAGCCGAAGGGGCCATCAGGGTGAAAAGACAAAAAATACCCATCAGGGTATTCACAGACAAAATCTGCAGAGATGCACAATACTTAATATTTGGACCAAACTCCCTCAGGCTGAGCTAGGTAAATGTACAGAAAAAAACAGTTCTGCTTGTCAAGAGTAGTTTTATTTAATGGCAGTTGCCAAAATGCATACGTTATCATCCTGGCCCTCAGCAGGAAGTGACAGGCTCAGGAGTTACAGCACTCCACTCAGAATGTGGAGCATCCCCATTAGGGACTAAACAGAAGTGTTCCTTTCCTAACTCAGTGCATGAGTGTAGGAGTCTTTTCACTAGTGAAATTTGGCCTTTCTCCTCTTTCCTGAGATTTGGCATTGAGTACACTGAGCAAGCCAGACAGCAGAAGAAGACGGTAGCTTTTAGTGACAAAAGCGCTTCTGAAAAGCCAGTTTCTCCGGCTGCACCTGCCCTGCGTAGGAAAGGGAGGTGACTCTGTGGGTAAAGAGGGCTGAAAGCTCTGATTGTGATACCGGAGATGCACGTGTGGCTTCATCGTATGCACACCGGCTAGAAAATCAGGAGTAACAGCAGCAATTATGCAGAGATGAGTATTCTAAACTAAAAAAAAACACATTTTTATATATTTGCCTTTGTGCTCTCGTTTTGCTCAACAAGCCGTAGTTTCACAGTATTTGCTGGACGTTTTTGGGAGCATTTGAATGAATCTGGTGAAGGCTGAGTAAGAAAATAGCAATTAGCAATCAGCAAAATAGCAATTAGCTATCTCCTTTGTGTCTACAGCTTCACGTGTCTGAAAGGGAAGAACCATATACTCTCGCCAGAACAAAAGACATGCGGTGATGTTGCTATGCTGTTATTCGGTATGAACAAACATTTTTAACCCACTGCAAATATTTGCATTACAGCTAAAGGAAATAAGCACTCACAAATAAAAAAAAGTGCTTTAAAGGCATCAAATGACAACCCTAAACATTTATACAAGCTTCATACTTATTACACCCTATGCTTATGCCTGTTTGCTTGTTTTTTCTCCTCTCTCTCCAATAAGACAAAAAGATCAAATGTCAACAGGCAATAAACCTGACATGAACTACAGCTGTACTGTCCATTCGTGCTGCCACACTTACACCACCTTCAAATCCAGCACTGGAGGAGCAAACCAAATCTACAAAATCCCTAGCTTTTTTTATCCAACAAATAGATTTTTCAGCAAATTTCAATCATTTCTTTCTCTGGCATATACATAGCCATACACAAACACAGACATTGGCATTACTGTGGGGTCAAAGATAATTAGCATTGGCTGATGTGTTGCAATTAAGTGAAGCACACAGCCTGCGTGTTGAAGGCGACGTTCCGACAGCTGACGGCTTTCTCGACTGAAAGAGAAATTAAGCATTAGAGACTGATGGGCTAGAGGTACAATATGGGGGGATGTATGTGGTTTGCATGGGTGTGTAAGAGAAAGGTATAGAGAGTGTGTGAGACAAGAAAGACAGAGACAGAAAAAGAGAGAGAGAGAGAGAGAGAGAGAGAGAGAGAGAGAGAGAGTGTTTATAAGAGAGAGAGAGAGAGAGAGAGAGAGAGAGAGAGAGAGAGAGAGAGAGAGAGAGAGATGGGGAGAGTTGCGGGGTCATTCAGTAGGGATTAAAGGGAAATAAAGGGGGGTTGAGAAGGAGGAGCAGGAGGCAGCTGCGAATCTCACTCTCTTTTACGGAGCTATGGGGGCACAGAGGGGGAGCTTTGTCCCTTATGCTAGGAGGTTGGGTCTGCTCCAAAAGAAACCCACCGCTTGCCCTCAATGCACCTCTTTGTGGCAGCTCACCACGATGGGGTTTAAAAAGAAAGGTGGCCCCCTGCAAGACACAATGCAGCTGTCCATTGTCCTGGACTAAAGTAGGAGGCTTTTCTTACTTAAAGCCCCGAATGCCTGGGCATACACGCTCTAAACCAAGCTATGAAATTATTATACATTCATAAACACATTATGCAATGACAGTGACTGCTACAGTACCCTAAAAGAGAAGGAGTGTCACTGTAGTGAATCTGCAATCAGAGAAGAACGCTCAAGACCCCTATATTCTGTGATTGCAGAGTGATCTAACCAAGCAGAGGCCAAAAAGGGCTGGCAAGCAGATGGCCTGATTAGCATAGTTGTATTTGATTTTCATCAAAGCTTGCAGTCATGTAATTATTCTGCCTTCAAAGAACAATGTCCGCATAAAGGCCACTGTTGTATGACCTGTCACACTGTGCCTAAAGCTTTCACACTGAAGCTGCTATAATAGGTAGCTTTTTTGGTAAAAAGCTGTAATCCTTGTCTGGCATGTTGGGCAACTGATTTAGAAACATAAAATAAATAACATCAATGCAAATATATTCTATATGCATTCAACCAATATTTAAAAAATCATATTGTGCAAAATAGCTTAACTTAAGTCTATATCACAGTTTACAATATAATCAAGCCACTTAATAATAAATGCTACTTATTGTTTATTGTTAAACACATTTGTCAGATTGTCCACAATGTTTCTTAAGCTTTCATGTCACTCTTGTCTGGTGGGTAAAAGTATGTTATTGTGTCCAGTGAGAAAGAATAAGCAATATTGTGCTTAAATTTCTCCAAATTAAAAAATCTATCCTACAAAATGAGCTGTCATATTTTGAAGTGTGTAAGATAAAATATTTTATGTACACAATATCATATCACCTATTATTAGTGCATGTGTAATATATAAATATATATGTCAATATTTACAATTTAAGCAAACCATGCAGAACCGCATCCAGAAATGGAACAACATGACCACAACCACAACATCAATTCTGCAATATCAGTACAGCAAGACATCCATTGTAGGCTCTTTACTCTCTTCCATACTTCAAAATGGAGGCAGCCTTGCTGCTCTATGATTGGCTTCGAAGTAACAGGGCTTCTCTACGTGACCAGACTTTGAAATCACACATCCATCCTGCAGCTGAGCGACGCAGCCACACGCCATCTCTCCTAGAATCCATGGCGAAAGAAGAGGACAGGAGAGAGATAGTGGTGGTGTTCTCAGACGATGTGGATAGAGGGGGACCTCTTGCCTCTGGAGACGTCACTTTAGTTCGCGTCTCCGAGGCGACTGTGTATGGATGCAAACAAAGCTCCTTTTGTGTGGGGGAAGGAGAGGCGTGTAAAGAAAGGCGTGTTAAAGAAGGGCCCCCCTGTGTAGATCTGCACCAAAAAAAAACAGGATGAGCCTACTTATATAGGTTCAGCCTCAGCACGTTGTTATAGGACTGTCAATCACGTCAGTCACCTCAGAGACAAATCTCCTGTAGATTTTCAGCATGGAGGTGAAGATCTTTCTAACTGGAGTTTTTCTTTGATAGATAAAGCATCATTGAGAAATAAAGAAATAAAGTAATATTTTCACACCTTGATATCTTAAGCTGTATATGACATAAACTGTTTATAATTAATTTAAATGTTCAAATAGTTGACAGTACTGCATAAGAATATATGAAACACAGTGAATGACCCAGTAACTCCTGCTACATAAGCTATATAGAATGAAGCAGAATAATAAAATAATTCAAACCAATTAAACAGATCACCAAAATGACCACAGAAAATAAAGGATGAAATGAACCTAGCAATCTTGGGTCATTTAATCAGCATCTTTTAGTTATAGTCAAATTGCCTTATACACATTAGCTATTGTATGTGATGGACAGCCCATATGACAGCACTGGTGTGTGTTAGACTCATCAAAAAGCACAGTGTAAGGAAATGTAAACACATTATTTCTTAAATAAATTTTGTCAGGTATCTTCTTTCCTGAATATAGTGGGGGGTTGGACAGATTTACTGATGAGCTCATCAGAAACCACAGGGAAAGAGAGAGGTGGGAGGCTTTCGCCTCGAGATGTAGTCATCAACTCATGTCCTCTCACAAAGAGAGATGAAAATGTATCTGGCCTAGTTATGTAATGTAACACAACTTCCTATATGCCTAAGCTTGTTTTTATATAATATCTCTCTGTTGTATTCCTGTTTTAATGATTACCACATGTAGTACGCAGTAATCACATTTGTACATTCAAATAAAATATTTTCCTTGTGGAATCCCAACAGCATGGTATTACCCTGACTTTCCATTGCTTACTTTCTCTCTGAGCCTGTCTGTGTCTCTAGCTGTCGCACCCTCAAATACACACCTCTGAGGGCAGATGGGAAGCCAGCCTGTTTGCCCCTCCCCCAGTCTGGAGGACCTGTGCGGTCAGTGATGTCAAAGGCTCTATTGTCATTAAAAGTGTCCTAGCAATCTTTATTGTCCTGCACGGCTCAGGACAATCACTGACCATTCAAACAACTGGATACTCAATCACTTCTCTCCTCCCTCTTGTATTCTTTCTTTCTCTTACTACCGCTGCAGCTTTGTCACAATAGACACAATAGACCGTCATGAGCAGATCAGAAACTAATCAGTGATAAAACACAGTATTAATTCACTATAAACAAATTCCTCTTGGTATGTACAGGGAATGTTCAATCAAACATGCGCATGTGAATAGGATGATGTCTAAAGCACGTGGCTCTTCCATAACAATATGAAGATATGCAGCTGAGCTGACCATTGTCATGCATGCCAAAAAGGAGGGATTGAGGCTCTCCTATTTTTGAACCTCCACACATAAAACTGGCCCATAATCCAAGACCTCCTGCTGGCTATATCTCTCCATCCTCCCCCTACACGGGGCACAGACGACATTATTCTGAGCCTCTGTGCTTGTTAGCTTTTAATTCCTGATCTAATGATGCCACCCTATTAACTGATGCTCATATCTGAGAGCAGATAAGACAGGATTCATGAAAGGTCTGATCCAAGTACAAAATAAACTAATTGGAGAAGCTAAATATTGTATTGTAGCTAAGAAAATTGGCAAGCCATCTACTATACAGTACAAAATTAGAGAGGATCTAATGTTTTTCTTTCCTTAGATTTATTAGGCGTTTGGAAAGTCAGCTCAGAAGATGATTGTTAATGTTGCAGGCGAAGGTCACCCTGTCAGCCGAGGATTCATTTGAAAAGAATTGTGGCGTGTGCTGCAGCCAGGAAGGCAAGGACTGTAGTGTGAATTATCAAAATGACTTAGGCAGGGGACCAGCTGGACAAATGGGTAAGAGTGATGAAAAACCGAAGGAAAAACACAGGGAGTGGATTGGTCTCTCTCTCTCTCTCTCTCTCTCTCTCTCTCTCTCTCTCTCTCTCTCTCTTTCTCTCTCTCTCTCTTTCTCTCTCTCTCTCTCTCTCTGGTGCATTTAGCCACAATCTCATTTCAAGAAGCAAGTGCTTCAGGACAGATCGATACTATTTGTATTGTGCACACATAAGGGAGGATTTGAGCTGGTGGGCTAGTGTGTGGGAGGAGGCATCACTCCAACTTTCCACAATTGATCCACTGTCTAAAATCTGCATCAATGTATTTATGGTGAGTCCCATCGTGGCTTTTCATTTTAATCGACTAAAAGGCTTTACATTTGAGCTGAAAAAGTACAGCACCTTTGAGACCTCAGAGACAGTAAAGTGGACAAGAGACACATGGAATGACCTTAACTAAGGACAGTACATGTCTGTGGTGAGCTCTAGCACATCACAAAATGAAATAATATGTTCCTCGGCGAGAACAACCCAGCAGTTGGAGATGCCTTAGGACAACATGCTAGTCAGTATGAGAGTCCTCATGATCACTGTCCATATCTTGTCTTGACGAAGAGTTTAATCTGCGCCACTCTGTGTAAGGATTAGCTGAACATGGGGGTCTCAGGCACTGACTGGTACTGAGGGCATCACTGAGGCAGAGGCCAGCCTGTATAACGTCACATGGAAATGAAAACAAAGCCACAAGAGTCTATGGGAATCTCGTTTCTCCACTAGACACTCGGCCAGGCCCCAGATGCTCCCTGACAAGGCTTCTCAGACAATGAGGCTTTTACACACTTGAAGAACAATAATACCATGCCTCTATATATCACACTATTTTAGGGGTTATCAAACAAAACTGATTATCAACCCTCAAATGAGTTTCAATTGTTCCAATGAAAAATATGACAAGCAAATTAAACATCATATTTAGACTGTATAATCTCAGTAGTTGGGCTTTAATATGTCTAATATGGTTTGGCATAGCTTAATATAAATGTTTAAACACAAATCACAAACTCAGATCTAATGGTTTTTTTCGGCATATAGGAACTTATAGCATCTTCTTGGCTGATTCGGTCTTCACTAGTCGGTGTTAATTATCCTACTGGTTACTGCAAGAATGATCCTTTTTGGAAATTGATAGCATCTAATAATGATGATTCAGATAATTGTGCTGTCACAGATTAAATAGCAGACAAAAGAGCCTCACATCTCATCAGTGTGCAAAAAGCTAAAAGCAGAAGAACATCAAATAAACTAGGAACATTTCTGAGTAAAACAGAAAAACAGAAAGGAAAAATACAAGCATCTAGTTTCTAGGCCAGATATGTAACATTGGCTTTTCATCATTTAGTCAAAAAGCTTTAAACCTAAGAAGATTACAGGGGAGAAATCAACAATGTCGATAATGCATGGGGGTGGGATGTGCGTGTGTGTGTGTGTGTGTGTGTGTGCGCGCACGCATGAGTGTGTGCAAATGTGTGCATAGATGCATGAGGGGGGTTTTGAGCTGCTGCCTGAGAATTAGCTACTGAAAACCACAATCATTGTGTAGGATTAAGACAAAGCTTTAATATCGCACTCTGCTCACCTCTAAGGCACATGAGCCAAACATGGGATCAGTTTCCTGGCCTACACTGCTCAGGCCAGAATAAGGCATCTTCAAGAAATAGATAATGCCACATTCATTTAATTTGTTTCAGCCCATTTATGCCAGTGATTTTGGAAAACTTCTGCATTGCATATCAGAATAGAAAAATAAGAAAATGATTAATAATACCTTCCAGCACTGTCACCCAGGTCAGCAAATGGACTGTAACATTACTGTAAGAAGTACAACATTATAAGTGTGTCGTCTTTGTCTTGTATGATCTCAGAAGAGATGTGTTGTTGCACACTACATCCACAAAACAAAACTACAAGCCAAAAAACAACGTTGGATGGTCACAGAGATTACATTTTCATACCTGTTTTCACAAATTATTCCACCAGCATCAGTCACAATAACGCTTACAGACAACCACTGTACATATCTTGCGCTTTAGTCGCTGTGTAAGCTCAAGAAAGACAGAATGTGGAAAAAAAAATCTCCATGAACTAACCAATGAAAGTAACGGTCCAACAAATCAGAAATTCTTTTGACAGATAACGTCTCTCACAGCCAATGGTCTGGAAATGATTTGGGTGTCTGATAGTTGGTGCCTATCTAAATTTATTGAATAAAAATATTTTACAGCAAAAAGCTAAAAACAAGGGTCTAGGGAAAAAATTCTGTTATGTTACATATCTAGGTGGAATCTACTGGGCCATGCTAGTACAAGCCATCATCACTAAGTCTAGCTAGTCAACTCCCACTCTGGCCTGATTTCAGTGGCAAAAGCAGCAAACACCTGGGTATCCAGCATGAGTGAAGATCACTTCATTTTCCTCTCTCCTACACACTCACTCCTTCACTCACTGACTCACAATACTCACTCTTTCGCTCGGTCTTTGTTTCAGCATCATGACAGCATCATGATATTTTTTTTTCATAGAGTACTGTAATTAATACATCAATATTCAGACATTTTGGTTAGTCAACATTTCTTTCAAAATTTTTAGATTTTTAGATTAAGAAAATTAGATTAAAATCTTTCCTAAAATGTACATGACATTGGTTATATATTACAATATTGCTTGCATCAGACCTTCAACACTTCTGAATTTTGAGGCCGATATATTAAAAATGAATTCAATGTGTGTGTATTTGTGTTTGTGTGTAAATAATGACTAAAGTAGGCAACATTAGCAGCTTCCTAGTCCTTCATTTATGATTCTCATATTTGTTGCTATATTGTATGTTTTACCTACATCTTCCTAATGACTACTACTTTTGGAAATGTGAAAAGCTAAATAAATAAACCTTTTAGTAATTGATTGTTAAATTAACAGCTCACTCAATCTGTGTCAACAAAACAAACAGAAAGAGACAAAATCCTCACAAATAACCTTTCTATAATAAATATGTTTAAACAAACAAAAAACATGATAAATTGCATGGCAGTTAAACAGTTACACATTTTTGGGGAGATATTTAAGGAGCCATTACAAAAGAAATGAAGTGGTACGTGAAAAAATTCACATTCTGTTCTACAAATTTGAATTTCATATAAACATTTCTTAAACAATAAAATATATTAAAACTTTACTTTAAGAGACACACATTTTCATATTATTTACCCTGCAGTTATTATTATTTAATAACAGTAAATAAAATCTCAGTAAGCTAGTGTTGGTTAGTGTTAATGATGACTGTATTCGCTAGTTACTATATGCACCTATATGTATTAAATTTAATATCTAGCATAATATGTGACTTCCTAAATTGCAGCGTTACCAAATTTCATTAAACTAATACTGTGTTAGAATATGTTTATAGCATATATGACGTTGCTACATTGATTTTGGCCTCTAAGAGATGTGGATGACTACTCTACAGGCAGAAAGACACTAAAAATTATGAGTGTCGTTTCCTAGTAAACCTTACACAACCCTATATTTGAAGCGAAGGCATCTAATAAATCTTTTCTCCTGCAATAATGAATGCTGGCCAGTTGCGGACCAATACTGCTGTAGCCAGCTAATTGCCTCTGAATTAAATGCTGCTGGGGCACTTAGCCAAGATGAAGTAAGAAGAGAGTCTTTGGTGAGGGATAGTGGTCCTTCCGCTGAGAGGTTTCAAATCTGCCTGAATCAGGAATCCCGGACACTGCTTCTAAGTGAAAAAAAGCCTCCCCCTACTCACAGCAGGTGGATCTTTTGATTTGTATCCAAGAAAAAGCTCATACTCATTTCCATACAGATGCCCCCTTCACTGCAGAGGAAGCCCGTGTCCACCCCCCACCCTCCGCCACAATACAACACTCCATTCCAACAAACTAACACTGCACCATCGCATCCATCTCTTTCGGAAACTGCTTCCTTACGCATTTCAATTTATCATCTGATCTCTATCCCGTAACTAATTAGCCATTTAAGCAGCACCACTCTAAACACTGGAACATTATAATACTCATAGATGACAAAGCCAGTGAAAGGGCATGCAGGTTTTGTAAGGAGGTGTCTTGAATCTGAAATCTGCTGTGTTCTTCTGGGTATCTCAGGGGGAAAAGGACAGAGGTGCCCTGTTGGTCACGACAGCCATAGCAGGACAAGCGCATAGCTGTTCTTTTAACAAGAAGCCCAAAAGCCCCCCCACTATTCCTCACTTCCTTTCAGGAATATGCTGGATTCCATAACAAAACTGTATCTATTCATCACATAAAAAGTGACATCCACTGATTATAATACCCACTTTATCAAGAATAAGAGATCACATACTACATTCTATAACTCTGTTCTCCTCTTTTTTACTACAGTCTGCATCCGTGCTTGTCCTGATCTGCCACGCTGTGCAACCTGAACCTCGATAAAGGCCATGTGTGGTGGCCGCATGCCAAAGATTACGTCCTTCTCATATGATTTTCATTGAGGATGAAGCTGAGAGCCTCTGGAACAGGCCAAATTTTAGCCCTAAGTTAAAACAACATTTATACATACACCAAAAACTTTAGCCAAGAGGGTGATAAAAGTGTGCCAGTAAGTTTGGATGCTGAAAAGAAAGACTGAAAGTATAACTTAGTATGTGAACTGATGGTGGACTGAAACATTTGGAAAACTCACCTGGGTAAAAGTCTTTGGATTTGGACAGCTTGATGGTGGCACCTGTCTCTTTCTGTAGCTGCACAATAGTCTGGCCTCCCTTGCCAATAATAGAGCCTGCAGCGTAGCTGGGTATCAGCACTTTCAAGAAGTACTCGCCTTCTTCTAAAGAAAGAAAAAAAGAAAATAATGCTGTAGCGTCTGATCAGAACATTTAGTGGGATGTTCTCAAAGTAATAATATGTAATTATATATTGATGGAACTCATTTGTCAAACTCAAAAAAAAAAAAAAAAAACATAAAAAAATCATTAATAAATAAATAACAGAATATTACTTTAATGACTATTTTCAGCACAAAGAACAACAGATGTTAGTTTCTACACTTAAGACTGGACCTGTTGATGTGATTTTTCAAAAATGTTCATAAAACAGCAACAAAGATTCAGGGCATTAAAAAAACTTATTAAATTGACAAGATAATTCATGGGATAATGGATTTAACAAGAGCAGTCCCAGAAGTGTCTAGCTAAACTAGAACCAATTAGTTAGCTAACTAGCCTGTAAACATAACATCATCAAATCTTTCAGCATAGCGTGTTTAAATATTAAGACAATTTTAACATAAACTCTGGATATAACCATCCCATATATATATATATATATATATATATATATATATATATATATATATATATATATATATATATATTATATATATATATATATATAGTGTATAATGTAAAAGTAGATTTGTTTTAGGAATCTATCTAAAATGGGATTGTAAAGAACAATGGAAGCTAGTTTATAAGAATCTGAGTTCTGGTTATAAAAGCTAACCCTGCTGCATCCTTAACTGTAACTTGTATACTTTTTCACATCAATTTAGCTGTGTGAATTTGCAAATCATGCATGAGGCCATGTTGAAACAAACATTTAGTTCCACAGTATTTCTTATTAATAATTCACAGCATGGAAAGAGCTTCAAGGCAAGTAGACTCTTTACAGATAGTAAACTATAGTAAAGAATAAAAACAGTGAGAATTTAGGACATCCAGGCCTAGAAAAGACTGCTGCTGATGTGTGTAAGGCCTCTTATTCAGGTCAGTGGAGTTGCTGTGTGCACATACTCAGTGGTCTGACTTTAACATGACATTGTATCCACCCACTATAGCCGTTCGAGGACACGCCTAATATCCAGCCGCTATTAATCTATGTCGGCTCCCACAAGATGGGTGCATTAGATTGGATTAGAGTTCTGGAAGAGTTATTTATCTTTTGCAGTCATTTTATTGCGCATGCTGATCTATGCAAGCTAACAGCCAAATACTGCTATAAGGAAATATTAGCAGATAGTGAGTATACAATTAATTAACGTGCACAGCTGGAGAAACAGTGCAACAACATTGATTTGTTAAAAAAGGTCACAAACATAATATTGTCAAAATATCACTGTTACCAGAAGGAGCCGGGAGGGACTGTGTCAGTCTGATTTAAAAGACTCAAGAAGGTCAGTGGCATGAATAGTTTGGTATGCAAATGCGGATGGTGCTTGAATTAGCATCAATAAATGGGTCGGTTTAACAGTCTCTTAACTATCTAATTGTCTTGTAGTAATCCTTTTAGCATCACCAGACTGTCTACAGTTTCAATATGTGTGAGACGCTTACTCTATGCAGATCTTAGATTAAACAACATACTGTACACACATTACTGTTTCAGGATTTAGCCCACTCTAATCATACTGCAAAGATAAAGAGAATGATGACAACCTAAAATGAAACTTCAGAATCAGAAGGATGATATTTGTGTCCCTGACGTGGGCCCCGTATTGTTTCGAGATACTATGGCCTGACTCTATCCATAAATTAGAACAAGTACTTTTTTTTTTTTTTGCAATGACCCAGATTTCCCAGAACTGAGATTGCCCTCCTTTTGATTTGGATGCATCCTAATTTAATCACCCCTAATTAATATGGAGGTTTAATAAATAATCTGTTTTCTGTATGTGTAAATTTGTTGCCTCAGAAGAAGAAAATACCACATGCTTGTTTTACTCCTAATCCACCAAGACTGAATACAAAGAATTCCAGTTACCTAATGAATAAGAAACAAGGAATCACTATCTGACAAAATAAGGTCCTAAAGCTAAGACCATCACACCATATCATACTATTTTAAATAATTAAAAATGGCACATTTAAATGATCCAAAATTCAAGAAGAAACTCAAATATAAAGCCTTTGTTTATTTTCATGTAGATATTTGTAAGCCTTTAAAGTGCATTCAAGGAAGAAGATATTAGAGAGACAAAGACCTATCTCTCACATCTAATCAGCTCTTCCCATCTCATCTGCCAGGAAATGAATCTGGATACAAACTCTGAAAACAAATTTATCTTAAAAATAGTCAGTGTCATTACAGCCCAACAGTTTGCTCGTATAACTCAGAGCACATCCAGTATTATATAATTGTACAGTGCCTCAGTGCAAGCACTGAAATGTTTATTTCAATTTCGATTTCATCATCGTCTTGTTGCAAAGTCAACCAAGATAAGAAATTCGACTGCTTTTCTCAGTCAGTGTTTTAACAGGTGCATTAAAACGAATGCAGCAGGCGGCTGGAAACAGAAGCCGGAGCACACTGCACTGCAGGTCAAAACAGAATGCCAGATCCCTCTGTGTTAAAACACTCAGACCAGCATTCCGCCTCTCAGGATTTCCCAGGGTATTCCCAGGTAGTGTTTCATTTCTGGCAATACAGAAAATCAGGATCTGTTTAAACACAGGGACTCCCAATTCTAAAACAGCATCAGAGGCAATGACTGTAGTTCAAGTTTTAACAGGAACAACGTTATTTCCTCTCACGTGTCTGCACAACCCAGCCTGGAAAGTCTCTTCATATTTCCTGAAGTTATAGGGTAACTGAAAGAAATGTCTCCAATTCTGCACTCCCATTAGGTGTTATAGAAAGAACAAAGATCATGAATGAGAATGCTGTTGTTAATGATTGGGTGTTTTTTTTACTGCCTGTGCATACACATGTATTGAGCTAATGACAAAAAATATATACCAAATAGAAAGCAGTTAAAAACTGTCATGGATAAACAAAGTCACTGGTTGCTTGGAGGTCCAAAGTGATGGGATGTCCAGAATAGGTAGTATCAGCATGGGGATTGAAAGTTCAAATCCTGGGCTATTGTGTCAGGAGCCATTTGGGTCAACAAGCCAGACTGTAACTAGGGAGCAATAGTGGCAAATATAGTTCCAATAAGGTAGACAACACATGATGATGACAAACCCTGCCTCTTTTATATACAGTATGCCATGCATACTGCTATCTGTGTTATAACATCTGCTTGCTACATTATTTTCAATGTTATAAAATCCTGAGGAATTAAGCCTCCACATATTGTTGCAAAGTGACAGGATTTTGTAATAGGTCTGTCTCATAAACTGCCTGACCAAAATATTCACCAACATATTAAATCATTTTCTTTTTTTTAGCGTAGACAAACGCAAGTGTGAGGCGACTTTTCCTTTCTGTCAGGAAGAAATAGCATAAAGACAGGATCGAATCTTATCCTTTTTTCGAGTCGCTCTTTTCATTGTTCTCATTCATATTCATTGCACGCCCCATGCTCCATTCCGTCGCAGACAGGCAGAGCGAGACAAGCCTCTCATCCAATCCTGTGCTGCCTTCTCAACAGTGCGGCCCACCAAAAGTCCCCCGCCCTTGCAGAGATTTTTTTTAATCTTTGACGCAGTGCTTTCAAAAAAGGAGGAGGAGAAGAACAGCATCCCCTTTACGTTAAAATTGTTCGCAGATCAGTAAACAGACACGGCGGTGGTTTGAAAGGTAATCGATGGCCACCACCGATGGAGAGATGGAGAAGGATGAGTGAGGACTAGCTCAGGAATTGGGAAGGATGCAGTGGGTGCCGCAAGAAAAGTGATAAAAGGGGCTAAATGCATGGTTTCCCAAAGTAATAACTGCGGCAGCCATGCCGCATGGTTAATCAGGGGGCTGGTCACAAACGCAGCTGTATTAGGATCGCTGTACAGCTCTGTCAATTGTATTTGAATGGAGTGGGCCAGAGTGAGGAAGCAGCTATTTGTCCTCCATGTAAACGTCTTAGGGGGTTGGGGAAAATCCTCAAACCCAGCTGGTAAATCATGTTTATGTAAGATCTCTTTTTGAACACGCTCCATGGCCTACTCTTTTCCTAGCAGGAGACATCCCATCCTTTCTTATATGAAGAGATGAAGATGTAAGCTAGTACTTGAGTATGTGAAGTCAGAGGGAACAAAACTGTCGTATTAATCAATACCCCGAATAATATCCCTTATAGACGATCCAACAACAGCTTTCTTGTGCCAGGAGCTCTACCTTTCTTCCATCTTCATAAGTGTCTCACTCTCTCTGACAGTAACACACACATATTTCCTCTTTCCCTTTTTCCATAAGAGGCTCACCGTTCCCTCATGCTACTCACCAAGGACATCTGCACCCCCTACAACAGTGTACAAGATGCCTCCTGTGCCAGTGCTTTCATTTACAAAATTACAACATTCTACCTTATATATGGCATTAATACTCAGGGCACAGCTTGTGGAAAACCAAGAGCAGCTTTATAATGGAGAAAGGGGCTAAAACAGCACCACTCCCCTAATGAGCTTCTGGCAAGAATAAAATGCTTTGTTTTCTGCCAACTTTCTCTCACTACGTATAAAAAGCTTTTACAGGCAACATATAAATAAATAAATTTATATGAAGAATTATTATTATTATTATTATTATTATTATTATTATTATCATTATTTTACCACAACACTATTTTCCATTGAACATGAACATATATGGAAAGAGAATTTTAATATTGTGGTAAATGTTTTAGAATTGTTTGGCTTTTTATCATTGTAAGAATAATAAATAAATTAAAAAGAAATATGTAATAAGTAATAACATTTTTAGTAAAATAATTTTATTTCCAATGAGAGAATTGTGTCATGCTGTTACAAGCACAATGTCATGGACCCTGAAAAGAAAGCAGCTATCATTCTGAATATAGCTGTATTCTACAATAATAATACATGACATGTTCTGCATTGAATCCTATAAATCAGATATTTAATTGTTAATATTGAGAATACAGACTTCATAAACACATAACTAAACCAAATTCTTTATTTTGCTCAATTATAAATCATGCAATATTACCCTGACCTTTTTGGTTCTGCTTTTCTTGAATTGCTGTAATACATGCAATACACACAAGGCCAAATTTATCATAAATTCATACACTGTTGAAAAAAGAACATATGCTAATATAACGGATGTGTGTATGGTTAATTCAACAGGGTCTGTTATTTTCATTTGTCTTAACTGCTACTGGGTTGTCCAATATTTACATAATATTTTTGTTCCTCTATATATTAAGATTCAAATATTATCAACCATCTTACAATTTTTCATTTGACCTAATATTTTGTTTCGGTATTATTCTTAATAAAAACAACAAATTCTGAACTGATTTTTATTATTTAAAGAAATAATCTATACTAACTGTAATCTTGATATCATAATCTAACATCCTAATCTATATATAGACATATCTTAGTATGTTCTATCAGTAAATAATAATGTATATATCAGCATGTTCTCATGTACTTAACAACATGTTCTTATGTAAGCAATTAAATCTGCTCTTTAGTGAGCTTTCAGTGGTGTGATATTCTGAAGGATAATACGGCTGTACCAAACGTTAAACAGATAATCCTGCTTGGTGCTGCTGCCTTGCTCTTACCATCCTAACAGCCATTTCATTTGGCCAAATGGATGGGGTTTGTGTATAATGCCTCCCACGGGTGCAACATGGGCTTTTTTCCTCTTTGCCAGTGCAGAAAACATCGATTTCCACACGTAAACAGCAGGCAAGAGAAAAAGGTGCACCAATAATTCTAATGTTAATCAGGAGAAAAACAACTAATATACTATACTGTAAATGAACCGTGTAAGACTTTTTTTAATAGGCCTGATGTAGTTATAAGAGCGAATCTGGAAATGTCTGCACACCCCGAGCGCGCTGCAGACACGTTAACCGGGTTGCCATGCCAATGGTTACATCCAACACCGCAAATGTCCAAGCGCATCATATAACTCCGCATCATAGCATGTGACCTGTATAATATATAGCCTGGTATTTTAACATTTTCTATTTTACAGGGTGTTGTGTGCGTTTGGCTGAAGGCGATAAGACTATCCTGGCCGTTTTCCCTTGTTTTGTAATAATAATAATGTGTGACTACTCTATTCGTGACTATATTCCTGATCGTCGCCAGTCTGACACAGTGTTTTCGCAAAAAAATCAAATCTCCATTTCAAACACGCAGCATTCTGAGGCACAACGCTGGTAAATCGGAAGCACTTGTTTATAAATGCAAGGTCATCCGCGGTGATGCCAAGGATGCGCTCGTCGTTCCTCATTGTTCTCAGCCTTAAAGGCATTCCTTAGTTTCCTACATTTCATCAACACGTAATTATAAGGTTATACGTAGCACACAGACACACATACTGTATATATATATATATATATATATATATATATATATATATATATATATATATATATATATATATATAGACGCCTTTCCTTCAGCACCCAGGCTACAGTCAGTCTCCAGCCATCATTACCATCAAAGGCCGCTGTTATTGTAAAATGGACGCACTTTGGTGTTATAGCTCATACACGGATAATGTTTGTGTAGATTTCTTGAACCTCGGAACACTCTGACGTATTTTAACACATCCTTGAAATAGTACACAGATTAAAATTGTAACCTGAACGTGCGCCACGGCTCTCTAAACCCTACACTGGCAGGCCCTGTGCTTGTTTGTTGTCTTACCCCCTGTGTTGGTGCGCTTGGTGCTGCTTGCTTCGGTCGGCGTCTCCAGCGGTCTCTTGCGGGAGTCTGGCGGGTCCGACTCCATGTGTGGCTGCTGATTGTGGTGGTGCGGATTGGAGAAAATGCCGTTTTGCTGCACTGCCCCGCCGGCCATCATTTTCTCACGGACGCCGAAACTCCGCCGCTGTTCTCCGTCGCACGAAGCGTGTCGAATCCGATCCTGTTCTCCAAATCTGAGGCTGGGATAAAAACAGAGGTTTGAGGTTTGAATCGTGTGCTTCGTTACAAATGCGCGTTAAGTTCCTTGAGAAACACGGTGCCAGAGCGCACTGATCCCTGCTCGCCAAACGATGCGCGACTGAAGGATTCACATGAACATTTATGGAGCAGGATGTTGTTCTGGCAGGCTGTCCGGGTGAAATGGTGAGCTCTTATTCCCTCTTATAACTTATCAAGCTTTGCTTTGTCTTCTGTAATGCTGGTCTCCTCATAGACAGGAGAAAGGATTTTTAGTCCCCAAAAAAAAAAAAAAAAAAAAGATTAGACAAGAAACGTGTCGGATAAATTAGGAGAAAGAAAAGGAGGCGAAACGGAAAACGCTGCTTCTGAAGCGCTCCTTAGCTCTTGGGGTTCGGTTTGTCTGTCAGGTCCGGAGAGGAGGAGGATGGTGTGTGTGTGTGTGAGTGTGTGTGCGCGCGGATACGGGCTTTGACGGAGATGCGTGCTTTTTCCGGATCGTGTGACTGAAAGATGCTGTGGTCTCGCGCTCACAGCATCTCTGAGCCTGCAGTTGGTGTGCCGAGAGTCTCGTGACGTCACGCGGCTCGCCGTCAAACGCGGGTGACAAAGACCCGCCTCCTGCTTGCTCCGATTGGATCGTTCTGCTTTTGTCTGGCGAATCAGCTAGTATCTATGACAATAAGGAAGGAGCACTCTTGTTTTGAGGGCATGGGCATTAAAATTCCAGCATCACGAAGCTTCCACAAGCAGTGCAATATAAGATTACATTAGCGATCATGGTGGCAATCAATTTCGCAATAAACCTATGATATATCCAACATAAACATCCTTTTCCTTTTTTATTGAGTGAATACAAGCAATAATGAGTTTTTTTCTTAAGTGTAGAGTAAACCAGTTGTTGGAGAACCTGTTCATTGATTAGGGCCAGCTGTATTTACACATTTACATACTTACACACTGATTAAACTGTTTAATTACACTGGTGTTTCAAGAGAAAAATCTTATGAAAATGTTACATACGATATACTGTATAAATGTTAGATTATATGTGATATACTGTATAATGTTAGATTATATATGATATTATATATGATATACTTTATAATGTTAGATTATATATGATATACTGTATAATGTTAGATTATATATGATATACTGTATAATGTTAGATTATATAGGATATACTGTATAATGTTAGATTATATAGGATATACTGTATACGATATATACTGTATAATGTTAAATTATATATGATATACTGTATAATGTTAGATTATATATGATATACTGTATAATGTTAGATTATATATGATATACTGTATACAATATACTGTATAATGTTAGATTATATATGATATACTGTATAATGTTAGATTATATAGGATATACTGTATACGATATATACTGCATAATGTTAGATTATATATGATACACTGTATAATGTTAGATTATATATGATATACTGTATAATGTTATATTATATATGACACGCTGTATAATGTTAGATTATATATGACACGCTGTATAATGTTAGATTATATATGATATACTGTATACGATATACTGTATAATGTTATATTATATATGATATACTGTATACGATATACTGTATAATGTTATATTATATATGATATACTGTATAATGTTAGATTATATACGACACACTGTATAATGTTATATTATATATGATATACTGTATACGATATACTGTATAATGTTAGATTATATACAATATACTGTATAATGTTAGATTATATACGATACACTGTATAATGTTAGATTATATATGATATACTGTATACGATATACTGTATAATGTTAGATTATATACGATATACTGTATAATGTTAGATTATATATATGATATACTGTATACGAAATACTGTATAATTTTAGATTATATAGGATATACTGTATAATGTTAGATTATATACGATATACTGTATAATGTTAGATTATATATGATATACTGTATAATGTTAGATTATATATGATATACTGTATAATGTTCGATTATATACAATATGCTGTATAATGTTAGATTATATATGATATACTGTATACGATATTTCAGAATCAGAATTAGAATCAGAATCAGATTTATTGGCCAAGTGACACACACAAGGAATTTGTTTCCAGCAGTTTGTGACTCTCAAAGGTATTTACATAAAAAACAATACTATACAAGAAAACAATGCAGACGATGAGATACAATATAGACAGAATGAGTATAAAATATGGATATAGAATGAATAAAATATATAAAATATGAATATGGAATATGAACGATCAGTAATGTACATAAAGTGTGGGAGTGCAAATAACAATATTGTGCAATATGCTTTTTGTGCAATATATAGCAGCAATAGTGTGTGTAATATGATGTGATGACTGACAGTTCTGATAATGCAGTACTAAGAAGCAGTGAATATAATCATGGTGAGTTGTTGATCAGGGTGATTGCCTGTATTGCCTGTATAATGTTAGATTATATACGACATACAGTATAATGTTAGATTATATAGGATATACTGTATAATGTTAGATTATATATGTTAGATTATATATGATATACTGTATAATGTTAGTTAGATTATATAGGATATACTGTACAATGTTAGGTTATATAGGATATATTGTATAACGTTAGATTATATATGTTAGATTATATATGATATACTGTATAATGTTAGATTATATACGATATACTGTATAAGATATTCTGTATAATGTTAGATGTCAGTGAAATCAAAGGTAGGTCATGATATTCAAATTCATTTAAAGTTTGTACAACAATTGTCTGTAACACAGCACATAATCTACCTTTTCATCAGTCTATCCAAGACTAATTAACCTGACAAACTTCATAACAAACAAAATGTAGGCACTGTTAAGC
Organism: Tachysurus vachellii; assembly: GCF_030014155.1. Taxonomy (NCBI): domain Eukaryota; kingdom Metazoa; phylum Chordata; class Actinopteri; order Siluriformes; family Bagridae; genus Tachysurus; species Tachysurus vachellii. The sequence continues at coordinate 12,232,534 of NC_083474.1, forward strand.
ACATATATTAATAAAAAATATATCCACATAATCTTAAAGTTGACGAGGAATTGTATTCCTGATTTAGAAATGCTTTTACTTAATGCAATATTTTATCTGACTTTTACTGTTATTATTATTATTATTATTATTATTATTATTATTAATAGTAATAGTAATAGTAATAGTAATAGTAATAGTAGTAGTATTGTTGTTGTTGGTGGTTTACTTATTATTACTTGGTAGTTTACTTATTATTACTAACAAGTATTTATTTTCAAATAAACTATTATGAACAGTAATTGCCACCCGAGCACTATCACATACCGTTCACAAGTATTTTATATCCTATGGTGACACCCAGACAGACAGACACACGCACACCCTTATGTCTTCACTGGTACACAGGATGTAAAGGGTTCTCACAAATCTCTGGAATCTCAGTAAGGTGACATTGCATCTGGCTATCTTCCACAATTTCACACTACAGGGAAAAACTCAGATCAGTGCCAATATATTTGGATGTAGTCTTTCCCATTAAAAACTGCCAATGAGGAGGTTTTGCTTTTGGATTTGCTTATAATTCAAAATGAATTATTAATCTGAGAATCAGGCATTCTTTTATTTTGAATCTGTTATCAGTGCAGCTTAAAATGTTTAGTTAGTATTGTTTATGTTTATGTACAGGTAGAAAAAACTGATCATTCTGTAAAATCTCATGTGCAAAATATTGTACCATATAACAGCTGTATGATGATTGAGAATTCGGTTACATTACTCCAAATGTTCAATGCCATATTGACTAGTACTAAAGACTATTATTACCATCATGCTAAGGATATCTCAAACTGGAAAACATGGAAATGTAGTGGTGTTAGCTTGTGTGCATAGTGTCAATAGTTTGACAATGTCATGGACACACCGTCCTTCATATATAAAAATGAAATCTGATGTCATAACAAGGAGCATATGAAAATAAAAGAAATATTCTCTTCTTTGTGTAAAAATCGAACACGTTGTTGTTTGCATATACACTACCAGTCAAAAGTTTGAACATACAATGTTGAATATATTTTTGTTGTAAATTAAATGAATGAACGAATAAATGATAGCATATAACTAAATATTTGTAAAAAAAATATATATATATATATATGTGTAAAACAAACAAGCAAATCAAGATACACGGTACAAGTTATAGGTTGATTACTATTGTTATACATTCCAAGATTAATATATATTTATGATTAATAAAGCCATAAAATAAAAAAGGAAGGGTGTTAAATATTTTTGTTTCTTTCATTGTGAAAATAATTGTGGAAACACTCCACTCAACAGCATTTTAAAATGACACTAGATCAACTCATTGTTGCAGCACTCTTGGTGACAGTCTATATATAACAACTGCATAGCTGCCCCATGTTTTAAGAACTTTCTGGTTAATTATAGAAACTCTGGTGCCTGATACCCAGGGCATTTTACTCACACCTGCCCCCACTCCCTTTATCTAATATGATCATATCACAATATTACTTTTTAGTTGCTACCCTCAGCAAATAAGGAGTCACAGATGTTACACATGTAATCTTTTATTAATGAACATACAGGCCGCTCTTTATAGCCTGTGAAAGATGCTATAAAGTGATAGTCTACATGGAGCATAGCATAAAATGATGTGATCATGGAAAAACACTGCAGGGAACATGCCATAGATTTGATCATTTTCTTTTCCAGTTTTTGGGTTATTTTATTACAGAATTTATTCAAAATTATTTTTTATATATATAAAAATATGTGCTTTTATATATTTTATGTTCATCTATTTATCTATTTAATTATCTATCTATCTGTCTGTCTGTTTACACAATATCCAAGGTTCTCAGAAAATATAACATGGTACTCATCTGTTAATTCTAGACAGATGGCTGCGAGTAAAAGCCTTCATTCCTGCAATATGGATTTATGAGCTTTCATGCAAACTGAAGTTTTCCCCCCGCTTTGTCACATTGGTGAAAGGAGAAAGCTGGCGTGATATCTAGTCAGTGGTGACTTTCTATGCACATACCCAACCCCCATGCTGCAGACATTGTTTGCAAAGGGGACCCCATCTGCCCCCTCCTTCAGAAAAGCACCACCACTATTGTTAATGTGGCCCGTGGAGAGAACAGAGGGAGCTGGATGGATTAGGCAACATCTGGCATTAAATTCCAGGTTTATTTATGAGTAACAGCAAAGGAGCCTGCAGTTTAAGAGACACAACAGTTACCTGATAATGTCTGCATAATAAACAGGCTTTGTTTTGAATAATTATCAGTTTGTTGTTGTAGTAAAAATAACAGCTACAAAACCACAATGGGTATCACACCAGAAAACCCCATTTCTTCCAAAACCACAATAGTAACTAAAGGATGATGGAGGTGTCAAGTATGCATTCATTAGACTGCTCTCTGAATGACTATATCCTTGTAAGCTTGCTTATTCCTATAGCTTACAGATTATGAACTTGTTTGTTCTTAAAGCATTGCATATGTAGTATGTGCATACATAAAGCGCTAGTTTAATGTAAAGACTGAGTTATATTAAACATATTTGAAGAAAAAAGAGAGATGTCTGCATCACTCTAACACTGCATCAGCACTTAACACTGCACTTACAAATTAAAACTAGTTAGTTTAATTCCATTCAATGTAAAGACTGAGTTATGTTAAACATATTTGTAGAAAAAAAGAGATGTCTGCATCACTCTAACACTGCATCAGCACGTAACACTGCACTTACAAATAAAAGTCTCCACCTTGAGGCTGAATGATGCAAACAAATAACCATAACCCAGATCCAAAATTCTCCATTAGAGGGCACACCTGACACAACCTAATGGAAGACAGTAAAATATACCATTTTCAAAATATTTAATGTCCCCCAATACAATATTTCCTATGCAGCAGATTTGGATAAACTGCACATTTATTCATTGGACAGACAATTGAAATAATAATAATAATAATAATAATAATAATAATTATTATTATTATTATTATTATTATTATTATTATTATTATTATTATTTATTTTATATATTACTGTGTGTGTGTGTGTGTGTAATATGCAAAATCTTAAATCCACAAATGATAAATAATACAGAACCCAGGACTAACAGAGCATATCACTGAAAACAAACTCCATGATTACAATATATTTACTGCCACAAGAGGGCAGTCACACACTGTTAAGTATGGTTATTACTCTTACTCTAGCTGACATTTATTGTAACAAGGTGAGTCAGAATCAAAAACCTGCCTTTCTTTTGACATAATTTCTGTACATTTCATTACATCTTTCAATCACATTTCACACACCCTAAAACAGAAAGATGGACAGGCCAGCAGAAATGAATGAATGAAGTACACTTTAAGTAGAATTTTGTTACGTACTTAATTCTTTGTACTGTGTTGTATTATGTAGCTCTGTGTTTTCAAGTAGCCCCATGATTTTGTAGGAGGGTTGTTTCATTGTATGTGTATTGCACCAGCTATATATGAAATGACAATAAAAGTTTCTTAACTTATTATTCACTTGACTTATTATTGACTGGAATATAGCTTATTTCTGTTCCAGAATTGTTTGTGTAAGACCATAATAATGTTACTATTAACATAATAATGTTAATGTTATAATTAATGTCACTGTGATGCCTCATTTTAATCCACTTGATGATTATTGCTACATAAAACATCAATGTTTTTCAAATTATACTTCTCCTTTCCTGATCAATACTTTTTAAAAATGAGCTCCAATAACATGTTAAAAAATCCTACAGACACAGCTGAACTTTATTTGATGTTAAATTAGAATCACTAGATCCATCCATCCATCCATTTTGTTAACACTTCTACACAGCGTTTTAGGGAGCCTGTAGCCTATTGCAGCAAACTCTGAGCACAAGATGGGGGACCCCTGGACTGTGTGTCAAAACATCACAAGGCAAAACTGCATAAACACTCACACACTACAGAAATTTTGAAGATGCAATTCAGCCTACAACACATATCTTTGGACTGAGGGAGGACCCGTTTACCCAGAGGAAATCCCTCAAGGAGAACATGCAAACATCACACAGACAGTGAGGAGGGTGGTATCTTAATGTCAACCCTAGGGGTGCGAGGCAAATGTGCTAACTAATATATCACTATGCTTCCCTGTATGATAATTAAGTCAAATAACAATTAAATTAGTGGACTGGAACTAGCTGGTTCATAGTTGCATTTGAACATGAGTAACTGACATATAAATCTTCTTTTGGCTTTTCCCTTCAGGGGTCGCCAGAGCGAATCATCTCTCTCCACCTATCCCTATCGTCTGCATCCTCAACACTTGAACCCACTAGCTTCATATCCTCATTAATTACATCCATATACCTCCTCTTTGGCCTTCCTCTTTGCCTCCTGCCTGGCAGCTCCATGTCCAACATTCTCCTACCAATATAATCACTCTCCCTCCTCTGAACATGTCCAAACCATCTTAATCTGGCCTCCATAACTTTGTCCCCCAAATGTCCAACATGAGCTGTCCCTCTGATGTACTCATTCCTAATCCTGTCCAATCTTGTCACTCCCAAAGAGAACCTCAACATCTTCAGCTCGGCTACCTTTAGCTCAGACTCCTGTCTCTTCTTCAGTAACAATGTCACTAAACCACTCACCACTCTCACCACTGTCCTGTACACCTTGCCCCTGATTCTCGCTGATATTTTCCTATCTCACAGAACTCCTGACACCTTTCTCCACCCATTCCAACCTGCCTGCACTTTGCACTCTGCTTCTTTACCTCTTTCCCACTCTCTCTATTACTCTGGACTGTTGACCCCAAGTACTTAAACTCCCGTACCTTCTTCACCTCTTCACCCTGTAACCTTACTGTTCCACTTCCCTCCCTTTCATTCACACACATGTACTCAGTCTTACTACGACTGACTTTCATTCCTCTTCTCTACAGCACAAATGCAACCTGATGCAGTCCCACTTCCACTTTGAACTCCACTGTCTGACCTACAGCATGCCTCACCACTGTCCTGCTCCTCTCATACATGTCCTGCACCACTCTGACATACTTCTCTGCTACTCCTGACTTCCTCATACAGTACCACAGCTCTTCTCTTGGCACCCTGTCATACGCTTTCTCCAAGAGTAACTGACATTTAAATATGACTGTTAATTCTGAGCACAGTCACATCCAATATTATAAGGGTGTTATTGTAAGTTATTTATTACGTTCCATTAACAGGGGTGTGTCGACTTTTTAATATCCATTATATATAACTTCACACCATGAGCAAAACAAACCTCCTTTCCTTTGGTGAGAAACTTATACGCATATATCACATATAATTAGTGATATATCTGTTTGCATGACTTTCTTAGTGGTTAGCACGTTCGCCTCACACCTCCAGGGTCGGGGTTCGATTCCCGCCTCCACCTTGTGTGTGTGGAGTTTGCATGTTCTCCCCGTGCCTCGGGGGTTTCCTCCGGGTACTCCGGTTTCCTCCCCCGGTCCAAAGACATGCATGGTAGGTTGATTGGCATCTCTGGAAAATTGTCCGTAGTGTGTGATTGCGTGAGTGAATGAGAGTGTGTGTGTGCGTGTGTGTGCCCTGCGATGGGTTGGCACTCCGTCCAGGGTGTATCCTGCCTTGATGCCCGATGACGCCTGAGATAGGCACAGGCTCCCCGTGACCCGAGGTAGTTCGGAAAAGCGGTAGAAAATGAATGAATGAATGAATGAATGAATATTAACAGGGGTGTGAGGTGATATATATAATGTTGCTTGAATGCACTTAGCTACGCTATAAAGTACTTACAGAAGTATTTGTATGATATTGTTAACAAAAGGTTGTTTAGTTTCATTAGTCCTGTATGTGACGGACATTGTGGTTTAAGTATGTTTGGGGTCAGGGGTCTTTCCCTGTGCAGGTTTCCTCAGTAATAACACATGCCATGAGGCTGACTGGTATCTCTAAGGTGTCCGTATTTATTGCCCCTCCGCAGTGTTTCAGCACCCCATCATTGTGGTAGATATTTAGCCGCACGAAACTAATGTATTTCTGTTCAGACATAACAGAACCTCAGCACTGAGGATCCTCTGACTGGAAAGTACTTTGCATTTCCTGTTTCCGGGATTCCGCGCTCTCTGACTGGCTGTCTGTCGACGAATAAAATAAACAAAGGCGAAGAAAAAAGCCACATAACCGGTAAAGAGTCGATCAGCGAGCAAACATGGATGCAGGTATGTATGTTGTCTCTTAACAACTTCCTGGTGTGCTCTGTAACTTAGACTCTGTCCAGATAGTCAGGTATATTTAGTAAAGGGCAATTCTGTAATAGTTAGCATAGCCGGTTAGCCTTGAAGCTAACAGAACCCAATACATAAAGAGAAATGTCGTTAGCTTGTCGTTCATTGTCTAAATGGTTTATTAAGATATTGTGTAAATCCAGAAAGGATCCGATATGGAGGTGAAGCTGTGAGTTTCGTGTCCTCTTGGTGTTCCTGTGGAAACTTAAAGGAGTGAATAGTGTGGTTTCAGGATCTGCTGTGAAGGGTTTAAAAGCAGATCTACAGCCACTTGAGTGTGATAAGAGTCTGTAATGCACATAATACTGAACATAAAGGACGTAGGAGGCTGTGATCCTCTCTGTTGTGTTGAGAATAAAAAGTTGCAAGTCACTCTGATGGCTAACCTTTGGCCCTTTCTACAGAACAGATAACTGTTCGTGCTTCCAATTAACAACGTGTATAAAGCTTTATAACAACAACAACAAAACATAATAATGGTATTTTTTATTTATAATTGATTTTAAAGGCATCTAAGGAAGTTACAGATAAATCAAATTCTTAATACTACTGCTACTATGATTAATCTTTATCATCATCATCATCATAAGATGAAAAATCAAACTAAAAGAAAGAGAGTTGCATGGTTACATTACAGATAACTAAACATCTCAAGACACAATAAACACACGAGTCATTGGGAGGACGGAAAAACAAGGTGGAAAGGTGTGTTTTTTTAATGGCTTGGTGTTTTAATGGTTTGCACGCTCGCCTCACCTTGGTGGTGTCACGGGTTCAATTCCCACTTCCAACCGGCGGCTTTAAGGATTTCCAACAGGTACATCTGGTTCCTCCCCAGTAAAAAGACAGGTTTTGTAGGCTGTTTGGCATCTCTAAATTATCAGTAGTGTGAATAGCTGCACTTTTGCCTCTGTGATGGTTTGGCATCACATCCACGGTGTCCCCTGTCCCGATCCCATGGTTAATCAGTTAGCCAGTGGCTCTTCAGATACAGTGTTACCATAACAGCACCATATATTGTATAATAATTGTAGACATGCTGATTGTGTAGCTGGTACTGGACTGCCACCGATGGGCCCTCAAGCAAGGCCCTTATCCCTCAACTGCTCACATGTAAGTCGTTCTGGAAAAGGGCGTCTACGAAATGCCATAAAGGTAAATATTAGCTTAGCAAAGGTCATTATTGAAATAATGATTATAAAGACAGATGCAGCATTTTTTTTCTTTATTTCTAATACTAAGGTCAGGACTGTGTATCTTTAATGGTTTGTTCCCACCACATGCTTTGCATTTTCTGTGATAAGCCTCAGATCCAATATGAATGAATGAAGGAATGGATGAATGCTGAGATCAGAGCAGCAAATATCAGCCAATAGCTTGTACGGACCCACTACAGATCTTATTCTTAAATTATAATTATAATGCGCTATATAGTTATTTTTAGCAGAATATGTTTATCATTATTTCCTACAAAGTAATAGTGTACTTAATATGGGCATAATTATCCTAACTTAGCTGTTTTGCTGAATCAAGACACATAGTAATAAGAATATAGAATATATTTTGTAATACATACAGAGGATGCACCGTCTTGCTAAAACTTCTTTCGATATTTTCTCCCTGTCTGACCTCTATGGGCTTTGCATTCTTGTCCAGATTCTCAGGTTTACAGAAGATATGCAATTAAAGCTACTCTGTAATCCTAATGGACATTGACTCCATTTTATTGTGTCTAACCACAGGCCTGAATGGGGAAAAAGTATCTGCTTTTATTAAGCGTCTGCGGAGTGAGCCTCGATATCTGCTCGCCCAAAATGTTTCGACCTGCATCGACCCTCTAGAAGTGTGTCTGCACAGACAGACAGTCCAAGACACAGTGCATATCTTTCAGCATGCCATCCCTGCCGAGGGCAAGCCTGTCACCAACCAGAAGAACTCAGGTAACAGATAAAACCAGGAAATTTTAACAAACTATACTGAGAACTAAGGTCTTGACCAGCTGGGAAAAAATCTTTCCAAATCTCTATTACACAGTAATACATTATTATTTTTTAACTTTTTTTTATTACAAAGTAAAGTCATGTAATTCTGTTCATATTCTTACAACTTAACTGAACATACAGTTGCACTTTTATTGTATTTCCTATTTTTGACGTACAGTGCAAAACAATCGTAATTAAACATTTCCAAAATCAAAAAATGTTTTCAAATCTTTCACACATGAACGAGCTAGTCAACCATTTTTTATAAATGACATTCCTGGTATCGACCATAAATAAACAAATTAATTCTTTTTTTTTTCTGTTAGGGAGATGTTGGATCTTCTCGTGCCTCAATGTAATGCGACTTCCTTTTATGAAGAAGTTTAATATAGAAGAGTTTGAATTCAGTCAGTCCTATCTCTTTTTCTGGGATAAGGTAAGTTACTCTGTTACTGGAAGGCTTACAGATATAGAATTTGATTTGTGCTGTCTATAGAAGCGTACCATTACATAATAATTCTATTATACTAGCATTACTGTTTCCATTACTGTTGTAAATATCAGGGCATGTTCATCATAATTGTATTCAGTCAAAAGTGACTGTATAATGAACAAACACAAATTTCACTCCTTCTTCATCATAACTGGTACTGTATATCTGTAGGAGTGTGTGTACATTTCAACAGAACATTAATACATCCGAAAATCTTTTATTTACAATTAATCATCAATATTTATAGCAAGCATATTCTTCTTCTTCTTCTTCTTCTTCTTCTTCTTCTTCTTTTCCCGTTAGGGCTCGCCACAGCGGATCATCTGTTTCCACCTAACTCTATCCTCAGCATTGTCTACTCACACACCAGTTACCTTCATATCCTCTTTCAACACTTCCATATATCTCCTCTTTGGCCTTCCTCTTAACCTCTTACCTGGCAGCTCCATCTCCAACATCCTTTTACTAATATAACCATCTCCCTCCTCTGTACATGTCCAAACCATCTCAATCTATCCTCTCTGACCTTGTCCCCAAAACAACCAACCTGAGCTGTCCCTCTGATGTGCTCGTTCCTAATACTGTCCATCCTCGTCACTGCTAAAGAGAACATCAACATCCTCATCACTGCTACCTCCATCACTAAAGTGATTTTCTCCCAGTTTTATGACAGTGCTGTCTCTCACGGTCTTTTTGACTTTCTTTCATTCTTTCTATCTTTCACTGTCTCTTTATCGCTGTATGTTTTTTGCAGGTGGAACGCTGCTATTACTTCCTGCACAGCTATGTAGAGACGGCCCAGAAGAACGAGCCCGTAGATGGCCGATTGGTCCAGTTTCTGCTCTCAAATCCTACCAATGATGGTGGACAGTGGGATATGCTGGTCAACCTTATTGGTCGGTTTGTATATCTAGCCCCAAGTCTGTTTGTTTTAATATATCAGTATATACACTTCTGTATTGAAGATGAGTCAGGCTTGGTGGTTTTGAAGAATTATGGGCTTTTCATGCAAAATGTGTATAGAAAACTTAAAAGGAAATCCGGGGGAAAAGGTTTTAGGTTTGGCTGAAGTTTAAAAGTAATTCTACAGATAAGAGATTCAAGTATTTACTTTGAATAAACAAACAAAAAAGGGAACATTGGTGGACAGAAAATGTCTCAGCACTGTTTAGATTAACACTGAAAAGACAAATGTTTTTCTTGCTTTAACTGACAAACAAAAACATCAAACATCACTGTAATAAAGTGATTACTGGAGGTGAATGAACGAATATTTTGCTTTTCGGTTCTTCCCTTTATAAACACTGTATGAAAAACAGCAATCTATTATTAATATTGTATTTATTTATATATAATATTGTATATATTTACTGTAATCTAAATAGTATATTATGAATGCAGTCTTTATTTAAAATGTAAATGATCCCAGTATGTAAATAGATTAGGGTAAAAATAAATAAAACATATGACAGATATTGATATTTGTGCTTTCTAGAAAAATATGGTGTCATCCCAAAGAAGTGTTTCCCTGAGTCTCACAGCTCTGAGGCCTCTCGCAGAATGAATGATGTTCTCAATCACAAGGTATACTGCTCAATATTTCCCACGTTTAGGTTGACATTTATTAAATGTGGATTTATTGGCCAAGTATCTACCGCTAGAGGTCAGAGCTGATTTACACTAAATGTTAATTTTAAGTGGTCATTTATTAGATCTGATTAACTAGAATTGACTTAATACATTTATATTAATATATCTGAATTACAGCACAGTACATAGTAAAATATAATATAAAAAGATTATACATTTTGAGACACAATTAGTTCTCATCACATGCCAAATTATTTATCAAATACTTTTTCACCAGACAAGTGATTTATTCTTACGAGTAATTTGTACTCACTACTAGGTAAAGTGTATACACAATATTTTCTCAGGGAGAAATATACCACAGTCATGATAGTATACAAATAATTTACCCAAGATCATGAGGTGCAAAGTCCTCCACGTCTACATGCCCACTGACACGCCTGAATGATAGACATGGATTAAGCAATATCTCATGAACTTCTGTTGTACTAAATATCTTCATTGCTGTGATTCAGGCATAGGCCATTTACTGCAAGTAATGTACACCAGTTCTATAATCTTATGACCTAATTCTATAATGCTATGTAAGAAATTACCGTTAAGGACTTGACATCATGCTCACTATAAGCAGATATATATATTTTTTCTCTATCAGTTAATATAGGTACCAAAAAGCCATAGATGAGGAGAGTGTTGCCTGTCTCCATTCAGTGCACAGACTGACTGTAGTTAGTGTAGAAATGGTTACAGTGTGATGAACTACTGCTTGACTTGTCCGGTCAAATCTGTGGACCAGAACTGAATAAACTGATTTGGGATTTGTTGAACAATTTTTCAGTGCATCTTCTAGTCTAAGAACATGCATTTTGTTTCTTTCAGCTAGACTTTAAGGTAACATTTCTATCGTAAAGTTGCGTTGTGTCTTTGTATTATTTGTGTTGCATGAACAAAATTGTCATGTGTTTTTTCTTTCATATTTTAAGATGAGAGAATATTGTCTTAGGCTGAGGAACATGGTGGCCAGCAGTGCCACCAAAGCAGAGCTGAATGAAGCCATGGACACCATGATTGAGGAGGTCAGTAGGGTTGGGTATCAAAAGATATTTTCCGGTTCCGATTCCGGTTCCAGTTCTGCCTTACAATTCCCGGTTCTGATTCTGATTCCGATTCCATAATAAAAGAAATGTGAAAAATAATGCACAATACTTAAACAATTCCATTTGTGTTTATTAATCACTCTTCAAATATTTTAAACAGCGTTTCAATTTATATCAATTTAAATTTAAATAAATCCAACATCAAATTTAACATTCAGAATTACAACTTAGCAAAACAGTTAGCAATTTTTCTGAAGAATAATTAACATGTCTGCTTTCTCTGGGAGAAGACGAGACCTTTCCTGGCTTATTGTATCTCCAGCTGTGGAGAAAACCCTCTCAGAGGGGGTAGATTTGCTTCATTGTTGTAGCTTTGGAAATGAATCCACACTTTAGACTTTTTTTAGACATGTTTAACCAGGGGCGGTTCTAGCCCTTTTTTACGGTGGCTCCAGCCCACCTGTCTGTGATCTCAGCCACCCTAAAACTATAAGTATATTTTTTTTTTTCAAAAATAAAAAAGAAAAATTACGTTAAAATGCAGGACATGTTTTCGATTGGAAAGAATATTATTTATCAGTTTGATCCAAGAGCGATTTTTTCCCTTTGCTTTTACGCGCGTGCGTTTTAGTCTTTCAAAAGTGCGTCATCAGCCGTCTGCTTTATTTGAACGGAGAAGCACAGGTACGCGCAGCGTGCACGCGCAGTCAGAGCTGGAGGCGTTTATCTATAACGTTAATCAGCGGTTAAACCGCAAAGACGGCAACCAAAAGCAGTGAAATTTCACTATTCCTATTATCAGAGTTGATAGCACAAACAAAATAGTAATGCAAACAATCCTTTCAATACTAAATAAAAATAACATTTATTGATTTGGTCTTTGTCTTGGGAATATTTTTTATTAATGACTGCATTCATTGGACACACTGTTTGTAGAGAATGCACACATACATGAACTGATTTGATTCAAAACTGACATCATTACATTATGCATAAAATTTTGGTGTCCACTTTTGCCATTTAATATTACCATAACTTTTGGCTTACTATGTAGTCATATAATATATAATATAAAACTCTTCTTGTTTCAAATTCTCACTGAGGGCTAAAACTCCCTAAAGATGAAATAATAGAACCGACCCTGTGTTTAACACACAGCGTACCTCAGCACAGCAGCGCGAGTGACTGATTTCTGTGATAAGCTGCGTTAATTTGGTTGCGTGATTTGGTTGCGTGACTGTAAACAGTGTAAACAATTAATATACATGAGGTAAGACATGGCTATTTAAAGTGACCAGCGCTTTGCCCGTCATCGCATCGGAACCGCGTTTGGAACCGAAACTTAAATATTCCGCGCGGTTCCGGTTCCTGTTAAAAAACAGAAACGGTTCTGAATAAGAACCGGTTCTCGGTTCCCAACCCTAGAGGTCAGTAAGTTTGGTAAATTTAAAAAAAAAAAAAAAAAAAAAAAAGAGGAAGATGTCACTACATCCTGCAGTCAGATGAGGGTGCCATAACACTAAACATGCCTGACTAAAGCCATTTAGTGTGCCTGATATTGTGCAGAGAGAAATCTTTGCTCCTGCGTGGTTACTAAAACACTACGGACAATTATTCAAATATAATAAAGAAGAAGTTCCAGGTTTATTAGGCAAGATTTCCTTCCTTTTTCCTGCAAGCCAGAAGTAGAAGATACTATACCACAATACGTTAGTGATACACTTTCACGTTTCTGTTATATTATATTAATTTGTCCAAAAACTACCTTTGAAAATGAAAGACCCTAATTAATACTCTATGTATCAAATTGTATTTGAATAAAAGATTTGAAGCTAAATGACAGGATTTATTAGTGTATAATTAGTAGCATAGCATGTTAATAACCGCCTTTGGCTGCAATAACAATGTCTTGTCTGTTGGACTAGATTTCTGAGACAGTTCTGCTTAAGATTGTTTCTGCTTGTATACTTTTTCTGTATCACTGTAAAATGATGTTTAAAATTGCATTGTTACAGATTAGTAGAGCAGTGATTTTTATCTGGATTAGTAAATAATGCATTCAGGAGTCTCTAATCCATATGGCTGCTTTACTGCCACACACCATTTTAACAAAGACTAGCTCACACCAGATGGTCTATCAGGACTTGAATTATCCAGACGTGATTATCACGTGGCGCTTCTGAAATTTGCTTTTGTTAAATTTGTATAAAAAAATGCTGTATGTTGGGCTGTTACCTGACTTAGGTTTGGATTTTACGGCCGTGATATTGCTGTATGTGTATGAATATGAGAGAAAATGAACACGCACACCTCCATCGGCTTGATGACAGAATGTTCTACAAACAAGATTATTATCTCTCAGCATCTAACGCAGTGGCAAAGGCAATCTCACTTGCAGTATTATTGTACCTGCACCGTCTGTGCAGAGCAGAGATGCCACACGAGCATTAGCAGCATTGCTTTGACCAACTTGGTAGATCTGCTGCTATATTGAGACACCTCTAACAGTAATAAAATAAGAAGTCTTTTAACAGTACATTGTTTACACCTCCTACATGTGACTCAAGTAGCTGATTATACTAGACTGTGTCACCTGGCCTATTTGCTCTTGACATGTTCCTATTTGTTGATTAGGTGACTGTTTGTCCACCTGTGTACGCTAGTATTGTTTAGCTGGTGTGCCCATAAAAGACCCTTTGGAGCATGTGTTAAAGCGTGGGATCAGACTGCTGAGAGATGCTGTCTCGGTTTGTTATAGTCTTGTGGCTGGCAAAGCTGTACATGTGAGCAAGCAGGGTTGTATCATGAAAATAAAACCAGATAACTTGATTACTAGAAAAAAGCAGTCAGTAATCAAGCTATTTTGTGGTCTAAACTTCTTCATCTAACCTTTTCTTGTCAATCCACTAGGACTGAAACATAATGTCAAAAGTGATTTGTTTTTTTTTTTTGTTTGTTTGTTTTTTTGTTAAGATGATTATATTTGTAATTTATTTATAAAGAGATTATCTTGCTTTATTATCTTGATTTGTTTTTCAAGAAACTGTTTTTTTTCTTTTACACATATGGATGTATATATATATATATATATATATATATATATATATATATATATATATATATATATATATATATATAATAATCTTTATGAAGAGTACGTAACATAATACACCACAGACAGAAAATCCTGTTTTAAAATATTTTCCAAACAGCTTTAGTCAAACATACTGGTATTGCAGTTGGTTTCAATTAATTTACTTATTAAAATGGAAAAAAAAAGGATCTGATACAAAATGCACAAAAACCCTTAACAGCCCTGTATTGCATTGTGTCTGTCTGGTGCATATTTTATCCAGCAGTTTTTGGCTTTGTTTAAAAGTAAAATGGCGCTGTATGCACATGCAGTAATTACTAACAGCTTTTTTGCACATATTCTGCTTTCCCCTTATGTGAGCGTGTGTAAGAATACATGCAGATGAAACCTGGTCAGCTTTGATCCAGGTTAAGTAATATTTGTCAGATCTAGTTACGGAGACACAGGCTGATGTTACACAGACTAAATGTGAGGGGCCCGAATGAAGTCTATATTCTTACTGAATATCAGCCAGAAAATTAGTCTACCTGCTTCCCTATGGCTATGGCTATAACTAGTAGAATTTAAATTGATTCCCGTGTTACTTAAAATATAATAATTCTGAGAAGTTTAAGAGAGACAATAGTGTTGAATAATTCATATCTCTTTTGCTTTAGTCGAATCAGGTTAGAAGCAACAACATTCAAGTGTCTATAAATTAGAACATCCAATGCAAATAAACACAATTCTGATTTATAGTCTGATGAGGCATGAGAGGTGTTTTGGGGTTTGTTTGTAAACTAGATGTCAAAAGTCCATGTTGTTCATCTTGTAATTGATTTAAACAAATTTTCCATTCTCAATACATCTATTTTATTTATTTATTTTTTTACTTTTTTGCTGATTGAAATGGACTTGTTCAGTTTGTTGGCAAGCTTCTGGGGCAGGTCATTGTTATTAGATTGTGTGTAATTGTATGAACCGATGCCAGCCATGAATGTAGGCTCATATGCTGTAAGATTTAAATTTAAACAAGTCCATTTCTCACCCATGTATGGCTACCCTGATCCTGTGTATCATCTGACAATTCTGTAACTCAATCTGATTGTATGTTCATAGTACCTCTATAACGAGAAGAACTGTTATTATATCACATATTATTATTTGCTTTCATCCAACAGAAGTCATGTTTGGGGAACAGAAGCAAACACACAAATGTATGTGTGAGATTGGTTGCCGTTGTTGAGGAATTGTTGAGAAGAATGGCCTTGGAGATGGACCAGTGTTTACTACACAGACTGTGTGAAATGGCTTTATAATCGGTACTACAGTCTGAGAAAGCACACCGCTTTCTGCCTTCCACAACTAGACCCCTGGGCTCCACATGCATTGGGTTGACAATCAAGATGTTGTTTGAACTTGACATACTTAGCAACATAATTAGCAACATCAAAGCTGCTGACTGAAAAATCTGGGAAGCTCAGATCTGCTCCTAATGACAATATACACTGCTTCTGGGGGGTATATAGGTGTTCTGTTTTTTGCTTCTCTTTTATGCGTTTGTTCAGACTGTGACAGCCATGAAAAAGTGTTTTAAGGAAAAGAAAAGGGAGGGCAAAGCACTCCAGTTATGCCTCCTCATGAAATAAATACCACCGCTGCCTCTCCAGGAAGAAAACGCCCCAGTTCTCCAAAGATGCTGTGATCATGAGGGACTTGTAAATGGCTCATTAGCCCACAGGTCATGACTGTCTGGACAGAAATAAAGACACTTGGATAGCCAGATAGAGCCCCAGTTGCGTCTTATAAGCACACACCATTGCTTCTTTCTAAAAATATGGTGCATTTACAAGGCCCCAGGTAGAGAGACCAGGGTATACTGGTACCATTGAAAAGAAGGGGCCTAAAACTTAAAACTTGCTGTTAGATCTGTGCACACACACAGTTTAGGTTGTTGACCCAGGCAACTCTTTTACACATTGTTGGTCCAGGCGATTCATGTCTTTTGCCCTGAAAGACACATACTTTCATTATCTCAATGAAAAAGTTTACATTTCAAGGCCCGACCTATGAAAATTTGCTTCAGCCATGGAAGGCTAAACCCAACACATGGCAACACTGTGGGTTTAGTCAAATTAATAATAATAAAAAAAATCTTGCAAAAAAGTGTGGCAATGAACAGTTTGCTACACTTTTTTGCAAGATTTTTTTTTATTATTAATTTGACTAAACCCACGGTGTTGCCATGTGTTCTTAGTGTAAGCTTGCAAACAGACACACATGGTATCAGCTTTCCAGCTCATTCCATAGTGACATACTGAAAATAAGTGCTTGAGAGGGAACTGGATCTCCAGTTCTCTTATCATGAGGGAGAACCAGGACAGCAAGAGATGTCATAACCTACATATTTCATTTTTGGTCCTATTAACAATTTTCACTGCCTGTGGATTGTGCTGCAGGTGCTTGTGATCTCAGTTATCATAGTAGTAACTTGGACATGTCAGAAAGAAAAGCAGAAACTTGTGTGGCCTTCTCTGCATGTGATCTAAACTCTCTTCAAGCCACCCACTACGATTCTGTTTCCTCCAGCTCATCTTCTACAACGCTTCTTATTGATGTGCATGGTTGGAGAGTCTCAGGAGGTGGTCACACCTTTAAATTAACCTGAAGTCAATACACACATACACTTACCTCTCATAATCTCTCAAAGTCTCATAATAATCTAAGGTTTAGCTTGCAGGTTTAGCTTCCAGAGGTTTAGCTTGCAATCTTTTTTTGTTGTTAATATCAGGCACGTTAGCAGTACATGAGCAGCAGGCTGTATAGTTCAAATGAAAAAAGGATTTAATTCAAATTAAAAATGAGGCTTTAGATTTCACTTGAAAAATGCATGGAATGGGGCAACTGTACTAAGGGTTAAATAAGAACTTGGGCATGATAAAGGGTACAGTGGGCCTGATAAAGGGAAAAGCTTCTGGCAGTTTGGCTAAAAGAGATTTAGTGGGTTATGAGACAGTGAATTTCCTTGAAGTTAAGTTTCCTTAAAGATTCACTACTAAATTAATGTAATCATCTTCCTTACCCCTCAACCCTCCCTGGATGAGCCTCTCTGTTTTTTCTGCAGTTCGTTTGACCACTTGGCCACAGGCAGGTGTTTCAATATTGACTTTGTGACTATGTTCTGATGTCACTCAAACCGTTGCCATTGTTCTGTACAGCAGCACTTTTCAACGCACAGGGAAATGGAAGAAATGTGGGTGCCAGTGTTGTATTTGGATGGAGCCAGACATTTATCTAATCTGCCAAGGAAGAGCAAGGGTGTGAGGAGGAGAGCATGAGGTTGTTTGTGTACTTAAAGCATCTGGGTCCAATATTGGGTCAACACTGAGAAATAAGGGATGGGCACTGCTAGCATTTATCCTTCACCCAAGGGGACTGGACAATGAAAACAAACTGGGAAACTTAATGGCTCACTTTTACGGGAGAGGGCTGGAGTTGGAGGAATGGACATACAATATTTGGGTTCTTGTAGAAATGTCTATATTTCTACAAGATTTCTGTTTCTGTCTGGTGAAATCAGTGGGCTTGATTGGCCAAGGCAAAGCTTAAACTGTAGTTTTAAAACTCCGTTTTTACCAAATTAGTTTTATTCTTACAAGTGTTATCTGGGCCTGGATTTAAACTTTTGTGTGCATGTTCGTGAATGACTCTGACACGTACTCTCACAAACCCTATTATGGATTAGATATTCTCTGCTGTGAGGAAGTGGACTATCAGTACATACAGTATAGTTCGTGGCTTAGGCAGGGGAGGGAAGGAAATACCAGAGATAAATCTAGGAGGCTGTAAACAGTGCTGAGAGAAACACACAGCTTGAGCCCAATTTAGAGATTAGCTGAGACTTGTATATAACCAATCTGTTTTTTTTTCATTAGGATATCTGAGCAGGAGAATTATGAAACCAGATTTCTGCTGCAATCTGAACTTTAACTCAGACTTGTGTTTTTTTGGGTGCAGGTGTTTAGAGTGGTAAGTGTGTGTTTGGGAAGTCCTCCAGAAAATATCTGTTGGGAGTACAGGGACAAGGACAAGAACTTCCATCGCATAGGGCCTTTGACCCCTAAGGAATTTTACGTACAGTATGTCAAGCCCATCTACAACCTTCAGGACAAGGTAAAACCCTGAAAAATCTCCATTACATTCTTCCACATTTCTTCGCTCTCAGTATTGTGAATTATTGGCTATGATACCTGCTCTGTTCTTTTCAGGTGTGCCTTGTGAATGACCCCAGGCCTCAGAATCTGTATAAGAAGTTGTACAGTGTGGAATACTTGGGAAATATGGTGGCTGGACGCAGTACACATTATAATAATCAACCCATTGAGGTCTTGAAGAAAGCTGCTGCTGATTCCATAAAGGAAGGAGAGGTTGATGCCCTGTACACTATTGACCTTGATTCAGATAATTCCTGGGATGAATAGCCAAAATGTATTTATCTTTGTTTTGGTTAGGATGCTAAAATGGCTGTTTGATCATTCTGGCTTTAAACAGCAAAAATACATGTACATTAGAGAGGAACCACAATACAAAAAAACACACATATAGCTTTCCAAAAATACTGCTACTGTTGGCTGTTAGACACAAGTAGTGTTTGCTCCACAAGAATTTGTCCCCAGGTTAAAGAAACATAAGAACAATCATAATGGGCAGTAAATGGACAACTATAACTGCTGACACCCAAGTGTTCTTTGATTGTAATCATTGTCCTACTTACAGCTGAACTTTGTTGTGTTCTCTCTTGATCTCTGGCAGGCTGTGTGGTTTGGTTGTGATGTAGGAAAGCATTTCCATGGCAAACTGGGCATCAATGACATGAATGTGTAAGAGACCTCAGTATTCTTGTTTATGACTGTGAGAAATGAGTGTGAGACATTGTCACTATCAGCAAGTGTGTTTGGTATGACATTATAGGCTTATAAAAAATTCAAGCTACAGTTTCCAAAGGTGAGCTCATTGTTTTTGTTGTTTTTTTTCGGTACATAGTTTTAACCACGAGCTGGTGTTTGGTGTATCAGTAAAGAACCTGAATAAGGCAGAGCGGCTGATTTTTGGAGATTCCCTGATGACCCATGCCATGGTCCTTACTGCAGTTACTGACAAGGTACTGAACACACAAAAAAAACTTCAAGTGACTACAGGCAAAAATGCCAACATGCAAAAAGAATGGAAAACTGGCTTCCTTGTTCAGTTGGTGGCCACAGTAATATGTACCCCATACTATATACAGTATACAAATATACAAAATGACATAAAATAAGACACTACAAATTTATAGCACTACGCATTGTGGTGACTAGTAAAATGAAGTGAAACTACCCAGTGTAGTATTAAAAAGCCATTTTCACCCACCAAAAAAAATTGTTTCTCTTTATCTCTTCCTCCACATTTCCCCTCTTTTCACACAGTTTACCATTCTTTTAATCTCCAGTACTTGAAATTACTGTCAATTTCCCATATAAATGACAACAGCTGTGTTAAGAGTTTCCACACCTTCCCACTAATAGCTGGGTAAGAGTTGTGTTTCACAATTGCAGTCACCAAGGTTGACGTTTTGCTGTGGGAAACCCTAAAGGGAAAGAGAACTGAGAACCAGAGGGCCATATGCACCAAAGACTAGCATGTGCTAAGGGAGTACTTGACACTGAAATATATGGTCCTCATAATGCTGTTCTTGCTGATAAACTGCTAATGTTAAACTGGGGCCAATTTAGTCCCAGAACCCTTTTGGGACACTTTTGGTTTCTTTATGTTCATTATAAAGACTGTCACAACATTACAATAAAGTGTACAATTTCAGTGCCCTCAGGGATGCCTGTGTATCATTATGACATTTTATCTGATTCATATGTGTTGAAAAATTTCTTGACTGTTATGTTAAATGGAGGTAACACATTTTAACATAACATTAATTAAACATTGTGCTATTTTGATTTTTTTAAACCCCTCTCTCTCTTATCAGGAAGGGAAGGAGGGATGCTACAAGAAGTGGAGAGTGGAGAACTCATGGGGTGATGATCGTGGGAATAAGGGTGAGTTTTCTTGGCTTAGAGGGCAAGAGTTTGTCTGTAGTTTGTCTGTAGTTTGCCTCGCACGCTGCTCTGCATTATATAAACTGAAGCTATTTGTCTTTCCAGAGGGGCTAATTTAATTTCCAAAAGGATTACATCCCGGACCTCTCCTCTTCTCCTTTTTTATGAGTTCATAATTCACTCTTGGCCAAGGAAATCTGTCTCATATGTGTTTCTTGAGCCCTGACTCTTTCTTTCAAGACATTTGCTACGTTGTTGTCCTTTATACTCTATCGGTACAACTTTGAATGAAAATGGAAGTTTCTGGAACTTACAATATGCATTTTTACCATTATGAATTCTACATATGCACTTTAGTACATTTGGGGGATGTGGTAGCCTAGTGGTTAAGATGTTGGACTACTAATTGGTAGAGTAAAGAAAAACAACCTTTTTTTCTTTTTATTATAATGGGATTTTCTTTTTACTGGTGCACTTTGGTGTAATTAATCAGCCATAACATTAAAATCAAAAATAGGTGAAGTGAATAACATTGATGTATTAGTTGTGTGGAAACAGGAAAATGGGCAAGTGTCAGGGATCTGAGCGTCTTTGACAAAAGCCAAGTTGTGATGTTGGACAACTGGGTCAGAGCATTTTCTACATAGCAGGTCTTGTGCGGTGTTAATGTCTATCATAAGTAGTCAAGGAATGGACAGGTCTAATCCATCAGTCTCACTATACCTGCATATAGCATATAGACTTATGTTTATTATGCAGTTCATTTCATTTTTAAAAGCTTTCTTTGAAATGTAATAAAAGTAATAGGTAACATTTGTGGTGTGTGTAGATGTCTATGCATTCACACTCTCTCTTTAATAAGCCCTACATTCTTGCCCAGATTATCAAGTTTTTATTTTTAGCTCAGTCATGCTTTGCAAATCTTTTGCCTTCGAACTAAATCATCATCTGTTTAAAAGTTCAAAGTTTCCTGAAACCTTGCAATATTCTATTATTCTATAAACCCAAGTGAATGCTGAAGACTCCTCCAGTTAAAGTGCAGTAATAAGCTACTATTTCAAATGAATTATGACTGTACACAAGTAGATTTTCATTTGAATAAATCATACCATTTTTGTGGCTTTGAAGCAATATTTGTTTGAAAGAAGCGAGACATTGTTGGCCTTGGGAGAGAGAAAAATTTATGCTTGAGGTTAGACGGTCAGCAGTGCTCAAATTTGTTCTAACAGTTGTTTCCCCTCAGAGATTAGACTGTAATGAGCTATACTAAAAAGGGAAGAGGGAAAAAAAAACTCGGCTATGATTGATTATTTTATCCTCGTTGCTGCCCTTTTTGTGCTTTTAGGTTTTAAGCCAGATAAAAAAAGAGGAAATATTGCTGACAGCTTTTTTTTTTTAATGTGGAATGAGGAATATATTTAAGTGTCCTTTCATTCTAGGTCATGTCTCATATGAACCACATTATAGCTTTGTGTAATATTACTACAAGATGTGCCGTTCAACATAACAATAGAAACTGCAAGCCAGTTTGTGTGATCAGCTTGCAGCTTTTGCTAGTTTTTGACAGTTTTTGATACCTCCCTAACAGATCTGTTATCTGTTCATCTGCAGTCATGCAGACAATAACAGTGTAGAATAAAGTGGAGCAGTTTGAAATAGAAAGGCACAGACATCCTCAGAGCCTGAAAGCACACACACGAATTAGGGAACTGTTTCCAACATTTGCACAAGTTCTATGTGATTAGCCATGTAAAATAAATCCACATGTCTACTGCATGTCAGGAACAGTTTCTCAGGCTGAGATGTGTGTGTGTGTTTTTGTATTTGTTCATGGCTTTTTTTATTCATCAACCCCTACCACATCCGTTGTCAACCATGTCTAGAAGTTACCTACTTAGTGCCACTTCCTGCTTTTTTTTTTAATTAAACTTCACCACATTGATAATATGAAGCTATAAACTGTACATTGTTACACACTTGTATGAAAATGTCTAAGTGCTGTCTGGTGGCTTATTGGATAATGCATTAAGGATTTCAGAGGGAGAGGCTCCTTCTCTGCCATCAAAACAATTTGGAAGGTGGTGTGTTAATTCAAAAGAATTCTGAAAAGATCATGAAAAGGTTTAGTGTTTTTAAAGGACCAAACTTATATGGAAAATTGGCTTGGCTGTTCCATGGCCAGGTGTATTATGTTACTGCCTCATTATTTCTCTATAATATTTGCATATAAAAGGTTGTTCTTTCATTCTTGAGTTGAATTCAAATGCCGTTTGCATTTACACACATCTATTCACATTCTACGGACAATTTAGAGATGCTAATCAACCTACAACGCATGTGTTTTTGAACTTGGGATGGAAACCGGAGTAGCTAGAGGAAACCCCTGAAGTATGGAAAGAGCAGGCAAACTACACACAAAATACTTTATTAATCTACTTATTAATCCTCATTTATTATACAGATTTAACAAGAAGTCTACTAGTTCATGGATGGCATTAAAACTTGAGCTGGTTGTTTTTGATCCACTATTCATTCTCTCTCTCTCTCTCTCTCTCTCTCTCTCTCTCTCCCTACTCTCTCTCCCTACTCTCTACTCTTTATGGTAACTAATCTTAGCTTTGTTTTTTTTTCCTCTAGGTTATCTGATCATGACGGACGAGTGGTTTTCAGAATACGTTTATGAAGTGGTGGTGGATAAGAAATACCTCACCCCTGAGGTCCAGGAGGTCATGAAGCAGGATCCGGTTATTCTCCCTGCCTGGGATCCAATGGGAGCACTGGCATAACCATAGAGACTGAGCATGTCCAATCCGACCTCAGCCAGGTCTTTTGACTCCACCCTACTTGATGGTTTTTCCAAAAGAGCCTGTTCTAGATTTAAAAAAAAAAAAAATAAAAATTTTCCTTTTTTTTTTACTGGACGTCATTTGTAATTATTGGAATAATCCTTATAGTTAAAGCCAGATGTAGCAATGTTATGAAACAGATAATGATCTAGTGATGCTCATTAATATGGAACAGTATATACAAGTAAGGCATATGTACCTGGGTTGATGGAATGAGCATCTTGCCATAAAACATTTAGTGCAAAGCTGTAAACCATTAATTCAGTTCTATTTTAAAGTTTACAACAAAGCTTAAATGTGTACCACAGAACAATAGAAGCAGCAAGTAAGAGTATAAGCTTGATGATTATTATGATGATTGTTTTGCTGCATTTGTCAGGGATGATCAGACTAAAGAGTGAAGGAGTCTGGTGCAGAACGGACAGTCTGCTCTAAAGGCCTTTCATCCACCAAGGTAATGCGCTGATTTGGAGCAGTATAACTATAAGCTGAAGGTATACCAATCAAGGGAGTGATTTCTTTTCTTTACTGCCATGAGTGCTAGAAAATTCCTGCTTTTCCTTCCACTTTACTGTTAAAAATCTGGCAACAGTGAAGATGAGTCTGATCTCTGCTGATCAGGTCCGTCAGGGGTCCAACCTGTGGAAATTGATTTATAGTCTAGGTCATGAAAACACTTGCAAAATTAATAAAATGTCCTGGAAATATTAATGGGAACCTATTAAACAATGGGATTGGTTATTAAAATGTATTTCTTGTCAGTTAAGATCACTTTATATTATATTATAAGAAACTTAAGCAGAAGTGCTGTAATACTGAATATCAGCACGGCAGTGACATGGCTGTAGGCATAAATGCCAAGAAAACAAGAAAATAACTGAGTTCATCAGTTATCAGTAACTGAGTAGCTGACACTTCAGCTTCAGATTTAAAAAATCCCCAAAGAAGCCATACGATTGATTGGCAGCCTATAAGAGGTGTGGTAATGGATTCAATGCGAACAAATTACTGTTAGAAAGGGAATGTAACGTAGTTAGACAAGACACATGCAGGCTAGATTACTGCCAGCCCTTTTGCATCTAAACTTCACTTGAATAGAATGTTTACAGCAATGTGAAGTTGCTTAAAAGATCTCAACAAGTTCCAGGAATAAATGAGAGAGAAAATGATTGAAATACATTCTAAAAAAAGGGCTACAAAAGCATAAGACATTTCTAATGCTATGGAATTCTAGTGAACCACAGTAAGGCCAAATTGGTCAGTGGTTAATTTTTTTTTTTTAAAAAGTGACATCAGATAAGATTAATGTTCATCAGTACATAAACTGAGCAAGAATAGTATTCATAGGAAAGTTGCAAAGTGTTAAACCATTGCCTTGATAAACCAAACCTTTTGGTATGATGTTCTGTGGACCAATGAGCTGAAAGTAAAACTCTTTGGAAGACATGGATACTATTACATCTGGCTTAAGCTGACACAGTATTCTATAATAACAACATCATACCAACAAACATGTTGGTGCTAGTTTGATAGTTTGGGGATACTTAGCTGCCTTGGGGCATGGACAGATAGCCATAGTTGTCAGGACCATGAATTCTCCTCTCTAAAGCGTGAAGTTTCAATCATCAGCCCAGTCTGAAGCTCAAGAACAGCTAGTTTGTGCAGTAATATAATGATCTGAAGGAACAAGCAAGTCCCTCGATGAATGCCTGAGAAAAACCCCATTGAGATGCTGTGGCAGGATTTTAAATTGCTTTCATGCTCGAAAGCCCTCCAGTGTGACTGATATAAAGCAATTCTACAAAGTACAGTGGGCCAAAATTCCTCCATGGTGATGTGAAAGACTGATCTGATCACCGTCTGAAACATTTATGATACACTATATGGCCAAAAGTATGTGGACAGACTTACTATCACAATCATAGGTGCTTGTTGTACATTCCTTTCTACTATGGGCATTAATAAAAGTTGGTATCAAACGTTTAATGCAGTAACAAACTCCACTCTTCCCTCTAGAGTTTGAAGCATCTGTCCATTCAGCCAAAAGGCCATTAGTGATGTTGGACACTGATGCTGGACATGAAGGTCTGCTATGCAGTCACCATTCCGATTAATCCGTGTTAATAGTGCTTCCATGACATCATCAGCAAACCATGTGTTTATGGGCCTCTCTATATGCATATGCCTGGAACCGGTTTGGGTTTGGCTCATTAGATCCAGTGAAAGGAAATTGTTATGCTACAGCATACAATGATATTAACACAATTGTGTGGTTTTGTGGCGTTTGGTGAAGACACACATATGACTGCGAAGATCAAGTGCCCACATGCCCTCAGCCACATGACTATAGGTGTTGCACAACCTTTTTTTTCCCAATAAATTCAATGATCCTTTTAAGTGTATTTGTTTCTTTGTGTTGTCTTTTATTACATTATGACCCCTGAGGGCCTTTTAATATGACCAATATGCTAAAGTAGTTTCCAAGTAATTTGCAAGTGAAGTTGGTGCATGTGTGGCTATGTATGAGTCGGTCCATTAGGGGTCACTAAAAGTCATAGACTTGACTCTAATTCTAAGCATATCAACTGTTGTGAGTCTCAGATGACCTGCGAGTCATGTATACAAATTATTCTTAAAAATGAGGGAAGTCTCGTTGACTGACATGTAAAGTGTCATCTAATCCTTGCTAATCTGGGACCATTTATAACTTTTTAATTTCTGTCTATTGGATCTCTATAAGTGCAAATTTAAATAATAGAAACTGAATTAATAAGCAGTTAATTAACAATTTATTAAACATTGTTAATGCTGAACTGCTAAAGCGTTTACAAAATTCCCTGTCTCAAATTGGGATTTTGGCGCCTCAGGGGACATACAAACAAGACATCAGTACAGTCTTTTGTACTCAATAAAATGTTCACCCCCCATAAGAAATGATATTATTAGGCTATTTTGCATGGATGTAAAATTCCTGTTTGGCACTTTGTGGAAGATAATGTGTCTTGCTTGGCCTGATGGGGTGATGTACTGCTGTGAGATGTTGTTGGGCCCCGTGCAGCAGGCCAAAATGGAAGCCTTAAGGGGGTTTTAAGAAGTGTATTGACTGCTGGCAGCACCTTAAAGTCCATCCAAGAGCTTCCAATAGCTCATATTCTTTACAGTGCTTTTTGCAAAAAAACAAAAACAAAACACTCTGACAAAGCTTCCCTGTCTGCTCTCTCTCTGCAGGTCTCTACATTTTCAGTTCAGTTAGCAAAAACCCATGTGACATTGATAGGACTGAACATAGAAGTGTCTGATTCTATTTTCTAAATCCACCCTGCTTTAATGAACTCTTCACCTATTTTAGATGTTGGCTAGTCTGTTTCTCCTCCCTCCTCTCTCCCTCCCTGTGCTCCATTCTCTCATCTTGTTGAGGATTAACCTAGTAGCAGAGGCAGATTGGAAAGAGAAGCTTTCCATGTGGTACATGTTTGTGTATATGTGCTTCTTTGCTCAAGAGTTTCTTGCACTGTGAACATTGAGGAGAAAGCCTGTATAGTTTTTTGTGACTAGATTTTTTGCAGATCCTAAGAGCACCTATTAAGTTTAGCTCTGACATCACCAACCACACAATCCCTTGGCTACAGTCTTAAGACAATGACATGGTAATCACCAAGATAGCCGTCTATGACGTCTAGAATGTTTGATCAGTGTGCTGAAGCCTAGAAAGGACGCTTTCTGGAACGAGCCGTGATGCAACCTTTTTTGTGTGCTTGTGTGTAAATCTGAGAAAGTTGGGAGTTTCAGAGTGAGTTGATATTCCTCTCCAGTGTGGTCTTGAAGGGATGCTGAAAGCACCATGAAGTGATTTATCATGGACTCTGGGTTTCTCAGGTAGGGTAAATGTCTCTTTTGAATGTCTCTATCTTGAACTTTATATGTTATTTTTTTATTTGGAAACTTATACTGTTAATCTATATACGTCTAAAGTACAATACAGATAAAAAGTCTATCAGTCTATCATACAAAAAAATATCAGCAATAATTTCACACTTAGCGCCGAGTATGGGCGATAAAAAGAATAAAATCTAGAGGTTAAGTCAGAGTTATGAAAAAGCAGGAGTCTAAGCAAGAACAAGAAGAACGAGAGATGAGGTGAAAGGAACAGATTAAAGAAATTAACCTCTCTGTCTCTCTGCCTTTCTATCTATAACGCTCTCATTTTTTGAGAGGACTCTCCTCCTTCATGTTTCCTTCTCTTTTCTTGATCCCTCGTGTCTTTGATCTGTACCCCCTACCCCTGTAGACAGACGCTGCAAAACACAACAACATGTTTCAAAGGTCAGAGTTTGTTGGTAATGCCAACAAATGTCTCTGGCTTCTGGAGCAACCACAATCGTTGGCTTAACACCCTCTTACTGCACATTTCATTCATGCCTCTTCTAAACTAAGCTAACAGAACACTTTTTTTACTCCATACTATAATTGGCTATGACCCAAATGCAATAAAACGGCAGTGTTCTATTGTTGTTATATAGATGATAGTGTTATATAGATGTTGATGAAATTATAAAAATGAAAAATGTCTATTTGATCTTTTTCTATGTTCTTAACAGGATTGCCAAAATACCATAAAATAAAATATCTCTCCTCTATGAAGGGGAAACACTCTGTGCCCAGGAGTCTATGGCGTGGGAGTTCATTACTGTTCTCCTTTGTACGGTTGTAGATAGCGATCAGTGCCGTGAGGCTGCTAGCTGAAAAACAATGTGGTGACAGGTTTTGTCTGCATCATAAGATATATGTAAACTTCACCTCCCCAACCGACAACAGTGATTTTAAAAAGAGAAAAGGGAAAATAATGGAAAATAATTTGAAATTATTTTGTTTCTTTACTTCTGGGTGTGTTAGTAAGATTGCAGGGTGTTAACTTCCTTACTGATGAAACATCATTTATTCTTGCTGACATTTTCCCCCTCTTTAAGAATACAGATAATGCTTGTTATTCACATGTCTCGTTATTCAGCTCAGTGTTGATAGAAGTTGCTCTGATTGTATAATGGACATGAAGTAATGATTTACAATTTGAACATTTACACTGCAAATGTTTTCCATGCAGGAACCATTAGTAAGAAAGACAATATATCATCAGAATTTATTCATACATCATGTATATTCCTCATCACATAATTTGAACAAATATATCAAAATAATTTACAGTGTATTATTAATGTTATCTAGATATGCAGATATTGGCAAATTAAAAGAATTGTATTAATTATTAGAGATGAACAAATGGTCATCTCCTTGAAACCTCCGTCTTAACCCTGAAACCAATATAGGATGGAGGGAATAAGAAAAGAAAAATCTCAGTAGGATTAATTGAATCTGGGTCAGCCGTGATTTAAAACATGCCAGAATAACAGATGGGAATTCATGTACTTTGCCCTGAAATTCCTAATTTTTTTGGTGTGGATTTAAGCAAGTAATTCTTTTTTTATAAATATTATCACAGTATGTATTTCATAATCCGACATCATATTTTAAGGAGGCCCCATTCTGGAAATTCCTGAAATCCCTGTTACAGATGTGAACTTTCCGTAAAAGGATTTTATATGGTAGTTTTTAAATTCTGGTTATTAGTGTTCTAGAGTTTATTGTAACAGTTTTGGAAAGGATGTTGTCTCACTTCGGTTTCATTTCACAATTACATTAGTCATATGTAAGTCTTACTAGGAAAATGAAGATATGGATCAGTGTCATGTGGCTGTGTGTACTTTATTATAAATAGCGAACTATGGAGAGGAAGTAAAAGGTGAGTCCAGAGTACATCACCTGAATGCACACCACAACATTTACACAACAGGACTGGAGTGAAAGACTGAGAGATCAATAAGGCTGGAGACCACTGTAAATGTGTGTATAAGGAAAGGAGAGAGAGAGAAAGAGTGAGAGAGAGCGTCTGTGTATATGTGCGTGCGTGTGTGCGTGTGTGTGTGTGTGTGTGTGTGTGTGTGTGTGTGCATGCAGGAGTGTTAGGGAGGTGTGTCTTACACACTTGGCTCCCAGGGTCGGTAAGCACCAGCCCAGCGCACACAGACCCCCACAGAACCGCTCCACTGCTGCACGGTAGGATTGTACTGCACATACTGTGTACAGAAACGTGTTTGCAAAAAAAAAACAACAACAACTGGGTGACAGGTTATATTTTGCATGTGCTTGCATGCTGTGTGTCGTAGGATATGGCTTGATATGCTGTCTGAACTAAAATTGTTGATGGATGTGCTTGTGGTAACTTTGTGCAAAGTGATTACGGATATGAGAATTTTGAATAGTAATATATGAAGGATATAGAAAAATATGAAGTTTATAGATTATAAGTATAGATTATAGTAATGCTATTAGCATGCTTATTTAATACATGTGTAATATTTTGTGTTCTCTATATCCAACCATGACTTACATTTATGGCAAAGAAGTAATTACACTAACAAATCTTCTGTTGTGCTTATTTTTAAATATGTGGACAATTTAGTTTATGTTTCTTTATAGCCGATTACCTGACTGATTGGGATCAATTCTTTTCTTTTTCTTTTTTTTTTTTAAATGCAATCTTGATTCCAGTGCCTCGGGGTATTAAATGTTTGTTAACTAATGATAAAATGTCCTTAATTATAGCTGACATCAATAGCCAGAATAAGGTCCAACTGGATCTATTAAAGTAAATTAAGATTGAATGTATGCGGATGAAATGAGGACTGTTCCATTATCCGAGGTCAAATCAGTTGGAACAATCTCAGATTAAACAAATTTTTAATGCTGGAATTATTAGAAAAGTGTTTCTTATTTATTTCTCTCAGGCTTGCCATGTGTAAATAATTTTAGTCATATTTTAGTCACAGGTCAAGCTTTTTTCCAGCGTTTAGGAGAGAATTTTCATTTTGCGCTGGTTCTTTTTAAACATCAGCTACAGCTTCTCAGTTAAATGCCTTGAGTAGCCCTAGTGTTTTAATGTGCTGCTCTGGGACTTTGAGATGTTCAGGAAAATCTTATTTAATACATTTAACCATAATAATTGTAGCCGTGTGTAAAATTCAAACTTTGTACCGATTGTTCCTGTGTAACACTTTCCACCTTCACCACACTGGATATGAGCATTAAAAAATAATTAATAGGAAATTTAGGTGGATATGTTTTAGTTGTACACAATTAATCATTAGGAATAGCTAATAAAAATAAAAATGTAGAGCTAAAGGAACATTGGAAACCTGCTTCCACTGGAAACTTTATAAAATGCATGTGTGGGCAAATTGCTGTGCCAAATGGTTTAGACATTTTTAAAGGGTATTCTGTTTTAAGAGGATATTGTTTTAAAGTTGATAGTATCATTATGGTTATTTTAATTAATTTATTTTTATTATTTCTGGCAAAGAAAGTGAAAGATCAGGGCACTACACAATTACACTCCCTCATACAAAAATGTATTAAATTAAGAGCAGGCAAATGTGTATTCATTACTCCATTGTTACTTTGCAAAAACTGCTTTATCTGATTATTGAGAATTTCATTTATATAGCTATATTAAATGTGTGGACTCTGAGAGATAGAAACAAATATTTATTTTAATTTGTAATGCTTACATTGCCTTGACCCTTGGTGCATTGCAATTTGTTTTTTCACTTTCATTTGATTTCCTATTATTATAAATTATTCATTTTTTGCTGTAAAAACAGCAGGAGAGCATTGATGTCATTCCTTTAAAGTTTATTTGTCCAGCATAATTTCAGCTGAGATAGGCATTCTTGTCCGTATTTCACGTCTTTTCTCAAGTTTTCGTTTCCTAATTTCTCAGATGGTGTAAGTGTTTGTTTCATATAAAGGCGAAGACTTTTTAAATGTCTCACATGTTAATTTCTTTAACACTAACAAAGTCAAAGACGAAACTAAAATAAATAAATGTATTCTGGCAGCTCCATTGGCTGTAATTCTGTGCAGGCTTGTACAAATTTTCTCATGTGTTCTTTTTTATTTTTTTTTTTTATAGTTTTTAACCCATTGTTACAGGCTCTGTTTGGATCTGCATTGTTCATTTTAGATAGTATGTATGTGGACGCACATCAGTCAAATAAGTATTTTGTGAAAAAGTAAAAAATGGAAAACGTTGACTTTCTGAAGTGCCCTATAAAATTCTATTCTCTTTTTTGCAGCAGGGCTTTATCGAAGCTTGTAAAAGTGGACTAAACAATCAGGTCTGTTGCTGTTATCTCTCCATTCTACTGATCTGCAAGTTGATCTTTTCTTCTCTGTCGTCTTGATTCCCCTCATGGGCGCCATATCAGCCAGTGCTAGAAAACTTTCAGCAGAGGGACTCACAACATCTCAGCCTTGACTATGGAGATGAAACAGACAGTGATGATGAACCCAGAGGACCAAGACGAAAAGGACAAATCTGAAGAGAATGGCAGGCTGGTAGATGGCAGCATTGCTGAGAAAGAGCAGAAACCAGTCTCAGGGCCCACACAGGTGTCAAACGGGTACCCCAGTACATCAGGGGAAGGCACCGGGGATGTAGGGGACAGGACAAATTCTCCTGGGGGATTCAGGACGCTTGTGGTCCAGCAGACCAGTCTGGATCCTCCCAGGGAGACATGGAGCAAGAAGGTAGATTTCCTCTTGTCGGTCATCGGCTACGCAGTGGACTTGGGCAACGTGTGGCGCTTCCCATACATCTGCTACCAGAACGGAGGGGGTAAGTTTATGGGCAGAGGACAGAGAAAGCATTTACACCACCTGACAGTAAGCAGTCATGATTTCACGCATGACATTCTGCCTGGAGTCTGATGCCAAGAGCAACTTAACAGTCACAACAACTTGTCAAAAAGATTTGTATTTCTTTTCTGAAACATGATCGATTAGGTTCTGTGTGCATTAGAGAGAACAAATAGAACAGTGTCTTATTTTATAGGGAACTCTGCTGTCCTTTCTCATCTTTATACTCGACTGCTCACGTTCTCTCTCCAAACAGGATTCAGCCTCTTGTCTTTGAATTTGAAATAATAAAATCTTTGTAATTTCCTGTTCTACCATGCAAGATGGAAGGGCGAGCGAGAGATAGAGCAGCTAGGGACACACTCGCTACTACCAACACTAATTGTGGCTTTCATGAGAGGGACTTCAATCTCTTATTGTTTAATAACCTGCCTCGCAGCTACTAAATCAACTGCTATCTTTGCACTCATGTCAAAAGCACACAAATAAAGCTTTAATCAAACAGGGAGGCTTGTCTAAACTGGTGCTGCCTTTCTCTACCACTCTTTATTTTGGCAAGGCGAAACATACATAGAATTCGTTTTTTTGTTTTTCAGAAACCATTTCTTCATTGGTGTTTTTGTTTTTTTTAATCACCCTTTGATATGAATGAAGGTGATGAAAGTTGATGGTTTTCTTTAGTTTCAGAGAATACAAGCATTTATCACATGTTGAAACCTGTTGCCAACCTCCTATACACTAAAGTGTCATTCTTATCTGTCCAGGTGCTTTTCTGTTTCCCTACCTGCTGATGGCAGTGTTTGGCGGGGTCCCTCTCTTCTACATGGAGCTGGCACTTGGGCAGTTCCACCGCAGTGGTTGCATATCTATCTGGAAACATATTTGCCCCATCTTCAAGGGTAAGAAGATCTCACTTCTGATAGGCATGTCCAAATCATAGTGGTTTGTAATATATTCTTGTGTATTCAACACACTAGATATTGATATCACAAGCACTTTAATAATAATATCATTCTTGTGCATAGATATTTGAGGTGGCATTTAAGGTTCCTTTTCATGTAGATTTCTGCCCAACAGGATAAGTACAATTTTTCTAGGATAATTTCATACAACTCGATAAAAAGGATAAGGATTAGAGTGATATGTAAATTTTATATCAGTACTTTCATGACTAAAAAAGTAGTTTAAGTCGCACCAGATTGTTAGAAGGAAGGTATGGGAGCGACAAGACTGATAATGCAGTGTTTCCCAATTTCTCTCCAGTGCCTGTGTGCCACTTTGTTGATAGCTGTTGTACTCTCTGTTATGGAAATTGTCACATTTCCATTGCAAAATGCCAGCGTCTATAGATCTTCAGTTTTATGGAAATGTGCTAAATGTCATCAGCCCGTCTCTTTCTGAAGCGGAAGCAGAGTGAAGCAGATGAACTTCTTTTACTACGTCTCTTCTGTAGGTATTGGCTTTGCCATCTGCATTATTGCCCTCTACATTGCCTTCTACTACAACACCATCATGGCTTGGGCTCTGTATTACCTGTTGTCCTCCTTCAACACTACATTACCATGGACAACATGCAAAAACTCCTGGAACACGGCCCACTGCAAGCAGTATATGTCTACCGACAGCAACGTCACCTGGACCTATGATTCCACCTCGCCTGCCGAGGAGTTCTATACGTAAGTGCATGTAAGTGCCAGGAGCCTACAAAGGAGGCCAGAGAGTGAGAGAGGGAGAGATAGCATGAAAGAAAAAAAAAACAATTCCTCATTAACAGCAGAATGTTTCTTATAGATTATAAGGATGTAGTCATGGAGGAGACAAACATGAACAGCCCCCAACATTAGAAGAGCATATTTTAACGTCTTCTGTAGAGCTAAACCAGTTTTGCCTGGTTAGCTTCACTTTTGTCTGATGCTTTAGGGGAGATTTGCAGGTATTGCTGAGGTTTAACCTATGATAAACTGGATGTGAACAAGCTTTTCTTGCAATTTTAGCAGGAATTTCCTGTTTTCCTTATAAATGTGTTTCCCTTTTACCTTCAATAGTGAGTTTTTACTCATCCCCTTTCTCCTAGCAATCCTAATGTTCAGTTTTCACTGTTTTATTATTCTGCTATTAACAATGTTCCTGTGTCCCCTCACCAATGTATACAGCGACTTCTCTCTCTCTTTCTCTCCCCCCCCTCTCTCTCACTCTCTCTCTCTCTCTCTTTCTCACTCACTATGTATTTATCCACTTATCTCTCTTAATGTCTTAGGCGGAAGGTGCTGCAGGTGCACCTGTCCCCAGGTCTTCATCAGCTGGGTGCAGTTAGTTGGCAGCTGGCCCTTTGTCTTCTCTTCATTTTCATCATTGTCTACTTCAGCATCTGGAAGGGGGTAAAGACCTCTGGCAAGGTAAGAAGAAAGAAAATATATAGATTTAAACCTTAACTCATGGGCGTGTAAGTTTGCACCCTTATCACTGGAAGCCTTCTTGACCGGGTGCCCAATAAGACAGGAGGACCCAAAACTTGTATGATAACTAGCTAACTTACTTGTGTTTTCTCTGGTAGGTAGTATGGGTTACAGCAACTCTTCCATATGTTGTGCTGTTGATCCTTCTGGTGCGAGGCGCTACTCTGCCCGGAGCATGGAGAGGTGTTGTCTTCTACCTGAAGCCTAACTGGGAGAAGCTCATGAGCACTACAGTGAGTATAATAAATATACTAAAAGCAAGCTTGATTATTAGCATTACTTTTTGTATTGGGGTTTTATATTTAATGTTGTCTTTATCTTTTACATGATAAACTTTTTCTCCTTCTCTTTGTTAGGTTTGGATTGATGCAGCAGCCCAGATCTTCTTCTCTCTGGGTCCAGGTTTTGGTGTACTCCTGGCCTTTGCCAGCTACAATCCCTTTCACAACAACTGTTACAAGTATAAGGCTATATTATTTCAAATGTTAAACATCTGATCTTATCTGTGCTTGATTGTTACTCTAAGCCCAGCTCTAATCTGCCATTCTGTCAATATTAAAATATTGTTTCAGTTATAGAAGTACAAAACAAGTAATTTGACTATTATAATATTAAATAATAAGAGATTATTTGCATATCATTTACCTTTGTAATGTAACAATAATTCACTATTCATTTGAATTAACTCTTTAAATAAGTAAAAAGACCGAATTCTGTAAATAGCTTCTCTTTTTTGTCTCAGGGATGCGTTGGTGACGAGCACAGTTAACTGTCTGACCAGCTTCTTGTCAGGCTTTGTGATCTTCACCGTACTGGGCTACATGGCTGAGATGCGGAAGGAGGGAGTGGAGACAGTAGCAAAGGATGCTGGTGAGAACCAGCTTTATTTGTACCAATATCTGAAATATAAAAACACAACATTGTTTCATTACATAGTCCTGTAAAATGAATCTAACTTTGACTTTCTACTTTTAAAACATGCTGAAGATATATGTTGAATGTTGAGATACATGTGTTAAGAGTACACAGAAACTTATTGATGCTGCATTTTCTACTGATGTTCTTCATCAAACCCGCATCTTGTTTTAGGTCCCAGTCTACTGTTCATCGTCTATGCCGAGGCCATCGCCAACATGCCGGCGAGCACTTTCCTTGCCATTATCTTCTTCCTCATGATCATCATGCTGGGATTAGATAGCACGGTCAGTCTCTCTGTCCCACTAGTTAATTAGCCTACCTTTTTCAACCCATCTCCCAGCATGTGGAGCTCTAAGCAGATTTTTACTAAGCATTTAGCTTATCAGCTAAGAGCAGAGCATTTTGGCTGACACAATATTGTCTGTCAATTGTTGTACTTATGCTGTTGGTCACTCTGCTGTCCCTGGTTTGCCCTTCTAAATGCCTCTTTCCTAAAGAATCATATTAAACCACTCATACAGTTTCTGTGGTAAACAGCCACAAAGGATGACAGCATGTGCTTATCACGATGCACTAATAAGATTATCGGTGGGTCTGGTCTTTGTTCCTGCTCAACGCTTGGCTTTGTCAGAATGCACTGAGCTTTGTGTGTGTGTTTGTTACAGTTATAGTTAATGCCAGAGTCTGCGTTGTGTAACAAGTGTTACCTACTTTATTAGCACGATTTATGTCTCCACCTACAGTTTGCTGGACTGGAAGGAGTGATCACCGCCATGTTGGATGAGTTTCCCCACCTGTTGGCCCGCAGGAGAGAGTGGTTTGTGCTTGGTCTGGTGTGTGTCTGCTACCTGGGAGCTTTGTCCACTCTTACTTATGTGAGTCCTCTCACATTGCACTGTTCATGGAACTAACATCGAGAATGTTTTCTGAGAAACATAACAAATTACAAAGTATTTATTTTTGTTATTTCATTATTAATGTATGCGTGTGGAAATAAGTGCTGTTACCTGTGTGATGTTAATATAGGGAGGGGCATTTGTGGTGAAACTCTTTGAAGAATATGCAACAGGCCCTGCTGTCATCACTGTAGTCTTCCTTGAAGTCATTGCCGTTTCCTGGTTTTATGGTAACTACCTGAACTTCAACACAGTTATCTATTAAATGTTTTGTGGTTGTGTAGTATATTATGTGGCCTCACTTTGTGTCTATGTGTGTTGAGGGACGACGCGTTTCTGCAATGACGTGCAGTTGATGCTTGGCTTCAGACCTGGTCTGTTCTGGAGGGTGTGTTGGGTAGCTATCTGCCCCTGCTTCCTACTGGTCAGTCCAGCCACAAGTGCAACAATCTTAAAACACACTCACCTGACCTTATTTTTCTCACTGAGATTTAGCATGTTTTCACACTCATATATTGAAAATTCAGATCTATTCAAATCCAGGACTTTTTGGGGGAGATGATTATCATCACAAATTTGGGGAAACATGAGAGAATTAAGTACTGTTTATTGTTCTTGTCACCGTTTATTTAAGTAGCTGGTTATTTGCATTTATTTGACACAACGGTTCAGATAAAGCTTTCTATTCAAAGCAACTCAATTTTATACAACACCGATTTATAGGTTTACACTCTATATATTCAGTAGGCATCATATCTAATCTGCAGACCACAATATATGACATTTTCCTGTCATTGTTGAAGCTAAAACAGGAAATTACTTGACAAGTTCCAACAAGCATTGCTGTTCAAAACCCTGCCCTATGTGGTACAATCTGCACCTGAGTTCATCTGGTTTCAGAGATTTATTCCATAATTTCCCATCAGACTCAAAACTTAATTTAGTCTCTAAGAAACAGTAAAATCTGGATTTAAACAGCATCAGGTTTGAAAAAAAAATTCAAGTACCCTTAGATGTAATAGAAAAAAACAACAGATGGTGCTAACTAATATTAGATTTAATCATGGAACAACTAAGACATAGAGGTATGGCCATCTTACCTGACCGCAGATCTCA
This sequence comes from Tachysurus vachellii, assembly GCF_030014155.1. Taxonomy (NCBI): domain Eukaryota; kingdom Metazoa; phylum Chordata; class Actinopteri; order Siluriformes; family Bagridae; genus Tachysurus; species Tachysurus vachellii. The sequence goes on from NC_083474.1 coordinate 12,270,165, forward strand.
TCTTTAAGAGGCCCTTTTACACTGAAATAGTTCAGAATTAATGAAATAATAATGAAGTCATGTTGTTTTAAATTATTGTATCGTTTAATTGTGTATTTATGAGTATAAGGAGCAACTAACTTGAGCCAAAACAGTAGATGTCCTAATTGTCCCATACCTCAGTGAACATACCACTAAACGTCCCATTTAACAGGAAGCTTACTGTTCCCTGTGTTATTTGTTTGTAGTTCATCATTGGAAGTTTCCTGGCCTTCCCTCCTGAGGTGAGGCTGTTTAACTATCTGTACCCTTTCTGGACCACTGTACTGGGCTACTGCATTGGTGTCTCCTCTTTCATTTGCGTGCCTTCCTACATGGTCTACCACCTGCTCACCACCAAAGGGACCTTCATACAGGTGCGGCAAAAGCAGAAACAACAACACCCAAACATATCTGTCATTAGACATGCGACAAAGAGAAGATGCAGGTAAATTAAATAAACACACCTTATAAGATGTGACTCACATTATCCATTCGGTCTATGTGAGACGTGACGAGAGATGCGAGCACGGTCCAGATGCCGCTGCCGTCCTGCTACTCGTCCGGCTGCTTTTGATGGAGCTGTCAGCCAGGACGGGTGCTGCTTGTTTGCATTCACCTTAAATACACAATGCTGCTGAAAGGGTACGTCAGATAGGATGTGTGTTTAGCCTATGAGCTGTTACCTGGTGCTAAACACAGACGTCCTTGGTGTAAGCGAGGTCAGTTAGGAGCAACACTCGAATTTCCAAAATACTTGCCTTTTTTATCTGGTCCAGATGTATTATATTCACACTGCATTAAATTAAGTAAATGAAACTTTATTGATGAATATCCAGGGCACCGCAGTTGCTTAAATCCAAATCATAATGCACTGTAAGGCAGCATTTCAGACACAGCAGTAGCTTACATCCTCACTAACTAATTACTGTTGCAGTAATAGCTTGATATTATGATTAATATATTGGGGTGAGCTGCTAGACTGGTAGCATCATCTCTTAGGGTAGATATACATCAAGACTCTTTTCTGTTCTGGCACCGAGGTGGTAGATTGAACTTTCCCTAGATGTCCGAACAGCTGAGTCACTGGCTATCTTCAAATGAAGGGTGAAGACCTACCTCTTCCTGAAACACTTAAACTAGCACACACAAAAAAACTCAAAAAAAAGGGAGTTTTAGGTTGATGGTATTCTTGTGTAACCTATTGAACCAGTGTTAATGTATTCATTGATAAAGTCTTCAAAGCACTTTTGTACGTCGCTCTGGATATGGGCTTTCTCTAAATACCGTACCTGTAAACGTAAATAAATCTGTTTAGAGATAAAGCTAAAGAAAATGAGAACTGTAATTTACATCCTTTAGTGCTTGAAGGAAAAAATAACATCTACATTTTTTCAGTTTGAGTTGCAATGCTTTTCCTACTATATAGCAAACTAAATGTTCATTTAATAAAAAAAAAAAAAAAAAGACAAACATCTACAGAGGTAGCTACAGGTTAAACTGCAGGTTTAGAGGTACATCGCTGTTGCTCATCACATCAACCCGCTCAAATAATAATGATGGCTTACAAGTTTCCATTAACCTCAGCACCCAGCAAACAATTCCAAAGTCTATAACTATGGTTTTATAGCTGCTTTTAATAAGTTTCTTCTTTGACTCATTTATTAAGCCCTCCTTTGGATGGCTGAGGTTGACGTTGGGCTAAAAATAAAGCAGAGAATGTAGTTTGCAATGACTTATTTTCTTCTAACTCTAATGAAATAATGGAGTTTAACAGTGAGAGCTGTTTTGCATTTAATGTGCGACAGGCACCGTTAATCAGGGCTCACAGAATATTCATTTAGCCGTTTTGTTAATAATGATTTACCAGACTGAGAAAACACAATGCACTTGTCATCAGCCCGTATGCGGGGTGGGGGTGTGGGGTGTGCAGTTCTTGGAGACACTCCCAGTTTTCTCCTGAAATTCCAACAGCAGTGAAGCTAAGCTGAGATCAGTGGGAGAAAACACATAGAGCACCGACAGAGCTCTGTCAGAGCATTACGATATATTTATTGGCAGACTATAGAACTCTAGATAAATTATTAGTTGGTTCTGTTGGTCAGTTTGTTGTGGTGGTAGAAACACATTTGCTTATTATAAATTGACAAGGAACCTTAAATGTCAGATTTCTAATATCTTTAAAAATATTTCTAACCCTGTAATAATCGTATATGTTTAAAAGATTTTTTAAATGATTTAGTGTATTGCCATCCAATATGTCATTTTAGGTTATTATTTCTGGGATGGAGATGAGCAGTGCCCAAACCAGAAGGAAGCAACTCACCACTAAGAGTAGTTTAAGCAGTGGTATGAGGTGGACTGGGGTGTGCAGAAGGCTTATTAGTGTTTTCCTTTTTAATTATATTATATTATTATTTTAAAAATACTCTAGAACATTCTTAAACCACTCATTAGAATTGTCTGGGTGGCATCAGTTATGATGTCCAGGTGTCCTAGGTACATTTAATGACGAGCGTTAATCAAATAAGTTGATTAGCTTTAAGTTTTCTGGCTGTTTTCAGATTTTTTTTATCTCATTCCTTGTATGCGCTCTTCTCCTCCATCAGCGTCTGATGAAGAGCATCACTCCTGAGCCTGCAAACATTGAAGGCCTGCACAGAGACATCATCATCACAAATGCTGTGTGAGTGGAGACCCTTCGCCCTCTGCTGGACATGTAGCACAAGTGGGGATTTCACCCTTCCTTCATATCCCAGATCTGCCAAAGGTGTCTCCATCCAGAACATGTGATAGTTGGACTCTAAGATCCAGCAATCCAGCTGCTCTATTTCCCACCATTGCTAAATGTGGCAGTGTTCAATGTACATGTGAGATAACACCTGCCATAAAGATATATCTATTGGGTATTCGAGTCAGGAGTCTGGTAGCACAAATGTCTTTTTGGTTTTCATTACCATTTTGTGATCTTTGTTATTTACATTGTTTCAAACAAATGTACTAGAACTACTAAAGAAATCACTAATGGGCAGTATACACAGTATACCCATGTTTTACTCTATTTAGCACTTTCAGATCAAATATGACATCTGAATGCATAGATCTGCCCCAACTAACAGTTTTATTTTGTATGCATTTGACATTTCAGGTAACTTTCAAATTTCTGCGTGTTTCAGAAGCCAAATATTATTAGACATGACTTTTATTACAGGTAAATTTACTTCACAGCTCCTCATGCTTTGGGTTTTTTTGGATAGATAGGTGTGTGTATGTATGAAAAAGTATGTAAAATGTTCACGTGTAGGTGCACAAACAACTAGTGGTCATGCCTCTTTGGATGAACATGGAGAGTGTCGCCACTCACAGTTGATAAAGTTTTATCAAAACCACAAAATACTCATAATGTGACTGCAACATTCAACATGTAACAAAAATTTATTTGGGACCTTTTGTGGAATTGTGTTAATGTAATGTGTCTTTTCCTGCCTTGCTCATGAAACTGCACACCAACAGCCAACACACCGACTCATTATTTTCCATGTTATATGTGAATAACAAGGTAGCAGAAACCAAATACTAGCGTGCTTGTTACAAATGGTTCAGCTATAATCCTAAAGACATGGGGGGAAAAAATAGCAATGTATGAAAGTGCAAGTATGTACCTGTCTGTTTTGTGAGTGTTGTCTGTGTTCCAGTCATGTGACAACCTGTCAACCTCTTTAGGAGGACATATACGGGTGTGTGATATTTGTTCGTTTTCAAAGTGTGTGTGAGCTTTAAGTAAATGTAGAAAAGCCAAAAGCCATGGTTCGATCTGTTCGTGTGTGCGCGCATGCATGCAGACATGAATGTATACTATGTATTTAGTGTGTGCCTCAAAATAGTGCTGCCTCTTCCTCCTCCCTATCTTGTTTCTGTCTTTACAGTTTACTCTGTATCAAAGTAGAATCTCCTGTACTTTATCAGTGTATGTCTACATGACTGTTATATGAATACATAAAGAATAAAGATATATATATATATGAATTATATATGAATTATTAGAGGAATAAAAGTATATGTATTAATAATGATTGTGCTTTATTTATCTTGCTTATCTTGAGGTACATGATGTGATATTTTTGCCATATCATAATGCTTGAAGACATTTTCACAATATGTATTATTTCATGAGGCTTGTTGTTTCAGGGAGCATTTCCTTGCCACTGTTTATTAGAGATCAATATCTATACAGATTTCTATCTATAGGTTCTGAATGGAAAGGGTAACCCTCTGTTGACAGGTACAAATGGAAATAGCATTTACATTGATGTTTCACAAACAAAAATTAACGCATCATATAGTTTTCTGTTTTCTTCACCATGGCCATGTTTAACTCACTTAACTACTGTAGGTAGGAATGGGTGTACAAATGGGAGCTTGCAATGGTCTAGAGTACCAGCCAGGTTGTATTCCAACCTCACACCCAGAGTTCCTGGGATAGCCTCAGGATGCACCATGAACCTGGCCAGGATAAAGCAGTTACTGAAGATTAATGAACGAATTAATGTCTACAAAATTTTATATCTGTTTATAAAAAAATTCATTAACAAGGAAAAAGTTACACATTTAATTAGTTTCTTGTTACTGTGACTATTAAGGTTTTTTTTTTTTTTTTTATAATAATTAATAATAAAAATATTCTTATTTTGGAAAAGAATATTAAGCTTTATCCTAATACGGCTATCACATGTGATAGCCCTAATTATTCATATTCTATTAAACATTGTTATAGATTTTTTAAATTGCATATCAGTGGTTTATGTAAAAATATATATAAAAGTTTTTACAAGCAAATAACAAATAAACAAATTCCAGCTCCAAGGAAACTCCAGTCTAAACCTTTGGTGTGACTCATTTCTTAACATTTCTGCAACATCTGTTTTATTTATTTGGCAGAATTTCTTAAAGAGGTGCTAAGAAAAAGACACTTTTGCTTGCTGTTTTCAGCAGTAAAACAAGAAATGAATTATGAGGTATTTCCTAATGAACCCTCTAAATTAGGGTGTGCAATTCATTCAAATTGTATTAGTCAATGTAACCATTAGCTCACCGACATGGCTGTTCACATGAGCTAATAATTTCAACAGAGCTTAATTACAGCTCATGAACTCTCCCCAGGTTCAGTCTCCTATTTGCCCCCAGTCCAAGCATTGAGATCTGGGTATTCTCTTATGCCCTTTATGAATTGAGACCTTTGAAAGTTGCTGGTGTATTTTTCTGAACCTCAGATTTATGTCACTGGCAGCTTAATGCTGCCAGTAGGGCCACATGTGTGGGGAGACATATGGGGAACCCTAGACGATAGTAATATGATGGATAACCCACATAAACTAAGTGAGCTCAGTCTGAAATAATGATATGTGAGCTTAACAGCTTCAAGATGAATGGTGGAGTTCAGGTGCAGTCCTGGTTCAGCAGTGGCCATGATATGGACTGTCATAGATGGACTATATGCTTAACATGGTCTATGTCTGCTTAACATATATACACAGTAAGGGCTTCAGTACCAAATATGTGAACTGGAGTGGTCTCTCTCCTACTTCAGGGGTCCCATTGGAGGTCTCAGGATTCACACCAGTCCTAGGCTAAGGGCCTGGGTATAGGAATTTTTTCCCATTGGAAAGACGTTAATCTCTTTACATATTAAAGCATCAAGAAGAATAAATTGAGACAATTGTTTGTGTGCAGTATTCCGCCTTCCTTGAGAAGGTACTTGAGATGGCACCTCATAGTGCCTCCATAATTCTTCAAGGGGATGTCAATTTTATGCTGAGGATGATATTTGGAGAAGTGTAATTGGAAGACCCTTAAAGAAGCTAACCTGAGTAGTGATCTGTTATTAGACTTCTGTCAGTTTGAAGAAGGACACCTTCAGAGTAACGCTCACAGAGATGTCTTGCAATTCAATTCGAGATAGGAGAGGATTCACTGGATAGGATATCCAGAAGTGCTATAGTAAAACAGTTGAGGAGGGGCAGCTGTTGGAGAGTTTAAAAATGGCATGGTAAAAGACTCTTGGGTGGCCTCTGAGATGTTCTGGCAAACCTTTCAGCACCTCAGGAGATTTCACAAACTTTGCTGAGGAATGTTATTGAGTGTTGGAAGGTGCACTTTGAGAATTTCCACAACCCAGTGCCTATGCCATCCTATAGAGAGCTAGTGCTAGAAAATATTTGGTGATTTGGAGTTTATCTCTGTAGATTAAGTTACTACTATGATGGTTAGAAAGCTTCATAACAGCAAGGCTATAAGATATATATATATATATATATATATATATATATATATATATATATATGTATATATATATATATATATATATATATATATATATATATATATATATATATATATATATATATATATATATATAACATTACAGATCAGAGAATTCAACAGGAGGGGGACAATTGAATGTTAAGCAAATCTCTCTCTCTCTCTCTCTCTCTCTCTCTCATGCTCTCTCTCCTACCACCTCACCTTCTGGCAAAAAACAAAGCATTCAGGCCTTCATGGCAAGACTGTGTACCAACTGTTTTATTCAAAATATCAGACTGGTGGTAGTCATCATAAAGGTTATTGTAAAAGGTCTCTTAAATTTACCCTCCTACAATGGTAATACTACAAACAATAATAGTCATGAAAACATGAAAAAGGAATAAAAACTCAACAATAGATGCATGCAGTTGATAACAGGATTAAAGTCAAGGTGCTGGTAATGCAGTCTCCTGCCTTGCGCTGTGCTTTCCATTGAGGCAATTTCCTATGAGCCTTGCTCTCATGATGATGGGGGCCTTCTGTTTTTCTGCCTGTTTTATCTGACCAGAGGATCTATATTACACACCCTGGTCCAGCTCTCTGATGCAGCATCTCCCCATTTGTGTCTTTACCTATCTGTTCCCATCTGGATGCAGCACACAAAATTAATACTCCTTTTTTCTTAATTTTCTTCCCCTTGTTTGTTCAATAATACAGCAAATAAGAGAATACAACAGCTCACACAGTTGGCCTACAAACATGTAGCCTTTGATAGACATTCCTTAGCAAAATCATGCTAAAATGCTCATTGTACTTTCTAAGTCTCATTTGTCTAGATGTAGATGTGATTTAAAATGTATGTCATTATAGGGGTTATGGGACAACTATATGACACCTAGATGATTTATGAATATACTCTTTGCAGGCACTTACATTTCAGATGGTTTGTTTACTTTACCTATATTTGACTCTGGCATTTTCTTCCTCCTGACACTTCTCTGTCACTCACTCTGCTTAGATGAGCTCTACATCCTCCTGATCGCATTGATACGTCAGCTCGTGGAAGCAGGAAATGAAAGTTTCATTCCTCCCTACAATCCGTGGCCTTTATCAGAGCAATCTGGGTCTCTCCATGCCAGCCTGCTGTTTAATAAACTCATTTTGAACCCTAAGAAAACATGCTTATCTTCACACACACACACACACACACACAGAGAGAGAGAGAGAGAGAGAGAGAGAGAGAGAGAGAGAGAGAGAGAGAGAGAGAGAGAGAGAGAGACCTACACTCCTCCTTAAACACTCTATCCAGTGTTAATGTCATTAATTCCAAATGAGTCACATAAAATGTTAAAATGTTTTAAGATTTAAACTTCTGAGTGGGGCATAGAAAGAAATTGGGAGGAAAATGGATTGGGATTTCTTGGCTAGGTTAAATGTGGACTAAAATGTACATTTAGGCCTAGCATCCTCTCTCTCTGTCTTCAGTATTTACTTGTGTATATATATATTCATTCATTCATTCATCTTCTACCACTTATCCAAACTATCTCGAGTCACAGGGAGCCTGTGCCTATCTCAGGCATCATCGGGCATCATACACCCTGGACGGAGTGCCAACCCATTGCAGGGCACACACACTCTCATTCACTCACGCACTCACGCACTATGGACAATTTTCCAGAGATGCCAATCAACCTACCATGCATGTCTTTGGACCGGGGAGGAAACCGGAGTACCCGGAGGAAACCCCCGAGACATGGGGAGAACATGCAAACTCCACACACACAAGGAGGAGAGGGGAATCGAACCCCCAACCCTGGAGGTGTGCGGCAAACATGCTAACCACTAAGCCACCGTGCCCCCCTGTGTGTGTGTGTATATATATATATATATATATATATATATATATATATATATATATATACTGTATGTATATCCATAAGTGGTTCTGGTTCTAATGTCACTGCTGCCATCTATCTGCCAAACACTATATTATATAATGGATGTGGTTTTAAATCGTTTAAAACAGAACCAAGTAAGATTAAGATTAGAACTAAGAGAAAGTAAAGTAAAGTCTGTGTAATGAATTGAAGATGACTCTCAGCTTGTTCCCTGTCACAATCACAGCACATTCTCAGAAGCCCTTATCACTGTTAAAAGTATCTGAATATGAATGGTACATATTTCAATTATGTACATTTCACATCCATTTTTATTAGTTTTTTATTAGTTTTTTATTTTTCCTAGGGTGTATTAATACAATTACATTTCTATGTTTTTTATTGGATCCCTAAAAGTTTGCAGATTTGACAAAAAACAATTGCCAAATAGTTATAATGGTTATATAAAAGTATTTAGGGTTAACATCTTTGTAGAAAACTAGCTATTTGAGAAGAACCTGAGTGTTTTAGAGACATTTACATTTCACTTCGGGTTTAATGAAAAATGTTGAATTTCAATGTAAAAGGAAATTGTGTTCATTTAAATTATGGAGCAAATCTATATGTCAAATATATTTGGTTTTAAAACAGAAGTAAATAATAAGTTTAACTACATGTATTTATATAGCAACGATTTATTTATTTCTAATTATTGTGTATTTATGACCTCAAGAAACTAGTCTTAATAATGTCTTAATTACTTATGTACTTTCCATAATTACCAGCACAGGGGACTAGAGATCCTTACACTTCACCTTTGAACCCTGAGTAAAGATACTATTTGATCTTTTCAAATAGTAATCCTATCTATGCACCCTAATGCTTGATTACTACTCATCCACGTTATTGGTTCATTTGGTTTATATCAAATATATTTAATGGAGTTGAGGTCAGGACACTCCAGTTCTTACACAACAACCTTAGCAAATCAAGTGTCCATTGGGTTTAGGGACAGTTTTTATGCTGTCTGGGGCCTTTATATCCAGTAAAGGAAAATCATAAAACTACAGCGTACAAAGACATCCTATACATTTATACATATAGTGTAGGTTAGATTGTATTATGTCATGGATATTTTGACATGCAAACTCACTGACAGATAAAATTTGCACATTAAATTCTGCATTAAAATATTCGCTTATCGTGGAAAACAGTGGGGAAGTAAGTGGGAATACATTTGCATGCAAACAAACATGGATGCACACACATACACACACACACACACACACACACACACACACACACACACACACACACACACACACACACACTTGTCTTAACTTGTCAGTGAACATGAGTGTAATAGGAACATTTCCTAGTTCCAAATGAACCCTGCATGAAGATTTAATTAAAAGTTATGATTTCTCTCATTGCCTGTTAATAGATATTTTTTTATCCACTGTAGTCTTATCTAATCTAGTTCTCAGTCCTTTGACAATGAGACAAGAGATATAGTTACTAACAGCTACATATAGCATCAGTGCACAGGATTAAGAATGATTAAGATATATGTGTAACAAATAAAGAAGATTGTATGAGATTGCATATGTATATGATAGACTTTTATCTAATACACAAGTCAGTGTTTACTAATATGCTAACAAAAAGAACAAATGATCGTACATCTTCCGTAACTCTTTTCTTTATCCTGGTCAGGGACACAGTGGATGTCTAACATTTCTTTAGAAATGTATTGAAGTGTTACTATATATTATAATTATATTTAGATCATGAAGTGAAATGTTTATGTATTATTACATTATGTGCTGTATCATTTATTAGTGTTATTATAAATATATATTTAAAAACAAAGCATTTTATGATCAAATATCATTATCAAATCATTATCAGAACTCTGCCATAGCAGGTGAGAGGTGACAGCTGTGTGGTTGCAGTGCGCATGCGCGCTAAGACCACATTCGTACGCATCATAGGGCGCGACTGCGCGCGTGCTTGTACAGCTTCTTTTCGTCTTCAAATAATGTCGATTTGTCTGCTGTACACAGTGTTTCCTGCTCTTAAAACTTTACTTCCTGGATCCTGAATGGCGCTGGTCACCGTGCAGCGGTCCCCCAGTCCCAGCACTACCTCCAGTCCGTGTGTCTCGGTAAGTTAGTAGTTATTCAGTACTCAGTCGTTCTGAAGTCGTTAAGCTGGGTCCCTGCTACGACTACGCATGCGCTAGCTAGCATCGTTTGCTCGTCAAATAGCTAAGCTGAGCTCAATACCTAGCTAGCAAGCCTTCGGTATGTTGTGTCTAAGCAGAACAAAGCAGACAAATCTAAGCAGACACAACAAACCGAGCCTACAGTATGGGCTTTTATTAATGTCTACAAATAATGTGTCACATAACAAAAACAGTTTGTGTTACACAGTGTTTAGCTAGTTAGCAAGCTGTAGTTAGCTGTAGCCGGTTCGCCCTTCACAACAGACAGCTAGCTTTGTAAATAAGTGGATTTAATGTACAAGAATAAAAGGGTTTTCCTTAAACAAACTCATTTTTATAAGCTTTCCTCTGAACAGCAGAGTTTCACCTTGCGTGAAGTTGCACAGTGATTGAATGTTTATTTTTATTGCTGAAATGTAAATTAGTTTTAAACTCTGGTGCTTTTCTTGTTTCTCTATAAGCACTCTGTGAAGTCTTGATCCCATTTTTCAATTGTTTGACTCCATACAGGTATTAAAAGCTGCTGTGTTGGAACAGTAGATCTGAGGGGTGTGTGTGTGTGTGTGTGTGTGTGTGTAAAAGCCCAACAGATAAAATCAGGTTAAATCCCCATGGATGTGCTACACATTGTGTACACATAAAGTTACATATTGTGTGATTTCATGTGACACACTTGTGGGATGCCTCAAGTTCTTACTAAAGAAAGATCTCTGTGAAGCTTCTGTGGTTCTGTAGTGCCTTCACACACAAGGTGCATCATGCAATGCTGCAAATAGTGAAAATAGCTTGTGTCTTACTAGAAGCTCTAGCTGAGGTTTATGTTTTCAATATTTTTTTAATCCGTTCCTTGGGGTGGTTGCTCAAGTGAGTAATCATGAAGAAAACATAAGGTTAAGTCTGAGTCTGAACCTGTGCATTGGTAGTGGGATTAGTGTGGGAATATTTAAGATGATTTAAAACCAGATTAAATAATTGTAATAAGTAAACATTAAGTATGAGAACAAATGCGATCAATGTGATCAGAAGCTTTCATTTCTGTTTATAAGCTTAAATATAAATAGATTATTTATATTGTTTGTTGTTATTATTATTATTATTATTATTATTATTGTTATTTTATTTTTTTATTTTATTTCTTTCTTTATTTTTTTTTTTAGAAAAGATTATGTAAACTAATGGTTATGAAATACATGATTAGGTGTTTGGAGGAATATATTGAAGCTGTTTCTTTTTCAGAGTAATCCTATAGCAGCTGATCTATTCTTTTCTGCTTCTTGCGAGAACTTTCACAAAAACCCTGGATTGATAGTGATAAACCATGAGAGAAAGCCCTGGGAGTGTAAAGATTATCGGAGCAGACAGTGTGGATTAATGTCAGTCGGATGGGGGTGTTGCTGTGGGGGTGGTTTGCGTGGTGTTACACTGTGTAAAGGGATTCATTTTAACTACCTCTGACTGTGGTATGTTAGGTATTGGTACAAAATGCAGTGAAGAGATATAACTTTAAAATATTCCTTTGTTGAATGTTTGACCCTGTTGATTCTCCATACAGGAGGCTGGGAGCGGAGAGGATGACCGGCATTCTCAGCCCAGGAGGTAAGGTCATGTTTTTTCGGTCCCATCCTCCTGCTAAGTCAAAACAAACACAAACAGCCCTTTTCTTTTAGACAGCATGGTTCTTTTAGACACCAAAGTTCTGGTACTAATTCAAATTGATATAGTTACGAAAGTCTTTGTCCATTTTTCCGTTAGTTTTCTGTACATTATCAGGCAGTAAATAGCTTTGGACATGTAGATGATTTGAGAAATAGATCAGAAGAATGATCATAGAGATACCTAGTTAGCCACCGAAGTTACTGTTCAGGTATTTGTTATGGCCCCTTATAATTACCGTTTGTAACATGAGGCCCCAGACCTAAAACATCTTGTGACTGCTGTGATTCCCGGTCCTTCATCTTTGCGAGTGCAGTACTTACAGTAGCCACAGTGAGGAGTCTTCTGATCACAAATCTCTGTAAGCTGATACTGCAGAGGGATGATCATGCCTTCATTAACACTACCTACTGTACCCTCACTGAGTATTCTAGTTCTCTTTACTGGGAGGGTTTAATTAACCTAACCTTATAAATGCAGCTATCAGAGTATAGAGACTTTTGTCCTAAAATGCACTAAATGAGCTTGTGTGGTTTTTAAAGACAGGCACAACCTCTTACCTTTAGCTAGGTATTGTGTTATCAACAACAAAATCTCTATTAATAGATCAGTTCCTTTTGTTTAATAACAACTTCTTGACATTGCATGTTCTCCAAGGGTTCTCCAACTCTGGACAACGGAAAATACTCTTGGTCTGTCTCGAGTCACAGTTGTTGGACGTAATGCACACTGTTTTTAATGAAAATACCCTTGGTAGAAAAAATTGTGTTCTTGGCACAGTGGAGTACAGCTCTTAGATGGACTCAATAATAATATTAAACTTTGTTTAGTTTTTATTTTGACTCTTAAAATAAATGTACATTTTGAAGTTCACTTAATAAAATAAAGCTTTTCTGTAAGTACAAAGAATTCTAAAGTATTTATAAGTATTTAAAATGTTGTATTGAGCCCAAACCTACTGTCTGTCTATCAGGGTCCGATTTAATATAAACTAAAGACTAAGTTCAGATGAGAGAGAATAAAACCAGTGTCAGATGTTAGCCATGTTATGAATATGAATTTATAGTCTAAATATGGCTTAATTTGCATTTTCTATCAAATATCTCAGCAAGTTCTGCGAGCTGTTTGTGTTTATGGGGCCATAATACGTCAATATAGACGTCAAACACGACCGACACATTCCTAGCGGTGTTCCCTCTATTCAGGTACAGCCGCAATATTATGTTTTGACATGTATATCTCCGAGACATCTACGGGGTGAAATAGTGGAAGTTAATTTCTGGAATTGTATCCTTTATTTAGAGACCGAGCCCTAGGATGCTTGCAGAATTACTCAGTAGATGGTCCTGTTTAAATCTGCTGCACAAAGTCAACCAAAAAAACATTCACTGCTTTAATTTTGAGAGTGTTTGAGAAATGCTGTAATTTTTCTTTTTTACAAGATGACTGACTGGCTGGTCACTATTTGAGATTTGTTACACAACACTACCAAGCCTTCATGCCAAGAGGAGGGATGGTCCGGGAAGGGCTTACAGGATGTTAAGGTTTTTCTGCGGTAATATACTACACACAATGTGAACTCTTTTCCTGGCTCATACAGTGAGCCTCTTAACTTGGTTTCATACTGCATCTGCACATGTGGACTCAATTACATGAAGTATTAGGTAATTGTCATGAGGTTGATATTTCCTTGTTATTTGGTTTTATCCCAGAATCTTTGTAGTCTTATTCGCCTTCTTGCTATGAACATCTAGCACCTATGTATCAACTCAACTCACCGCTGATTAGCCTATATAACAGCTCGCCAAAACTATCAATGGATGAAACCGTGTGCAATACAATGTCAGTTCACACACATGCTGTAGTTGCATGTAGAATCTGTCTCTTTTTATTTATTTGTATTTTTTAAGCTGGTGACTGGGAAACTGTGTTGGATTATTAGAGAAATCATGCCTGCTGGTTTCATACCTGAATTTTTGTGTGCTTTCCTCATAGAAGTCTTAGAAGCAGCCAGTGGAAAACACTGCACAATCTCAAAGCAAGGGAGAATAAAAAAATCAAGAGAGAATCTGTGCACTGCAGACAGTTCTCTTACTATTTCATTTATTTTAATGAGTTACTTATGAAGGACTGAAGCGGCTGTGGCTGGCGGAGTTCTTCTACAGAGAAAGCTTTTACATTTGTAATGGGATTTTGTTTATATTGTACAAACTCACTCTTTGGCATGTTTCACTTTTTGCTTTAATTGTGCTGCCATAGTTTTTCTCCTGTTATTTTCCCAAGTGTGTTTATTCCACCCTCAAGTATAATACACATGATACAGTGTATCCTGGCAGATCGGGTATCGGACATTGAGATGAAACATCCTAGAACTATTCTCTTGATCACGGGCCATATCAAGTTCTGCCATTTTAAACGTGAACACTGTTATATCAACAGATCCGATCAAGCCTGAGACAGGAGAACGTTTCGGATCGCTTTTGTTGCACCATTAAAGGGCAATGCCATGTATTTTCTTATGATCTTTGTAGCAACAAGGACAATTTAACGAACTGTACTCTGCCCACACATAGACAACAGCTGAATTGGGTGAGCCGACCAATTTTACAATTTAAACAAAAACAGACACTCAAAGCAGTGAGAGATTATTTGACTGAAAGTGAATCACTTTTCTGCCTGCAGCTCAGTGGATTTTTAACATAACACTATCTGCTCATATATCTTCTATGAACTAAATGACCTACCTATCTAACCAAACAATTGAGTGGAAGTAATGTGGAGTCGTATGATGCTTCGATACAGAAATATTATGAAACCCTACGGCTAACGAAACCCAGTAAACGTATCATTTTACCTTCTCTACATGTTTTCTCCACAATTCAGCAAATTATGGTTTGGATCTAAAAATTTTCTACACATGAATTCTTTTCCCCTCAATTAATTAATGTGACTAAAGCTGCCAGTTATGACTAATATAGTAAGCAGTCACAGTTACATAGGAGAGTCTGGCATCCATGGACCTCCATGAACGTCTGATTACTGAAAAAGGGCTCAAATTCTTAGCAACACATGTTGAGTTTTAGTTGTTATTTGCCATATTGATGTGATTTCTCAGATTGGTTGTGTTGCCAAAGTATTTAAAGCTGGCATAACACATTTTGCAAATTAGAAAGGTCTTGTCAAGATTTTTTTTTTCCTTTTCTTTTTACAACCAGTCTCTTAAAACCCAAAGTGTTCCCAAATGTCAGCTTTAAAAAAAAAAAGGTGCAGGTTTGACTTTTGCTGCAGACATCTCCCTCTGATATTCTGAATATATACATGACTTTAGGAAGCAGTGTATTAAAAAAGAAAGGTTTGGTATAAATTCTACTGCACATTCTTTCAAGAGAGCATTGTGATGCATTGTACAGAAGATTGTTTTCTTCACCTCTAATTTGGAGAATCAAAACACAACACAGGATCGCAAAAAAATCCCCCGAAGTTGTTTACCGGCTAAAACACCATCAAAGAGAAAGGGCCTTAACCTCTCTTTGCCCCAGTTGCACTTTAACCTCTATTTATGAAGTAATTACTGAAGTTACTGGCAGCAACAAGGCTTATTGTCAACCAGCACTCCTCATAAGTAGGTAGCAAGAAAAGCAAGTGTGTGTGGTTGAAATCTTACATGGCATTTTGACTCAATAGATCCACGCCAAACTGCCTCAGCTGATTTTATTAGCGGTGTTCAGGTTCATGGGAGGCTTGAGACCTACCTACCTCTACTTATTTCTTTTTCTTTCCATCCACACTGAAGTACCACAGGGATGTGCTCTTACCCCTCTTACTCACACTATGCTAATCAGTACATTAAGCGCAAAAGCTTTACTGAATTGCAGATAAATGTTTGTGTGACTTGTAGCAGTGTACGCTGTGGCACCTGTTAAATACAAACTCATAGGAGGTTAGAACTGCCGGAGCATGCAAGAGTGACAATGTCATCTTATTAGCAAACTTTGTGGTCACTGTGACTGAGCATTGTTATAATATTCTCTGATGCTCAGTAAATACATTTGCATATTAGATTTAATCAGAGGATTCAAAACACAGAACAATCCTGTGTGTGTAATCAGCAGCTGGAACAGTTGGGGTGTACCACGATTGCTTTATTGCTTTAGATGTAAAGTGGGATTCATTCGAAATCTAGAGGTACAGTTTTACATGCATTAAATATTTTCTAGACTTTTAATGCTGTTGTATTACTTGAACTCTCATTCATCCTGCGAGCGATCTGATCACCCACTCCTGCACACCCTGATGCCTATCTCTACGTTAAATCACAACAAATACACAAATATCACAAACATACTCAAATATTCCTCTACACAACTAATTCTTTGTATATCTTATGAACAGAGATTCCGTTTATAATCCAACACAGTAATGCTAGAAAACACTGTATATAACCTCTGTACAATACATATTACATAGTTTATCTTTTTTTTTACTCATTACATCTGCACTAGAACCATTTCTGTAATTCTTAATGATGTCCATACATCTCTGCAGTGTTATAACCTTTATATTTATTCACTGTATATGCTTTCATATATACCACTTGCTGTAAATATGCTAGATATTTATCTGCACTTTTGCACTAGATCACAAACTGCATTTCGTTGCTGTGTACCTGTACAATGCAATGACAAAGATCTAATCTATCTATCTATCTATCTATCTATGCTTCAAGAGTACATTTGTGGGACTGTAAAAAAAAAAAAAAAAATGGTGAAAATGCAAACTGGGTCAGAATACTTAATTAAAACACCTCAAAAAAAAAAAAAGGATGGGTCGAAAAATGTTGGTCGATGTGGTCATTATTAGTGCAGACATATATTTGTACATTGGTTCCTAAAGAGCTCTTGGTTGCACAATTGGACTTAAATACAAACATTATTTACTGTCCATTATCACCCAAATAAGATGAGGTTCCCTTCTCAGTCTGGCTCCTCTCAAGGTTTCTTCCTCATATCATATCGGGGAGTTTTTCCTTGCCACCATTGCCTCCGGCTTGCTCATTAGGGATAGATGTTAGAATCAGAATCAGATTTATTGGCCAAGTGTGTTGACACACAAGGAATTTGGTTCCAGCAGTTTGTGACTCTCAAAAGTACAGACATAAATAACACTATACTATACAAACTATACAAGAAAACAATGCAGACGATGAGATACAATATAGACAGAATGAGTATAAAATATGAATATAGAATATGAACGATCAGTTATGTACAAAGTGTTGGAGTGCAAATAACAATATTGTGCAATATTATGCCTTTTGTGCAATATACAGCAGCAGTAGTGTGTAATATACAGATGATTTGATGACTGACAGTCCTGATAATGCAGTACTTATGATAAGAAGCAGTGAATATAATTATGGTGAGTTGTTGATCAGGGTGATTGCCTGGGGAAAGAGAGAGAGAGGGAGAGAGAGAGAGAGATTCTGTTTCTATACTTCTGTAAAGCTGCTTTGAGACAATGTGAATTGTTAAATTTGCTATACAAACAAATTTCATTGATTTTTGTATGAGATTCTTCAGTGACATTGTTCTGCATTCTCACAAGCAGCATTATAGGTAGAACTGGAAGAAACAATTAAATTAAGACGACGGTTAAAAAAGAATGAGTTCAAATGGAAATAAGTGTTTCAGTTGACATGCAGCCTACATTCACTACATGTAGCTGAGCAAGTTCTTCAGGATCAGTTTGTGTATGTGGGTCAGACCAAGCTGCTTGGTTTTTCAGGCTGGGCACAGTGTAGTATACAAGTTATTTCATGCCTGAGTTTCTTATTTCACCCTATTCTCACACCCGGCAGGTACGTCTCCTTGTACTGAGCATTCGCAGCCATCCGAGTGCTGCCCTCTCTTTGGAGTTACTGTAATCCTTTTATATCAGAGTGTCTATATACAGTAAGAAATGCGTATCCTATATAGATTGTTTAAAATATCCGACATGTTAGCATTTTTAACATGTGTCTTAAGACACTATGGATGCACCCATGATTGTTTTTCTATGTGGCTGTTTAAGAAGTCCTCGTTTCCTACCCAGAGTTTAGGAAACAGCTGGCCACTGAGCAGGATGGCCATGTGCTGGGGGGAATTTGGGGAGTATCCAGAATGTAGGAAACACTCACGACCTTTTGCTGGCCTTGCATGGTATCACGGAGTCATTGCACAACAAGGATCAGAGATTCTGTAAACATGATATGACAACAGCATTACTCAGATTACGAGTCCGAGTAAGAGAAAGGTCTTAATGGAAAATATCTGATATAAACAACAAACAGACTTGCACAACCCAAGTGTTGCTTTATGTGTGAGAATTGGCCAATATATCAGCAGGTCTTGTGTGGAAGACCTCTGAGGAATGGCACACCTTGTCCTGAGTATGTTTGCACCTTCCAGTTGTGATGGAAGATGTAGTTGACTAATATCACATGGATCTTGTTTGCTATACTGTGCTATTCCGCACTTGGTCAGTTGAAGTGCGAACATGCTCAGAGTCAACATAGGAGGATCGCCTTCAGTAAAAAAGATACACTCAGCAAACTGAAAAGATGGCTTATGATGAATGGCACGGCTGTCTGGAGAAGGCAGAAATCTTATGTTCATCAATCATTCAGTAAACTCAGTGTTAATGGAAAATCCCAGCTGTTGTATTATATACTGTACCATATGAAAATTAGGGATACAGCGATACAGAATTTCTATGCTGATAAGGATATCTGATTATTTAAGAAATACATTTACAAATACAAATAGTTTGGTGATTTTGCTTTTTAAGAATTTTTGAATTACTTTTGAAATAAATAAACAACTAAATATATAACTATTTTTTCTGTATCTACATGGTTTCTTTGTTTCAGACTAACTGCTCTCTGTTATCAACAGGAAATAAATTGACTCACATTAACATTCTTGTGGCATCTGTGAAATCAGTATTCAGACTCAGTATTGTGTAGTGAGGCTCAAGGTGTTTTACCAGTCACTGAAAGTCCATGTCCACAATTACAGAGAATGATTGATCATCCAGCACAACAACTAACGTCTCAACATTTTAACTGTTCTTGTGCTGTCGAATATTTGTGACAGACGGAGCCTTTGTTTGGAATGAAGCTTGTCCATTTTTAGCTGAAACATCTTCCACTTGAGCTTTCACAAGCTCATCATATTCCTAGCTGCATTGAGCTTTAAGGTGGCAAGCAGATCAGTTGTGTTAGTTTTAAGCAGCTATTTTATTGTACTTTTCACTCAATTTCAGTAATTCCACACAAGACATGTTTGTTTTCCCACATACAGCACAAGTTACGGATATTTAATCTGCTTCCTTTTGATCCACCTAAATTTAAATACTCCTGCACTGATTTGTTAGTCTGAATTGGAGAACTCTTCATTGTCTATTTATTGCCAAGTAATCGTGCAGGACAAACTCCAGAAAACTGTTTAAAGCATTGCACAACAGACAATCAGTAGCTTACACGATGTGTTCAAGCTACGAGAGATTTGGACCAATGGTTTCTTGTATAAGCCCTTACTCGGATGCTCTGAGATACAGCTGACTAACGCAACATGTGCTTCTTCAGCACGGACTGTTAACTGCACTTCTCAACCCATCTGGGAAAGAAATTAATTAAGATGTCTGCTCATCATTAAGCAGATCTTCTTGGGCCTTCCCCTTAGATATTATTAGTCATGGCTACTGTTACAGAGTTGACAGTTGGGAGATAAATGTTAGGGGATTAAGTGTTAAATGAGGATGGCAGCAATTATCAAAAGCTGTTTAAACTACAAAAAGCTTAGTGGAATCGTGCTTTTGTAATTAAAGCAAAGCTGAGCCGGAATAAACAGCAGTTCAACGTAAATGGTTTTTGGTAAATAAACTAGTGGTTTTGTAAAACCACCTGCTCAAGATAAGTGTGTTCAATTCTTTCTATCTTGGTTTTAAAATGCAAATAAACCTCTATTAAAAATAAAAAATATTTGTATATGTTAAAATGAGATATGAGAGATTTTTTTTTTTATTATTTATTTTGGCCTGTTTATGAATTGTCTACTTCCATGGAGACTATCGTATCTACCTTTTTAAACTTCGTCTTCAGGTAAGAGTTTCTATTTTTAGAGCTTTTGTATAAATACCGGTCAGCTTTGTGGCCGCATTCTGGTGATGTAGGGCAGTGGTAGATGGTGTCCCATGCAGATAGTGACACCCTGGGTTCAAGCTCCCACACCTTCATCCATGCACGTTATTTATTTGTTTTTGCCAGGTGTAGCTCAGTTCTTGATACTCTTGGGTACTGATTTCCAGGCTTTCACAGTTCAATCCTTAAGCAAGGCTTTTAATCATCTCTAACTCCAGTGCACTGTTTTTTGACCATGCACTCTGACCCCAGATCCCTAAGGGATGTATATAAAAAAAAACAACAATAAATTCCTATACATGCACTTGAAATATTATATCTGTGAAAATAAATAAAGGCTAAAATTCTACAGACAATTTAAAAGTCCCAAATCACTTAAGAAAGGGATACTGAAGATGAAACTTGAACGAAACCTTTTTCTTACTGTGTACTGAATGCATTGCCAAGGCCTAGTAACACATCTCTGCAGTGTAAAAACAACCGATTGTATGTTTCATTTGTTTTATTTTGGTCCATAGTATTTTTAAAGGCTGTGAAGGTGGTTGCTTTAAAACTGTTTATGCCCTTACTTGACTGTCTGTAGATGGTAGCAGTATGATTCGTGCATTTGTAGCGACAGACAGACAGTATTTAGTATGTTAAGCGACTCGGTCGTTGCTGAAGTAGTCTGACCTGCCGTATGTAGATGAGACCTTAATCGTGGCCCCTCCTTGAGCACATGTCCTAAATCTCCTCCTCCTCTGTGTTCACTTCACAGAGCTGAAGTTTCCGAGCTCCATAAAGGCTGAAGCTTACACTGAGTTTACTCTCCACCTCACCTCAGGAAATCTGTTTAGTTTTCTCTGTATTCCTTGGGAAAGAACTTTTCCCTGCGGGTTTTACCTCTTCGATACGGACATGTTTTAGTTAAACACGTGTTAATTAGCTGCGCTTTCTCTCCTAGAGCTTCTTTTCTTCACCGCTTTCCAACGTGTTTTTTTTTTTTTTTTTGCCTTTTGTGGATTGTGTCATGGCAGTGGAAGAGTGAGGCTGTGAGGATATCCGGTCAGTGTGTGTGTGTGTATGAGCGGTCATGACTCCCAGAGGAAGCCGCTCCGTGTGTTCACGCTGCGCCGCTAAAATCATGCCTTACTTCAGGGACAACGCAGTGGCTTCACACAACCAGATCGACCAGCTGTAAGTTCACCTGAACACCTGCCTCCATAGTTATTCAGCGTACATCTCAAGTGTGGTCTCAGTAACAGCGCACGTTTTATTACCGCCGTTTTGTCAGAACAGAGCGAGCTTATGTACAGAAATGAAGAAAGGAGCTCAGTGTCAGCACACGACCTGGTGATTTACTCAGTGATTAACTAACGGGAGGGAGAGAGAGAGAGAGAGAGGGACAGTAAGGGAGAGAGGGGGGGAGGGGGACAGTAAGCGAGAGAGGGGGGGAGAGAGGGACAGTAAGAGAGGGGGGGAGGGGGGAGAGGGAGGGACAGTAAGAGAGAGGGAGAGGGACCGTAAGAGAGAGGGACCGTAAGAGAGAGAGAGAGGGGGACAGTAAGAGAGAGACAGTGTGAGGGAGACAGTCAGAGAGAGAGAGAGAGAGACAGTCAGAGAGAGAGAGAGAGAGACAGTCAGAGAGAGAGAGAGAGAGAGAGAGAGAGACAGTCAGAGAGAGAGAGAGAGAGAGAGACAGTCAGAGAGAGAGAGAGAGAGAGACAGTCAGAGAGAGAGAGACAGTCAGTCAGAGAGAGAGAGAGAGAGAGACAGTCAGTCAGAGAGAGAGAGAGAGAGAGACAGTCAGTCAGAGAGAGAGAGAGAGAGAGACAGTCAGTCAGAGAGAGAGAGAGAGAGAGACAGTCAGTCAGAGAGAGAGAGAGTCAGAGAGAGAGAGAGAGAGAGAGAGAGACAGTCAGAGAGAGAGAGAGAGAGAGAGAGAGAGAGAGAGAGAGAGAGAGAGAGAGAGAGAGAGACAGTCAGAGAGAGAGAGAGAGAGAGAGACAGTCAGAGAGAGAGAGAGAGAGAGACAGTCAGAGAGAGAGAGAGAGAGAGACAGTCAGAGAGAGAGAGAGACAGTCAGAGAGAGAGAGAGAGAGAGGGGGGGGGGGACAGAGAGAGAGGAACAGTGGGAAAGAGGGAGAGAGACAGGGAGAAAGACAGACAGACAGAGCGAGAGACAGACAGCTTCCTCTAGGTTGTGAAATATGAAGATTCACCTACATGATGTGGGGAAATCACAGGAGGTTGCTACCTTGTCTTTGTGCTCAGCATTTGCATGAGAGAGGGGCAGGGACAGTAAGAGAGAGGGGCAGGGACAGTAAGAGAGAGAGAGGGAGAGAGAGGGACAGTAAGAGAGAGGGGGAGAGAGAGAGAGGGAGAGGGACAGTAAGAGAGGGGGGGAAGAGAGAGGGGCAGGGACAGTAAGAGAGAGAGGGAGAGGGACAGTAAGAGAGAGGGAGAGGGACAGTAAGAGAGAGGGAGAGGGACAGTAAGAGAGAGGGAGAGGGACAGTAAGAGAGAGGGAGAGGGACAGTAAGAGAGAGGAACAGTAGGAAAGAGGGAGAGAGACAGGGAGAAAGAGACAGACAGACAGAGCGAGAGACAGACAGCTTCCTCTAGGTTGTGAAATATGGAGATTCACCTACATGATGTGGGGAAATCACAGGAGGTTGCTACCTTGTCTTTGTGCTCAGCATTTGCAGTCTTTCTCAGTTTGCCCAATATTTTGCCCATAGTTTTATCATGTTCTACATTTGTGTGTGAGCTAATTAACAGTGTGCCCAGTGGCATCATGTACACAAGTGTACTAATTATGCAAAAGTCATTTCTTCACAGTTTGGAAAGAGGAAAGCTTGTTGTACGACTTTGCTCATGAGCCCAGCATCTTACATTTTCACATTAGGACTTATTGTGGTGCTTCATTTTAGACAGCTTCTGCGTTTGAGCACATTTCCAAAAAGATTTGATGTGCTTATTGACTACTTTTTAAAATAATCTCACACCTCATAGAAATCTGGGCCTGAATTAAAAGCCCTTCAGGAAATGTTTGCGACAGGTTTTGTAGGTGTTGTGGTGGAGGTGGTAATAGTGGTGATGTCTGTCTGCAAGGAAGTGTGCAAGACTGACTACACAATCATATGACCAAAGTCAACATGCGTTGTGTTGTTCCTGGTGTGATGTCATCACTGGTGATTGTTTTGTACTGTTGAGCCAACTTGAATATAAACCAAATACCAGATACTACTTTTACATTTGTGTCATTTGACTCACTTCATCATGCAGTAGCAACGTTTACAAAATAAAAACATTTATAGGGATGTTTAGGTGTACTGAACATTGCACTGTTAATTTAATCAGTAGGTTAATTTACTGCTCTATGAATCAGTTTTTACTATATCCATGTATCAGGTTGAGAGGTTTTTGAATTATATTTTTGATTAAGATATAATGACCAAGGAGGAGGTTACGCTGTTGTTAATGAGTAGCATGGTATCAGCCATTTAAATGCGCGTGTGCACAAACACACACACACACAGACTAACTCGTGTGTGCGCTATAGTCTAGGCCAGATGTAGGTGTTTTGCTAAACAATCCTAACACATCAAGTAACACTTTTTTTTTTTTTTATATATATAATATATAATAAAAGGTGTGGCGTATAGGTACATACAGTCTATAAATAGTCTGTGTGTCAGCAGGATGTTAATGTGTAACTTGTGGTTGCATTAGTTTTCCTTACCAGGAAGTTCTATGTGGAAACTTGAATTCAGAAGCATGTTGGCCCGACCTTCCTGTTTCTTCACCCTTGTACACAAACACAGACGTTATACAAGTGTGGCAAGCTTAAGGGTGTGTGCTGTGTTGTGCTGGCAGGCAGATCGGGAAGTTTGAACTGTGTGATGTGCCACATACTTCCTTTCCACATAACAATAAATGGCTCATTAAAGCTGTTTACTCTGACTGGACTACAAATTGAGACAAGTTAACAAGGTTGTTGTATGTTTATCTACTTAATACATTCAGCTAAGAGAGAACATTTAGTTGTTTTCTGCCTGAAATGCTCTTTTTGTATTATTATTTTCCTTTGTCATTTCTTCTGTGTGGCTATAACCCATGCATGTAGTCTTCCTGCTACTCTGAAAGGCGGGATTGGCTTTGGGTATTGGGGACCTCGCTACTGCTGCTGTAATAATAAAGACATGGGCATAACCCTGGACTCCTATTCAGAATACGCTTATACTAAATATCTTTTCAGCAAACAGTAGTGTTTAACTTTACATTATATAGTCTGTTGAAGAGTAATGTTGAGGATTTCCCTCTCTGGTGTCCACAAAGATTCTTCCTCGGGTCATCTCGGTTTTTCTCTCTTCAGATGTCACAGCACAATAAGGCTTATGACCCTATAACCTCTCTTTCAGCTTATTTACCTTCACCTCTGAGGTGTGGTCAGTTGCAGTAAACACATTCATGTAAATGAGACAAATTATAAATGTGTTTTGTGTACATATGAGAAGCTAAGTGTGTAAAGGATGAACTGAAAGCTGTTAAAGTAAAAGTGGTTTGCTAAAGAGTAAACTTTTTTGTTTGACTGTGATTGAAGATGTTGCCCATGCTGCTAATCTAATCTGTATTTCAGAAGGTGACAGAATGTAGCCAGTCTCTCTCTCTCTCTCTCTCTCTCTCTAGTCTGAATTCTTTCGGCCTTTGGGAAGGCAGAGACCTGATCCTATATTTATCGTCTCCCTAGTGGGAGTGTGACTAATAAGGGCAGGGACTAGTGGAGGTCAGGCATCTCTCAGCCTGTGTTTTGGCCCCTTACATAGTGGTGGCTACATCCGTGCCCTAACAAGTCCTACCCAGTGTGGGATGCCAAACGATAGCCCTTCCCCCCCATCGTACCTCTCTTTTACACTCATCCTCATAAGCCCCCATGGGCACAAGTACAGGCAGGCTGGCTATTTCCTCTGTCTGACCCATCAGCTTCCTTTTTCCCCTCACTCGGTGTGTGTGTGTGTGTGTGTGTGTGTGTGTGTGCCCTTACAAGTCTGGCTCTGTAAAATGTCAGTTACTAGAAATGGTGTGTACCCTCGATGCCCTCTCTCCCCAGAGATCTAGCTCTGCAGGTAAAACACGCAGACTCTGTAAAGGCAGCCATGCACTGGGGCACATTCTTCACTCTTGAATGGAAAAAATTTCTGTACTAAATAAAGCCTGTGTGCAGGGTTTTCTATTAGTAGCTGACCACTTTCTTGCTTGCTATGGTGTTTGCAGGACAGTTAGTGAATCAGCTATTTTAATAAGAGTAGTGAGTAGAATTACAGCATTTACATTACAACGTACAATGTAATTACATTATATATATATATATATATATATATATATATATATATATATATATATATATATATATATATATATATATATATCTCACTATATTTAACTGCACAAACCACTACGTGCTGCATAGACCCTGGTCTTGCACTGTAGAGTTGGATTGCTTTATTAATTAAAATGTTGTTTTTTTAAATAAAGATTTGCATTTTATTTCATATTTTACATGATCTCTCTCTCTCTCTCTCTCTGGCAACATATTTTGTAAGAGCACTAAAGCACTCACCCTGATGACAAGTCAAGAAATATTTGAGATAAAAAGGAGGGAAGTGAGCTAATGTTGGTAACATTAGTGAGAAATTAGTAAAAAGAGAACTAGAGGGAGGAAACAGCTGGGGCAGAGATGTGTGAGTTATGGGAAATAAGCTACCCCCCACCCTGCCGACTCCTGTGCGGGCTATTTCATTTATTCCCACTTCCACTTGCAATCCTTTTGAAGTGGTCAGAGTGCTTTTACTCACAAGCAAGAAGTTTCAGCAGAGTCAGCAGCACACTGGTGGGAGTCAGACAGTACTAGTGTTTCTAACTGCAGACTGCTGTGGTAAAGGTGGGGCTGAAGCCAGGACAAGATCCTTAATGGTAGCTGTTGTAGGTCCTATTTATGTTCCCCTACTCTGTTATTGAGGTCTGCATCGATACAAGATTCACACCAAGCCGTGGCTGTAAGCCGTGTTTTCTGTCTGTCTCTGTCTGCCTGCATGTCTATTACTGGTCTTATGATCTTGGAATGAAGTGTTGTATAGAAGGCTTAAAGGCATTAAATACATCTTTGCTGTTGAGACCTGCAGAATGTTCTTTGTGTGAGGAGTAAATACGTACAGCTCCGTCCGACTTAGACAGGATTAAATTAAACTTAAAACGCATAGGAACTTTTATAGGTGTATATATAACACAGGTGTGTTCTGGCTGTTATAGTCGCAGTTGCAGCTATAATGTTTACTAGTTGAATGCTACTGTTCAGCTGCCTAGAATGAACGTTTTTTTTTTCTTTTTGTGTCTTTCAGTATCAGCGAGAATTTCCTAACAGTCAAAGGAGCAGCCCTCTTCTTACCTCGTGGAAATGGTTCCTCACCCTCCTCGTTGCCTCGCATCACACAGCGGCGTAACAAGCACACAGGTGTGCTGTCCAAACAGGGTTTCTAATACTGTTAAAAGGGTATTTCTAATGCGCACATAATGTCTTAGTTGCTTCATTTGCAGTCTTCACTGTTCACCTTAGATAACTGACAGCATATTAAAATGCAAGCTTAGAAATATTCATATATATCCCCGTCTATAATAATCAGTTTCATTTCAGCAGTCAGTGAAATGTTCAGCTTTACTCTGATACCCAAAAGCTTCAAGCTTAAACATAACATCCTGTGATGAATATTTGTAGCAGTCAGCTAGTCCCCAATAACTGGAGATATCTGAAGTGTAGTGGAATTTAACAGATGTCTTGTTTTTTTCCAGGTGATCTCCAGCAACACCTGCAAACCATGTTTACTCTACTGCGGCCAGAGGACACCATCCGGCTGGTAGTCACCCTTTCCCATTTCTGCTCACGAAAAAAAATATGTACCGGCTCTTTGTGTAAAATCTAAATGCATAAATTCTCCATGATTGTGTTTCAGGCGGTGCGGTTGGAGAGCGCCTACTTTCAGTGTACACGCTATATGGTGGTGGTGACCACTGTTGGAAGGCAAGACACTGAGGAGAGTGTGGTCCTTGGCATGGACTTCATCAACTCAGACTGGTCTGTGTTTTTCACCAAGTCACTTGTACACCATTGTTTTCTATCTAATGCTCTGAGCTTGCTATAAATCTGTGTTTGTGTCCTGCAGCAGTCAGTGCACAATAGGTTTGGTCCTACCCTTGTGGAGTGACACACTGATTCACTTGGATGGAGATGGGTAAGGGAGGAGACACCCAGCATTTCCTCTGTGTTCATAATAGTTTCAGATCCTTCTACTAACTTTTGTGTTTCTCAACAGAGGCTTCAGCGTGTCCACTGCCAACAGAGTCCATATCTTCAAACCCGTGTCCGTCCAGGCCATGTGGTGAGCTCTGCCATTATCTCATGTTTTCTTTCTTTCTTTCTTTCTTTCTTTCTCTCTCTCTCTCTCTCTCTCTCTCTCTCTCTCTCTCTCTCTCTCTCTCTCTCTCTCTCTCTCTCTCTCTCTCTCTCTCTCTCTTTCTCTTTCTTTCTTTCTCTCTTTCTCTCTTTCTCTCTTTCTCTTTCTCTCTCTCTCTCGCTCTCTGTCTGTTGGTCTGCTTGCCTGTTTTCTTCCTTTCCCTCACACCTTTTTTTGTACATCATTTCTCCTAGGTCAGCACTGCAATCCTTACACAAAGCATGTGAGGTAGCCCGGTGCCATAACTACTACCCAGGAAGCCTCTTTTTGACATGGGTTAGTTACTACCAGACGCATATCTGCTCTGAGCAACACTGCATCAATGAGTGGAATGCCATGCAGGATGTGCAGTCCTATCGATCTGACTCACCTGTTCTGTTCACTGACCTGTGAGTGTACACACACACACCAGTATTTTTGCAGTTCTGTGTTTTGTTTTGTTTTTATTGTTTTCAATTTTAGCTCTGAGGGTAGACTGAAATCTAGAAGCAGTATCTTTTAGTATTTATGCAGTTTTTTTATTAAACGATAGCATATTTGATCTTGTCTCAATTATTTTATTCTTCGTATTTTAGTCTATTAGTTTAACTGTTATAATCCTAGAGACCGCTCATATGTAGAAAGTCAGAAAGAACATAATTGTTGTACATAATTGCAGCAAGAATGACTGGCCTTTTTCACTCTGTATACCAAACATTATCTTTATAATATGGGCATGTGGCACATCATGCAATGTAGATATGTTCCAGGAATATATATCTATATATGAGGGGGCACTTTACCGCTCTTGGAGGTTTTCCCACATGCATGTGTTTTTATCTTTTAACCCACACAGACTTTGCCCTGAGCTTTATTTAGCTCCACTTGGAATTGGCTAGATTTACAGTTGGAAAAAAGTTGAGACGGATAGGTAGACATGCACATGGATAGATGGAAACAGGTGCTCAGAAAAGAACCAAGATAGAGCACATGCAATATATTTCTGTGGCTGTAGCTGTGTAGACACTTGTCACTTATTGATTAATTAAGTACCATGATTTGTAATGAGGCCAATAGGAGTTTTTGTTTTTCTAGAAAGAGATTGGTCCAGCTGAAGCTGTTTTACCCCTATTAATCTGTTTACACCTACAACATGTGTAAGGTGGTAAACATATCTGCTAGTCAAACCTGCTGGTTGTGAAATACTGGTGTTTACCTTCAACCCACATGGACATTTGAAAGTGTGGACATCAAACACTATGTTTATATGCACCATGAACTACTATGAATTCACAACAGTGCAAGCCAATTTAAAAGGGCTATTATAATGGTATTTATGCATTTTATAAATAAATGAATGACCTGCGCTAATTAAATTACAATCTTGACATTTGATTTTACCATGGAAGAGATTAGAAAATGTCTCCTCCCTATAGTTCTTAGGGCTCAAATTCAGTTTCTTCCCACTTACTGTAAGAGCTGAGGATTTTTTCAGGGATTTATTTGTTTTCCTTAAATAACACAAGCACACAGTCAGATATTAAGCTACAAACCACTTATCTGTTCAGGGACTTTTAGATGCAATCAGACACAGTCAGTCACTGATGGTGTAAAAATAAAAGATCTGCTTTTTAGTTTCCAGTTAAACCTGATTGTTTGAAACTGTATGACGTACAGTAGAAACGTCCTTTGATGACAGTGTTGTGTTGACAGGCCAACCGAGCGAGAGCGCACAGAAAGGCTGATCAAGACTCGTCTGAGAGAGATTATGATGCAGAAGGACCTGGAGAATGTAACCTCTAAGGAGGTAAACATCTGACAGCTGTAGATGCAACATTTATTTTAGAGGGAATACCTCTGCATTGGGACATTAGATGGACATAGGCATACTCGCTTATGTCATAGGCATTGTCCTATGTCATTGGACATAGGCATGCTCACTTGTCGCTTGGTTTTTCTGTGCTAATATGTTGTTTTGTTACACTCAGATCCGCTCAGAGCTAGAGATGCAGATGGTGTGTAACCTACGGGAATTTAAAGAGTTCATTGATAATGAAATGATCGTCATCCTGGGCCAGATGGACAGCCCCACAGAAATCTTTGAGCATGTGTACCTGGTGAGAATTTCCTTTTCTGTATTCTCACCTTAACAGCTGTACAGCACTCACTATGTGAAGTCCAGATTGCACAGCATCTTGTAGAGTGAGTTGAAATGTATTGCGTTCTCTAATACAGGGTTCAGAGTGGAACGCGTCCAATTTGGATGAGCTCCAGAGCAGTGGGTATGTGCAATCTTTTTGACCATCTGGATTAAATCAATGCATCTAGTCTGTTTTGTGGATGCACTGTTAATTTTATCCCTGACCCTGTACTCCACAGTGTTCGCTACATCCTGAATGTGACACGGGAGATTGATAACTTCTTTCCTGGTCTTTTTGAGTACCACAATATCCGTGTGTATGATGAAGAGGCCACTAACCTCTTGGAGTACTGGAATGATACCTATAAGTTCATCTCCAAAGCAAAGTAAATGATTTTTTTGTTTTTATATAAATAAAAGCCACAAAGTCATTTTAGGTACATCATGTACAAGTGCCTTCATCTCAGTACTAAAAAATAAATTCTGTACTTCTGTATCGTGCAGGAAAGCAGGGGTGAAATGTCTGGTGCATTGTAAGATGGGGGTGAGCCGCTCTGCCTCCACTGTAATAGCATATGCGATGAAAGAGTATGGCTGGGATCTGGACCGAGCTTTTGAGCATGTGAAAGAGAGGCGTACTGTAACCAAACCCAACCCCTCCTTTATGAAGCAGCTGGAAGAGTATCAGGGCATTCTGCTGGCCAGGTACTAATACATAGTAATAAAACTCATCTCAAAATAAATGTTTGGTTGCATGACTTTAGTTATTTTTGACATAACATTGTATACATATATACACACACATGCACTTATATTAGCTTGTAGGTTAACAAGAAACTGACAGCAGGACATCTTATTGATCTAGACCTCTGAATTTCTCATGTTCACATATACAGCCCTGGAGTTTCTGTCCCAGTACACAAAATCAAAGAGTGTTTCATCCTTTTGTTTGCTTACGGCTTTGTTTAGTAGTGTGTCACGTCAGAATACTGAACTTCTTGTGTATGAATGACGTGGGCTTTGTGAAGGAGTAGCTGCTTGGTCACATTTCTTAACTGTGTGTCTTTGTGACGCTTTGCTGTCATGTGTGCTTAAGCTCTTTGAAGTTTTCCCTTTTGTTTGTGGCCAGACAAAAGTCATAAGTATTTGCTTTCCTTTTGTATCCTTTTTCTCCTGTGACGTTCGACTACTGAACTCAAATCTAAACCCTGTGCTTTCCCTGTCTCCAGCAAACAGAGGCACAATAAATTATGGCGATCTCACTCAGACAGCGATCTATCTGAGCAGCAGGAGCCTGTGTGTAAGAGTGCACGTACGCTGGGTTGTTCTGACCCACACAACCTGCAACACAAATCCAATGGCACTCGCTCTATAAGTAGCATGCTCCAGACAATCAACAGTCAGCAGACAGTCCAGACAAGAGCACAGCCTGGTACAGAAAACACCAACACCGACCTGTCTACAGACCCTGCCATTCAGAACTCAGAGCAGTCATGCGAGGACTCCATGCTCCCAACTCTCCCACGCGCACTTTTGGCAACTGTAGTGCCAGAGCAGAATTTGGCAGGCAACTCCAGTCCCAAAGTGGCAGTGACTGAGCCCGTTGCTCACCCTCAGCCTTCCCTTCATGTCCTTCCTTGCTCCCAGTCTACCTCTCTCCATGCACAGTTGCCAGCTGTACCTGAGCCAAAAATAGACTCCGAGTTATCCCTGAATATGCCTGATCAAAATGACTCTCTTAAAAATGCCCAGTCCAATGGGACCCGGCGCTTGTCATTGTGTTTGGATACTATAAGTAGTGTTACTGAAACAGAAGGTGATTTAGCATCTTCAAGAACTCTCATGGCTATTAGCTCATGTGAAGCATCTCTAGAGTCAAGATGTTCCACTAGCAGTAACACTGATAACTGCACTAGTGGTGAGAAGACTCTGAGGACGGACAGCTCCTCCAGCCTTGGCACAGATAGCATTGACTTCTTCAGTGCAAGAGAGAAGTTCCTGGGTTTGTCACGGGATGGTCAGACCAACTCACTTCATGAAGCAATGACACCACGCACGACACGGCCCCAAAATCCCAGCCCGTGCTCGGAGGAATTGAACACAGTGGCAGTGAAAGAGGTAAAAGCATCACACAGCACATGTAAATTGAGTTTATGTGCTACAGTGAATCTGCAATTTTTCAACTGTGTTTGAAAACTCATGTTAAAGGAACACAAGCTTTGACCTAATTAATTCTGTCTACTGTATCTGTAGTATTGATTTTGAAAATTACAAAGGACAGGTATTTCATTTTCCCTGTGCTTTGAAAAGAAATGATAACTTATTGACTTGGAACTACAAATGCTGCTGATATTTTACTATTTCTGAACACTGGAGAAAATCGTTTCAGAGGATTATTTAAGACCTTTGACTAAATAATTCACGAAGGTCTTATTCCAAATGTGCTACAAACGTAAAAACAGCTCAATAGCTGCTCACAGGTTCCCAAACTGGTTTTATTTCTTTCTTTATATATATATAAAATATTTTGAATATTTTTCTTAATCAAAAATATAATTCAAAAATCTCTCAACCTGATACATGGATATAGTAAAAACTGATTCATATATATATACATATATATACACCTGACCAACTGACACTAGAAGCCTAATTCTGTATCTTTAAATTTGATCAACTGCCCAATTCGGTTTGATTATTAAGGGCTGTAGCACCATTTAAATTTTGCTCTTTTCTCTCTCTCAATCTCTCTCAGGTTATCACTCAGGATTCCTCTCCCTCAGGAAGATCCTGTAAAGCAAGTACCCCAGCAGAGCCTGTGATCGTTCTCACTGATAACAGTGTATTGTTGCAACACATTGAGTCTGAAGTGGAGTCCATTACCTCTCCACAACCTTCATCTCAAAGCTCTGAGCAATCTATACTCCAGGAAGAGCATGTAGAGAAAGAGGAGGTGGAAGAGAAACCAGAAAGACCATCCCTCCCTCCCCTTACCTCCACTCTTCCATGTGAGCAGCCAGAGCAGGAGATCCTCGTTTCTCACTCTTCGCCTCATTCAGCTTGCACAGACAATGCAGATGTGCAGCAGCTTTCTACTCCACCAGGAGGTGCTGATTCCATCAAGGCAGAAGCAGAAGAGCAAGGAGAGGAGACACGGCCACTGGACGATGACGACTCTGGTATTATCCCAGACCCATCTATCTGCCCGGCCACTGTGTGCCCAAGTCTAGATCCCAGCTCATCCTCGTCTTCTCTGCTGTGGCTGGAAAGTGATGCTGAGGATGTGACTTCAAAGCCACATGACTTGCACAAGATCCAGGAGACGCTGCGGGAGCTGCAGGCTTTCCTGTTTGAAGCTGGAGGGATGGAGGCCTGCTTCAGCTACAGCCAGCAGCTCGAAAACACAAATGGCTTCACAGCATCACAGCCTCGAATTCCAGCCATGTGGCAGAAAGCCGTAGAGATGGAGGCGCGGATCAGGCAGGCTGGTCTCACTCCACCCTCACTTATGAAACGTTCAGCCTCGCTGGCCAAACTCGACCAGCTTGAACTGTCCATGAATGACCTAAACGACTGGGACTTCCGAGCCGAGGTGCCTTCCTCACCTTCCGCCTCTTCCTCTTTGCATTCACATTTGCTCTCCAGTAGCCATGATGAGGTCCATAAGAAGCAGCGTGTTCTACCTCAGACCCTCTCAGAGGCCAACAGAACTGAAAGCTCCTGCCATGCCCCATTTTTCTGCCCACAGCACAAGCAAGCCAGCAGCATGGAACAGCCCACACACACCTTGATCCTGCCCACTGTCTCTGTCCGCACACAGCAAGAGCAACAGCAGCACACAAAGCCACACCCTATACGCTGGCCACGCAAATCATTGGACAAGAAAAAGACAGTTAGTGTGCTGTACAATACCATGTAACCTGATCACGGCAGGGATATCTGTGTGCCATAGAGGTGCTCTGTTTTGGATTTATGAGATGCACTTGTAAGCTAAACCTGTGAGCGTATGCTACTGTAATGTGTCCCTTTCAAATATTTTTGCAAATATTACGTGTTTCTCAAAACATGCACTTTACTAACCTGTTTTTATTTGTAATATTGTTATTATTGTTTTTCTCCTTTTTTAGTTTGTGTTTTTATTCCAGGTTTTTTTTTCCTTTTGCACTGATATGAAAAGTAGCCTATTTGTGTCTATGTAGCTGTGCGTGGTGATCTGGTTTTTGCTGGAAAACGGAGACAACTTGATATGTAATTTTTATACTGTGGCTATAAATAAATTAAATACACACTTTTTTAAACCGTGTTAAGTATTCTCCCTACACTAAACTTACAATTTGAGTGACCGTGGTAGGCACACTTGCTGATTTTCTTGTAGTATGGAGACCAGCACCACCATGTGGACATAAGTCAAACCAGCCATGTCTCTCTAACACGCACCTATGTTTTGTTCTATCTTTGTAAATTGTGTATTTTAAATGCATTATGGTCTACTACTGTAGGATAACTACTTAACTAATCACACTTTTACTATGTCGCTTAACTTTGGACTGGTTTAAACAAGCATTAGGTGCCATAACCCTGGGTTCTGTTAACCCTGAACTTAAAAAAAGTACAATTTAGCTTAATTTCAGTTGTAAACCTAAATCTAAGATATGTGATAAGATGGTAAACTTGCCTCAGTGTGATTTTATTTGCTTAGGTCAGTGAGGCACTTAATTTCAAACGGTTTATGCGATTATAAACTGAGTGTAGCTAATCCTCAATGGATAATATTCACACTAATATTGCAGCATAACGACACATGATCATTTGGATTATAATGCAGTTACATAAAGTTGATGGTCTTACTGTAGAGAACATCCTGCATTCAGTCACTTTATCCTGCTCAGGGTCACTGTGTGTATCCCAGGAGGTCTGAGGTAGGAATAATACAAGGATAGAACACCAGTTTCCAATTTACTCTGTGTGTGTCATAAAATAGACATTTGTTCAACAGTTTTACAACCTGGATTGATTGGCTTAACTCGTGTTCACGATATACGAACAATATGCCAGAGGCACTGAAAACATTTCAATCTTTGGAATTAATTCAGGAATATATACTGACCTGTTTAGGTCAGCAAACTTAACGATTCAAATAATTCAAAGTAACAAAGCGCACTAAATTCCAGCAGGATGAAAAATAGCTTGTTGCCAGCTGAGAGAAATATGTACATTTTAAGTCTTATATCAGTTATATGTTTACTAAAATGGTATTAATACAACAGTTTTGAGAATAAGGCATTCTGCTTCTGATGGGCTTTAATGCTCATGTATAATTAGAATCCTATGTGCTGGAAACCTGATGCTCACTCCTCTGCGCTGTCTGTTTTATGGATTCAGTGTTTTATGGACTATGGTTCTTCTCACAGGCTGACTCACCAGCCTTCTGAAGCTCTCTGTAGACGATGAGATAGCTGGAGCGACTCTGCTTTCCCAAACTTCCAAAAATAGCATTTTTACTGTTGCTGATTCTCACTCACCTCTTCATTCTGTGATGGAGACCAACGTAATGGGGGTGGTGGTGTAGTCACGAATTTAAAACCTCATCCTTAGATACTTTTACATACACTGAGAGCAAGTGGTTAGTGGTTATTACCCTGAAACAACAGATATAAAGCTATAATAACCTACTATATGTTATATATCCTTTTGGATCCATGAACACATCTACAGGGAAGGTCAGGCATACTGTACACTGGTCTCATATTAACTCCATCATGGTGGAGAAAAAAGGCCAATAATATTTATACTGCTCTTGTTCTCACAATGTTTGACTATTGTTAGTATTGTTAGTGTTTGAGTATTGTTATGGAGAAATGAGTAACAGTATATAGCCTAGGGCAAATAGCCTTTTATTTAAAGATTTTGTTTATTTTAAACTAAACTATTATCCTATACAGAACCCTGTCCTCAATCCCACTGAGCACCCTTGGGATCATTTGGAACACTGACTGCATTCCAGACCTTCTTGCTGAACATCAGAGCCTGACCTCACTAATGCTCTTGTGGCTAAATGAGAAAATCCCCACAGCCACACCCCAATATCTAATGGGAAGAGTGAGACGTTATTATAACAATAATAGGGAATAAATCTGAAATTGAATGTTCAATAAACACACTTGGGTGTGATGGTTAGGTGTCCACATACCTTTTGCCATATAGTATACTTGTATATACCTGATGGTTATGTTTAAGGGTACTTATTTGAGCCACATTGAGCCATTCCCAAATGCTGGCCAAAGGACAGTTAGTTATGCATCTGACATCTAGATCACATTCCTATGATCTATGCAAAAAAAAATTAAATGTAATGTTTGTACACATTTGTACAAAGTTTCTGAAACACAAATTCTAGACACTAGATTTTCTTAATGTTAGCTTTTTGGAACAATAAGCTAACCATTATTACTTTGTTTTTAGAATATTGTTATTACACCCTAACCTTAGGATGTTTGGTTTCATAGAGTGTCATGCAGTATGTAGATTAACATGACAAATCATTGCATGACAGATATTTTGTTGAGAAGGGTTTATGTTGGGAGTTTCCAGTTGTAACAATATCCACAGAGCTGCATGCCAGGGGGCTTCACGGTGGCTTAGTGGTTAGCACGTTCGCCTCACACCGCCAGGGTCAGGGTTCGATTCCCACCTCCACCTTGTGTGTGTGGAGTTTGCATGTTCTCCCCGTGCCTCAGGGGTTTCCTCTGGGTACTCCGGTTTCCTCCCCCGGTCCAAAGACATGCATGGTAGGTTGATTGGCATCTCTGGAAAATTGTCCGTAGTGTGTGAGTGCGTGAGTGAATGAGAGTGTGTGTGCCCTGCGATGGGTTGGCACTCCGTCCAGGGTGTATCCTGCCTTGATGCCCAATGACGCCTGAGATAGGCACAGGCTCCCCGTGACCCGAGGTAGTTCGGATAAGCGGTAGAAGATGAATAAATGAATGAATGAATGATATTCTAAATCAAGATTTTGTATTAGGTTGTTAACATATGATGCTTCTTCATTTGTATCCAACGTAATTCATATCGTCTGTTGCTAAAGCCATCCATACAAGATTCTCCACTCAGTGTGAAATTTTCTTTTATTCAATCGTTCTTGAGGTTACAAATTTGAGCAGCGTAGTCATAGTGAGTTTTTTTTTTATCACATCATACAGACACCATAGTGACACTCCACATTCATATCAGGTGCAAATTAAAAAAAAAAACAGTGGAATATGTTGGTTTAATATTAATGATTACCAAATCGAGCGTTTCTATATAACTGAATCCTTATAATCACCTCTCTCTTAATATGCTTAATTATCTTAACATATCAACTCTACACATAAATATACATATGTTCCCTCTATTGTTATATGCTGCTGGTCAGCCCTTTGGTCATTTCTTGACTGGCTATAATCACAGAGCCCAACTGCTTTATGCTAAATTGTGCTTAAAAGGAATCTTGTGTCAGTATTATACACAATTACAATACAATTGTTGACAGTTGCTTAGACCCAGATTGTCAAATCAAGGAGAAAATCTCCTGTTAGAGGCTCTTCATTTGAGATATTGTATTTGTTTTCCAGTATGATACTGCATCTGAATCAGAGAAACTACCGGTAGCCCTTGCTGTTTCCTCCCTACATTGGAGCACATGATTGGACCTTCTTAACAAGAGTTGGTACAGTATCTGGATGAACCAGGAGCTCCAGTGACGTGTTACGGCAAAGGAATATAGATGCTTATGAAAGCCTGGGTCGGGAAGCACTGCATGGAAGCCAGAAAAGAAACTGCAAAGGGTAGGGATTTGTTAATCCCAACAAAAAAATAACATACTATAGATTTTTACATGGAAATGACATTACCATAGCACCATATTGAGTATAAAACATACAATATAATGTATGTTTTCTGATTTGTTTAAAATTGTATTTATGACACCAAGTATAAATATTGCAGTGAGGCTCTAATTTATCATTGAGTACACTTCTGCCCAGCTTAATTACCAACCTGAAAAAGATTTGTGAAGCTCTCACAAATTTCATGCAATATTATTCACACTTCTTAGTGACCACGCAATTGCAGTCCCACATATTCCAATTAAAACCTTCTCTTGCTCATTGAAATAAATAAAACGAAGCAGCGCAGGCATGAGGTGCCAAAATGAAGACAGGATCATGCTGTTTCCATCGTGCATTTTGAGTAGTGGCCAACAGCCTGACTTAGCCTCTATGTGAGGCAGACATTCTCTACACGTACATGTTTCATTAATGGGCCCCCTTTAGCATAAGGAGCCTCCTTATGATTCCTAGAAGAGTGCAATTGAATTATGTGCAAATAAAAACCATACCTAATTCATCCAATTCCCTAAAAAATAATGCAGTAAAGTTTTGTAAACCTCTCTCCCTTGGTACTCAGTGGGAGGACTTGAGTCTTAGTGTAAGTGGCGCTCTAGGAACTCTGGGTAACAAATGGCTTGATGAGAGATGCTGAGATCCCTGACATAGCTGTGAGTTGTGTTGAATTGCCTAAAAAGAAATAAAAGTACACGTTTGCTGAATAGTTATACATGAGTCGAATGTCTCCAATGACTGCCCATGAGCTAAACAGCTTGGGGTTGTAAACTTGTAAAAAGTGGACAGAGACAGATCTCTGAGACTATTGGACTATTGGATCCTTGAGCTTTAAACAGGTTGCTGGAGGAGAAGAGGCAGAACATGGGAGAGGAGAGAATTGCAGTTCCCTATACACTATTACTGCATATTCTCCCGCCCCCTGAATTTCATCTGCTGTATGTCACTTCTCCATGAGGGACAGCTGTATGATACGCTGAAGCTCTTCTTCCTCTTGTCTCTGCCGGAGCTCTGCCTCTTCCTGTTCGCGTGCTGATAGCTCCATTGCCAGTCGTAGCTGCTCATCATAGCTGCGTGGCGCCTTATTGGTTGGTGTGCTGCCAGAGCTGGACTCAGGGCTGGACTTGTGCTGAGGAGTTCTGATAGAGAAAGGTGACAGAGAGAGAAAGTGACTAAGGAATCCACAAACTCTGCCAAGAAGCACAAACAATAACAATAAATTCACTGCTATTTAGCATTAGGGACAAACTGTTTTTTTTTTTCTTGTTTGTTTAAATCAGATGCAGCAGTACATGACTACACTGACATGAGAAGCGTATTAAATTGTTTTGATCAATCTGTACAATCTGTTCTTGTTAAAGAGGGATTTGTCATTTTAGCAGGCAAAATGAATTACAACAGCAATAAAAACATCCTCACACCTTCACTTTCACCCAAACTGATCCCAGTCATTGTGTATATCTTGTGAGTTTTCTTTTCAGGAAAAGAGTAGAGATGAAAAGCTCTGTTCCATCATTTGAATGACATATTATCACATTTAAAACTGCATGTTTGATACAAAGATCATGCTTTAGGAAATTGTTTAGTGATGCCAGTGAGTGGTGAGAGTGGTACAGTTCAGCTAGGGAGTCAGACTGGACTCAGTGGCTCAGGCTTTGTGCTACTGATTGGAAGGTCATGAGTTCACCTCCAAGCACTGAGAAACTGCTCAGTTCTTTCTTGTCTCACTTGTAAGTCTCTGGATGAAAGCAATCAGCCAGATCAAAATATGTAAAAGCCTTGGGTTTTATGGTTGGAATTTGGTGTGTTAGAAGGTGGTAACCCCAGGCTGAGGGGTGGCTATTAAACTACAGAGATGAATAAATACTGACTGCGGACCTTTCCATGCGGCTGGGGTCACATGAGAGAGGATGAGTTCCTGGCTTACTGTTTGTCAGAGCCTCCCAAATGGTCACCTACAGAGAACATAGTTAGTTTGGAAAAATACACCAGTGTACATTTGTGTCTTAGTATGTTTACATATACAAAATATATGTAAATGATAAAGTATCAGATTTTGCCAGTAATTCAGTTCATGTATTTACAAGTACTTGTGTAATCTGACAGCAATTCAGTACACAAGTAAATTTTGAATAAATATGTGACATATAGTCACTGTACATCTGAGGAAAGGAAGTTAGGTTAACAGTACTGATATGCTGAAGATCAAAATTATTGGGTTTAAAAACCCTATCTCCTCCTCAACTGTCAATGATTGTGAGCTAATATGTCATAATATGCTGTTTACATGTCCATCTGGAGACAGCCAGGCAGACATACAGAAAGACATACAGTATGTACAGTATGTGTGTGTCTTACCTGATCATACTCAGAGCCAGCCTCCAATAGACTCTGCTGAATGGCGAACTGTAGTAGGTCATCCTCCTCCTCACGCATGCTCTCTCTCTGGTTCCCTCCAAGGATGCTGTAACCTCGTGGTGCCTCAAACACAGATGCTGGAATTTCACCTCCATGGCATGAGTCTAAGGTACTCACACATACACACAGCATATCAGCCAGTGTTTCAGTGTTACTTCTGGGACTGTGGTGAATTAATTGAGTTAGAATGAAGGATTGTGATTGAAAGATGGAATAAACATCTGGTTCAGTTCAGTTCAAATTGCTGTAAAAGGTGTATTTGAATTGATTAAGACTCTGAATTGCTTGTTGATTTAGGAAACACTGGTTCTCACTAGTTGAGCTGGAGCTTGACACGCTGGATGAATCACTGCCAGGAGATGGTGTCTCTGTAATGGGGCTGTCCTTCTGTCCATCCACATCTGCCTCTGTTCGGCCTGCCCCTCCATCCTCACAGAAGTTCAGGTTTGCAAAGGTGATGCGTGCATTCAGGATGTGATAGATTGGGATCTCTGAAGAGAGAGAAAAGAAAGATGTAAAATGGTATGCAAAAGAATTTTACATTAGCATCTAAAGCTACAGTTATATAGTTGTTAGAGCCTTCTAAAAGTTTAAATCAGGAATAAAAGAAGTATTGGACCATCCTCATCCTCCCCACCAGCCACACACCCTCTGGTGAAACTACTGCTGCACCAACCGATGATTAGGAAAACAATGAACACGCACCGTGACTACCCTCAAATTCCTACTTGGGAGCTTGGGACAGTCTCAACCCAAAATTCAGCAAATGACATCAAATCAACATGGCTTTTCACATCATCAACGATAAACAAGACAGCAATACTCTATGCATTACACTCTATATAATAGTAGTTGCTTAGATCAGTAAAGATACAGATATATATGTTTGTTAAAACTATAGCACTGGAACAAGCATGAAGTTCTGTGTTTTGAGAAGGGCGTTCATGTTTCATTTCCACTTTATCACGCAAATGTTCCAACTAC
Source organism: Tachysurus vachellii (assembly GCF_030014155.1). NCBI lineage: Eukaryota > Metazoa > Chordata > Actinopteri > Siluriformes > Bagridae > Tachysurus > Tachysurus vachellii. The sequence continues at coordinate 12,311,313 of NC_083474.1, forward strand.
TAAAGACTGAGGTAAGGTGAATGAAGTCTGAATGATGAAACTAGCCAGGTCCATTGCACGGTATTATTGCAAATTATTCTATAAAATAGTCCTATATAAAAAAAGTTCTATGTAAGTGTATATTTTAAACATTCTCAGCATAACAAACAGCACCATTAAAGTGTTTGTATAAGTTTTCTTTTCAGCATCCTTCTTTTCAGTATCCTAGGAAACAAACCAATTAGTAAGCAATTTATTATTTATTTGAAAGGGACAATGCACATCAATCAACATTTTTTGTGTACACTCAAAATGTAAATGTGCCAGAATTAGCTGAAGAGCTATTTTTCATCTGCAGTCCCTTCACCAAATTCAGATAAAAATGGAAACACATCAAATAGCGAATACAGATTTAAATATCGAGTTCATTTGTTAGTGGAGGGGTTTTAAAGAGCTATTATTCAAAAGTGATCAAACATAAAATCCCCAAAGTATAAAAGGTTATCATATATTTCATGTTCATCTTGTAATTTTTAATGAAAGCTTTGGATATGATCAAATGGCAAAGATTTACCTCAGATGCAAAAACACTACAGTGAGCAGTGTGCTGATGTGAAGCTTCACAAACAGTGTGTGTTTATATACAGGTGAGTAAGTGAGTGGTGTCCAAGTGCGTGTGATCGGCAAATGACAGAATGAGACGGTTTGTTTTTATAATCCTAGGCATCTACTGTATATTTGTTAGCTGTGGTGAGTTATGGGAGTCTGATGCTGATTCTGCTGTTGCCATGTCTGATAATTCCACTATACCGGATACTGTAAGTACTCCCAATTAAGTGTGGGTGTGTATATTATGAGTGATAGGAGAATATTTCACTATTTTATCCTGGAAAGATAAATATTAAAAAGATTATCTCTTTTTCTTACCTATCTTAATGGGAAAGCCTGGAGGAAGACGCAGGGTGATGAAGTCTCTGAGCTTAGCAAACAGGGCATTAGAGATGGCCATGAGATCTATAATGGGAGCCACCTGCTCAGCTAGGGACAGAGGATGAGACTCACACAGCCACAGCTTGGCTTTGAACCTGAGTGCACAGGACAAAGTTTAATAAGTCACTTCTATTTTCTTTTTCACTACACTATTCTTAATACTAATTCCAATGTTGATTCATGCTAAAGCTAAACTCCACATGGCAGCAAAGATATCTGTGCAAAAGAAGATCTTGTTTCATACTGTAAATAAAAACAGAGATTTCCCTTTGAATAATTCCCTTGGACTTCTCGTTCCCTGAACACAGACACAGGATGATATGATCTCAAAAATCGTGTGTGAGAGTTGTGAGGTGTTTAAGCACCTTTGTGTTTTAGTGGTGAGATGGGAAGGCTGTCCAATATCTCTGTGGATGTGACTCGGATTTGGATTAAAGTATTCCTCAGCTGTCATGACTCTGCTGTTCATCACAGGGCATGACATCTGGGTCACCATTGTTTGCTGTGATGTGGAGACACATAAATCATACACACACTTGGAAAGCATTGTTAATACAAGGCAAGCACAGGGAATGGATATTCCCAGGCTCAGATAGTGTTATTCATACAAGACAAATAGCGAAGGTGAATATTCACAGAGTAAATAAAGAACAAACCATACATAGACACGGAAATCATTATTAAAACAAGTCAAACAAAGACAGTGAATATTCCTAGGCTAGGAAATGTTAACACAACATTTCACAGAGTCATTAGTACCAAACCAACACAATGAGTGAATGTTTCCTATATCCTGTGGCTTGAGACTGATAATAAGAATCATAATTACCAACTAACTCAGTATTATCAGTAATGCAGGAAAGTGCACTCACCACATTGTTAGTTCCCATATGCTGCTCTGCAACGCCCAGGAAGGATTGCAGTGGTGTTTTACTGCCTACAAGACAAGCAGTGCATAATTAAAACAAAAAACTCACTCTGGTCCTCACATAGAATTCCACACAAAAGCATAATGAAAGTCTCTATTTTCAATTCTTTATGAATACTTTTGGGTTTGGCTTTGTGCTGTTCAGTGAGGTGGTCGGTCCGTGTTCGAGTGATCAGCTCTACATTGGAGGCACAGTAGACCTGAAACATAGAGAAAGCTGTTAGTGATGTCTGCACATATACATATACAGGCAAGCTCATTTCCTCTGGGATCAAAGATATTGATTCGTTGGACATTTCTCAATGAAACTGACTCCAATTCCTTGAGCTATAAAATACCACTATGTAGGAAAGAGGATATGTGTTCGGTGTGTGAGTAGGCAGAAAAGGATTACCTTGGATTCATAGCCATTCACCACCTCTGTTTTCTCACTTCGCCAGCTGAGAATGCCTGTCTTGTTCCTGCAATCAGAGTTGCGGATGTTTTAACACTGAGCACCAGAAGACAGAGAAGAGTTTATCATGCTCCCCACAGCTAAAATTGTACAAAACAACAACAACAACAACAACAAAATAATAATGTGCAAAGTAACAAAGCAAAGTGTCTTCATATCTGTATACAAATCTAATAATCTTTGTGACCACATGATTAAGGAAATGAAATCCCAGAGAACACTGGAACTAAAACACTCCAGAAAATAAATGGCATCAACAATAAGAAGTATTATCTAGAAACAATGAATCAAAATCTTTCTGATGTTAGCCAGAAAGTTAACCCTTGGTTGTAACTGGGTCTTCCAGGGGGACAATTATCATACACACACTTTAATTGTAACAAAATAAATGACAACAAAGTGGACTTTACAAAGCCCTTACATACCCCATTGGAGTGTCTATTACAAAGACCTGACTTGTGAAACCTCTAGAAATTGTATGGCCTGAACTGAACGATTATCTGATAATGTAGGATTACAAACCTGTCATATACATTTTCAGAAGAAGAAGAAGAGGAAGAAGAAGAAGAAGAAGAAGAAGAAGAATTTCCACCAGATTATTAAGAGAAATGTGTAGAAGGCTAGTTCCAAGTGTTTGCTTGAAATTTAAGCAATTAAAAGGAAATGCCCAAAAAACACTTTCAAAGCCAACCGACTAAAATCTGAAATAGTAAATAAAATGTCTTTTACCTAGTTTTTTATGACTTCTTATGGGTATATAATGTAGATTCCCTAAGTGACTTAACACAGGAATTGTATGGTAACATGGTCCATGTGAGAAGTTATTTGAGTTTGAATGTCTTTGGCTGAGGGATTTGTAAACTTTTGGCATCCAAAATGAATATACAGTGTAAATATAACATATAAATTTTGTTCATGCAGGTTACAAAGTATAGCTGTGAAGTGTGTTTTGTGTTAATAATGGTTAACATTATTCCTGGTTCACCTTTCAAAAGCGATGTTCCTGGTGTCTAGCTGTGTTGTGACCACTGGGGCAGAGAGCCGAGCAGCCACCTGCTCATCACTGGGCTGCAGAACACCCAACAGACTGAGAGCAGTGCTTTGAGGACGAGAGGAAGGAGAGGACGAGAGACATGGGAGTGTCTCACAGAACACTACCTGTCTGTCATGGTCCACCTCCATTACCATGGCACTGGAATCTGAATTTTAAGTAGAAAGTAGAGTCAAAAAAAAAAAAAAAAGAAGAAGAAACCACAGTCAAAGTCGAAAGGAATAAATAAGGGACTGCAGGAAAACCTAATCTTTCATATTGGATATATGGGCACAATATATGTGTAGGTGAGACTATCCTACAGATAAAACGGGAGGACGGAGACACAAAAAAAAGGCTCCCTGTCACCTTGTCCTTTGAAGATAAAGCTGCGGTTGCCTCGCTGCCAAGTCATCTGCTCAAACCCCATAAGTGTTGTGTCTACTCGAAGGCACTGGCCACTTTTCCACACTCGATATGTGTCGCTCGGGCAGATTCGGGACACCAAAGGCACTGAAACCAAGACAGATGTGGAGCCAGTGTATAAACATTATATTCAATCAGTAATTAATTATCCTAAATTTCTAGATATAAAATCTAACTCAGCTTGTGAGCCTCTTTTGCAGGGCAGACATTTTGAAAAGGGTACAAATGAATGTATATAGACTCAACTGGAAACAAACGTAATATCTACACTAATAAAAATGAGCATAAAATCAGTTGCATCAAGCTTTGCCATAACAGATTCTGGTAAAAGAGACATCAAGTTTTACTGTAGTTATTATGTACTGTAATCAAAACATGATAGAGCCTATTGTAGAGCACTCCATGCTGCTCCATTTTCATAAGGGTGGTAACTCCATGGATTGGTAACTAAATGGGTTGGATGACCCAAACTCACTGTTGATTATTGTCAATCCAGAATCTCCAGAAAGTATTCACTATGTCATCAGAATTTACTTGAACCACAAGTCAATAATTTGTGCAGCATTGTTCTTTGCAGCAATAACAGCTTTGAATTTTCTCATAAGTTTCTAGAAGCTTTGCACATTTTGATCTGGGCATTTTCTACTATTTCTCAACAAGGATGTTTTTTAAATTCTCCTAAATTAAATGGAGCTTGTAGGTGGACAGCAATTTTCAGGTTATTTCAATCACAAAACTTTTTTGTTTAAAAAGCCCAGTGCTTTGTGTCATTGTGCTGCTGAGACAGGAATTCTTGCTTTGAGACACAGATTTCTGGCTGAATGTACCAGGTTTTCCCCAGAATTCTCACTTTAACCTGCTGAAAAGGAACCATGCAGCATAATGTTAGCATAATGATAGATATAGTATTACCTGTTGGGCTGAATTTGTCCTGTGACAAACATGTCACATTGCTTTTAGACCAAATTACTCAACATCTTTTTCCAAAAGCTCTCAAATTTTGTCACATGCTTTCTGGTAAACTAAACGAGTGCCTTTTTAGCCTTTCAAAGAAGTATCTTTGTGTGCATCCTCTTATAGGGGTCGGATCTGTGAAAAGCTGATGATATTGTTGATGTCTAATAGAATCTCCTATTTCAGCCAGTGAGCTCTGTGACATTCAGGGCTGTAGCTGGTCTCTTGGACATTTCTTTGCCAGCTGTCCTTGCCTGAACGCTCAGTCTGGAAGGACGGTCTGATCTGGAAAGCGTCTTAGTTGTGCCAAATCTTTTTTATTCGTAGGATGGTTTAAAGATTTGCTTATCTTTTTTCCTTTAGCTTATTTATTCATTTATTTATTTTATAAACAAGGTATACCTTGGTATACCTCAAAAAATTAAATAGGAGTCCTAATTTATTCTGACAAAAGGTGTGAAAACTTTTCAGTTAAGCAGCTATTTATTTTTAAGCAATTATAAGGTCATCTAAATAATTAATTCAGTTTTATTTCTGTAGAGATTCACTACAAAAGAAGCCGAATAAAATTCTATCATATTTCAATTTGAGCAAAAATAAAAATACAATTACTCACAAGAGGTAAATATGTTATGGAGACATTGTATTATAGTCATTCTCTCAAAATCTTTTTTTACTGTCTTAATAAGTTTATAACACAAAAACAAACAAATAAACAAATAAAAATAAAGTTACTGGCAAATTGCACAGAACATAATTCATTTTAATAAAAGCTGTTATTGCAGTCAAAACTGCTATTACAGAAGAATTTACATGATATCACAGAAGATGAATTAGTAATATTTATGACCATTAATTGATTACTATTCAACAGACTCTCGTTCTGAGTAAGCCATTCAGAATAACACATTTTCAATTCTGACTAAATAAGGTACAAGGGTAATACAAGGGCCTTGGCAACAATCAGTAGGCAATGCAGGGCTATTAACTTGATTGTTTTAATAGATTTAATGGCTTGACACCATTAATTCTAGCTTTTTAACTGTGCAGAATAAAGTGCATGCATAGTTCTAGGCTAGTCCCACACTAAAGAAAAAACATACCTTTAAACAGACTTTATCTATACTAGATTATTGACATTTATGAAACAAAAGCACTAAATTCCAAACTCTGAAACACTGTTAATGACAGTGATAGTGGTTACTTACTTTGGTGTTGTGTCTGTCTCTTTCATTTTGCATATTGCTTCACACATAGTAAAAAAAATGAAAGATATTTTATTCTAATTTATTCTACAAATTGCCCCATGATATCATCACCTGCTTGGCACTGCTTTTGCTCATGTCCTGTCTTCATGGAATATCACAGGTGTTCACAGATGAAAAATGCTTCTCAGTGAGAATAAACCAGATTAAGAGCTGCATTCAACACTGTAAACCATAACACCTATCATCAAGCTCTTTCTATCAACATTACCGATGCCGCTCTTGCTTGCTTTCTATCCTATATCACTACTTCTTTGTACACTGGAATGACAAATCATTCAATGACATTGTAATGCAAGCTGTACGTCCACAGGTCTTTTGCTAACATTTCTATTTACGTTAGTCATGTTTATTATACGCGTATGTATGTGAATATCACAGCTACTATTAATATCACCTTTGCTATTTAACACTGGAGTACTTCTTCAAAACATGATCAAAACACTGTGCCAGTCTGATAATGCTATGAGTACAAGAACAAAGTGTGTGACCATTCAACAAGCCTTAAAAGTTTACCAAATTGGGCTTCTGTAAAAAAAGAGCCACAAGGCCCAGAAATAACTCCAGACCCATAATTAAAGAGAATGAATGAAGGGAAGAAAGCTGGGTTTATTAACACTGTTCTGGTGTATTTCAAACTCATTGGAAAAATCACCAGAACATAAGCAAAGCAACATAAAATATTCCATAAAGTCAGAAATGTACAGATTTGTACCTTGGTGATGTAAAACAATGGCATGTTAAGTGACACCTCAACACAGGTACATAATTTCATCGATTGTAATGCTGGAAATGAAGTTCAAGAGACACGCTTTTTACTGATTTTAAAATTTCAACTGATTTAAACGAGGAATAAGCAATGCAATCTTTGCCGAACTAGAACAAGCCTCTCTAAACAGAGGAGGAGATCTGTATCACCTGCCATGTTTAACCTGGTGATTTCATGGACTACCTCAATATTCCTGGTTTTAGATAGACAGAAATAGAGACAGTGAGAGTGAGAGACACAGAAAGTGACAGAGAGGCAGGTGGCACAAAGCCCAGAAAGCCTGTCTCCACTTCAAAAAGTCTTTAAATAAGGATCTTTACTAACACTCTCAGACACAAAACTTCCTTCTAAAAGAGAATCAGTCCAACTGTATCATCCTTCAACATGATCATAGTTGGTCCGAGCTAATATTCTATGTACCAGAAATTTCATTTACTGTATGATAGGGTCACAACATGCAACATATTGACTGTAAAATATTGGGGATTTGATTACTATTTATCTCATTTTTTATATTACTAAGAATGTTATTATGTATGACAATGTTCTATTTACCCCCACAAGCTGCTCAACTGCTCATTATAACAAACAGCCATTGATCATCTGACAGTGTTATCAGTATGACAGCATTTGCATAATCAAATAAATAGTTCTGAAAATGCAGGCTCTCCTGAAATAAAATTTCCCTTTTGCAGCTACGTCAATCGTATATAAAGGTATGGCATATTTAAAGTCTGGTTATCCCAAAGTTTTAGAGGGAGAATATCCCATTTAAAGATTTCTTCTTGTACATTTGTAACCTATTTAGAAGAAATCATTACTGTCTAATTGTAATGATTACTTTTACTATGTGAAATGAGTTCTTACCCACATCTATATCTGTATCCCCACCTTAGGTAAAAGTTATTTGTGGCATTCAAAGAGGATTTTCCTGTTCTCACTGTGTAATCCTTAAGGATGATATGATGAAATGTTGGTCATCAGAAAATGTTGTAGTTGTATAATAACAATGAAATTTCATTAGCTTTGTTTCTATTGATTAAGAAACAATTCAAAGATTTCTAGCTACATGATATCATGATTGCTGTTAGTGTTGTGTTATTTGGACTAAACTTTTATACATACCCCAGCTTGTAAACTCCCATTTCATCTCCACATAAAAGTCTTGTGCCTGAGAGAGAGAGAGAGAGAGAGAGAGAGAGAGAGAGAGAGATATGAGAAGCAGAAAAAGACGTAGTGGAGAAAAAGCACAGATTAATTTAGCATCAGTAGTCTTACTCCTCAACAGGATCTTGAGACTGATAGTACACTATGAACCAGTACAAGGATGTATTTATTGATAGGGGCTTGAAAAACCTGCTGTAAATTGCTCTGTATTTTAGGGCATCTGCCAAATGCAATAAATGCACATTTAAATGTAAATGCAGTCTCTATGGGTTTCAGAGTGGCCAAGAGTGGAGATGTAAGAGAAAGCCGAGTATAAAACAGGACGGAGGAGATTAATTTCTTGTGCCACTTGGTAGTTTCAGAAAAAAATAGTGGATTTCAATTTCACAGTTTACAGAAGGAGAAAGACAGAATATCTGCCATGTAAAGAAGGGTAAGACTTATTAAAGATTAGTTTGTGAGACACAAAGTCACTTCTTCACATATCCATTTTAGTGTGTTTGAAAATTAGCGTTTTGCTTTCTTGTAAGCTACAATAACTGTTTTTACTAAACAGATTTGTTGTAAACAGCGTCATTGAACTCAGTGGTATTTTGTAACCTGTAACATTTTTTCTTTTTTAAGCCCCAAAAAGCATAAGAAAAAGAGAATTGAAAAACTTTATCACATTTTTTTCATTGTTGACAACTGTAATAAAGATATAAATAAAGCTAGATGCAGGTTACTAGACTAAAGTGATGATACATGATTTACAACTTATAAAATAGCACTTGATCCAGCACATTTTACATGATGAAATAAACGTAAACAGTGATTAATAGCTTCAAGTGTAAAGCAAATAACTTATCTACTGTTTGAAGTTGCAGTCAGTATCTGAACAGGCCACATTTAATGTACCAGCAATTGTTTAAATTAATTCAATGGTTTCATTTAATTTAAGTGTTTTAATTGTTAAGGAAATGTGTTGATGGTTTCAAGGTCAAGATGACCAAGCATTTATCTGATTGCTAACAGCTAGCTTAGTTCATGATTTTATCATTATAAAATTCTATCTTTAAGATAAACAGTGTCTCCATTTATAATTCTGTGTATTCTGTTCTCATGTGATGATGTATTATGGTTACAAAACACTGTCAGACACTGGCTTTAGCTGATATCATGCAAGAAAAAATAATTTCAAGGCCAGAATTGCATATAACAGAGATGCCTCTGCAGGTCTGAATTGCTTTATGTGCAATTTAAGTTTCAACTTTCGGTATTCACACAAACTACAGATGCAGTGGATTCATATTAAATTCCCTACTGATTTTAGGTGAGGCGGACTTTTTTTGGCTGCTTTTCACATGTTCACAGTCTATGATTTATGTGCATTCTGAAGTGCTAAAGTTTCATCTTTAAAATGATTTATAGCTTGAATGAGGGAAGCAGTAGGGATGGGATGATACCAGATGTAAAACTGGTAGGTTACCTACATTTCATAATCATTAACTCCTATTTCACAATTCATATATATTTGTTCTCTGTTGAGCTGTGTTCTGGATTTAGATGTGCTGCTATTAAAAGCTGACCTGCTGCAATCTTTCTAGTAGTCTGGGGATCCCTGCCAGTCTCTTAATGGTTCGCTGGTAGTCTCTGTGACACAAGACCAGCCGCACCAGCTCAGCATCACGCACGCTGATGGCCTCCTGCAAAACTGTGTTGGAGAGAAAGAGAGAGAGAGAGAGAGAGAGAGAGAGAGAGAGAGAGAGAGAGAGAGAGATGCAAATGCAAACCTTCAGTATTTAAATACATGTGAGATACCACATTGTTCTTATTATTACTATTATTGTTGTTGTTGTTATTATTATTATTATTATTATTATACCATTTATGAATATGGAAAGAGAGAGGGAAAATAACAAGAAACAAATACTTATAAAGTAAATGTTCTTTTGTAGTCTCTCTTTCCAACTATCTTGCTTACTGTACATTCTCATTAAGTACCACCCATAAATATTCACTTAAATAATGTTCTAAAATTGAATTCTTAGTATTTGTAAGCAAACAATGTTTGTAATGTTGCTGTACTACCTGTCCAGCCATTGCTGTTCTCTTTGCTGACATCGGCGCCATAGTGCAACAGCACTCGTGCACACTCCAGGTGGCGTAGGGTTACTGCCAGATGCAGAGGAGTGCGACCCCTTGGGTCTAGCACCTCCAAGTCCTCCTAAAAAAACAGAAGGGTTATTCAGAGAGGCAGAACGATAAACAATGTCTCACTTTCTTCTTAGGCACTCTGCACAGCTGGGAAACGACAAGAGATGGTTGAAGTGAGACAATGTGATGGTGAGAGAAGTGACAAGTGAAAATGAATCACACTTGAAGCTGTAACCATGAGAAAGCTCTGAACATTCAGAAGAAATTCTGCAACAGTTCAAAAGTAAACCTGTGTTTGTCTAGCCTGTGACTGCCACTGAGGCTAGGATAGAGCTGACATTATATTTTATGTGGAGAATATATCACAGAGCTTATCAGTGAAAATGCTGTTATTTATGCATGTAGTATATCCTGGTTGATCGCATTTGATGAGCTGGCATTCTGCCTGGGATTATGTCCACACACATTAATCCTTTTGTCAGGAAGAAAGGTTGTAAGTGAAGCTAAAGGCAGGACAGGGCTGGCGTGACAATGAGGATATGCAGATTTTTGCTGTGACTTACGAACAGTTTATTTCGAGCAAGCTTACAGTAAATGAGTCACATAATGGGGGTTTTATGCACATGCCTCAGACAGGCGCATTATAATGGAAACATATTACTGCCTGAGGGCTTGTTGTCTGCTGGGAGAGCTGTTCTATTACCTTACAGTTGCACCAGCAGCCTAAGTGCTGCATTACATCCACATACAGTACTGTGTGTGTGTGTGTTGTTTCTTGGTTTTTTAGAGTGTCTCTGTCTCACAAATGTTTATATGACTGTCTGCTTGTAGAGCCACTGTGTATGTATCCCTGTATGCGAGTCTGCTTTCTGTCATCTCTTACCTCGTGTTTTGTGGCTTCTATGTTTTAACAGAATACACACCATGTTTATGTGTGTGTGAGTCTGTGCTGTAGGTACAATCCATCTGTAATGTTGTTTTGCATAGGAAACCTTCTCCCATGTGGTGCATGCATGCTCCCTAAGCCCCATTCCCTGCTCTGCAATTATACAGCTCCCTCGTTAACACCAGCAGTGTGTTCATGAGCAACAACTGTGGCCTGGGTGGCTCCCCAAGGAGACTAAAAAACACCAGCTACTTCACAATGGAAAAGAGAGGACAGGAAGGGTGGGGACACAGAGGGAGTGGAGGGGCATTGCTATGGTAACAGAGGGAGCAGAGGAAGGAGTGCAACGCGATGGGATAGTGTGATGGAAGGAAGCAGAGTGAGACCTAGGGAGGGAGAGAGGGAATGAGAGGGAGCATGGTTGGTGGTTTTAAAGTAAATGATGTCTTTTCTGTCTTTCCGATGGTGAAGCCCAGCGCAGCTCAGCCCCAAGGCTAATACAGAAGAGGAGAGGAGTGGAGGCAAGATGACAGCTGAACACTCAATCGAGAGTGAGAAAGGAGCAGTGTGTGGGAGATATGTATGAAATTCCTTCTTATGATGGGGTTCAGGGTGATATGAGACATGAAGACAAGAAGAAAGAGTCAGTTCAATTGTCACTGGTTTCTCACTGACCTGCTCTTTGCCATTTCTCCTCCCAGTTCACTGCACACGCACATTTCTGTTCGCCCACCTACTCCACACAAACTGACCTATTGTTGAATCTTGCCTGTGGCCTTGCCTGTGACTCACTAGGCAGTGACAAATATTACTTTCTCACCAAAGCAAATGGATCTAGACCATGTGCAACATCTGTAATCATTAATTAAAATTCCACCTTCAATCTGTAGTTAATAACATTTATGTAATTTGCTTCTTCTTTTCGCTTTTATAGGTTATGTGTTTGTATTTTTTTGTATCTTGGATCTGTTTATGCTTTCATAATTGCTGTATTAACCTGCTTTCTAAAAAGCAGATCGAAACATTGTTTAAAAAAATATTAACACCACTTCTGCTATGTCATATACACACTATGAAGATAATAGTGCTGCAAACACTATAACATTTTGCTGTTCACACACAAACTCTTCTGTGACTTAGAACACAGAGAGAGCTATAAAGAAATGGTAGTTAGGGCTATAGCATATTATGTCTTGTAGGGTTTTCCCTCTCATTTTTGTTCCTGCGCTCCTCCATCCCAAATTTTATCTTTCATTTTCTCTCCCGGTTGGAAGCTGCATTATTGATAGCCATCTCTACCGAAGCATCTGCTCCTGCGTTCTCTGTGCCTTGGATAATGTTTTCTGGCAGCTTTTAAACCAACATAAATCTTTTATTGGGAGCCCAATCTGTGTATGTGGAATGTAGGCAGAGGTACAGGGGCGTGTGTGTGTGTATGTACAGACGTCTGCGGTTGGGTGTCCACGGGGGAACAAGATGCAGGATGCAGTGCGTGGTGAAATAACCTAGTTATGAAACATCCTCTGTGTGGGCAAAACATATGAAGGTGTTTACAGATGCCACCAATCAGTAAAACCTGAGTACAAACGAACACAAACAGTACGGTTCGATGGTCCTTTTAACAGGTATAGCCTTATTAGAGGCACCTAACACAAGCAAGAAGTAAGATCTATCAGACAAGCAGCATAGAGGATGTGGAGATAAGAGAGCTTTTGAGGAAAATGTCCTTGATTACTTCAAATTTCAGCTGACAGTGTCAGTGACTCAGGCACTCTGGATGAGGGGAGGAGAGAGAGAGAGAGAGAGAGAGAGAGAGAGAGAGAGAGAGAGAGAGAGAGAGAGAGAGAGAGAATGGGGTCTCCTTTTTCTTGAATGCTCACTGTGTGGCTGGGGTGATGCACAGCAAGCTGACACACATCACTTGTTCTGACAGAGCCATTACTGAGGAACAAGGCTGAGGAAACACATTTGCTGTATGAAAGGCAAAAGAGAGGGAAAATGTGTGTGCAGACGCTAATAACTTCCTTATAAAATGTCACAGCCATTAGCTTCTCAGCCATCGTACTGCTGGAACAAATATTCATTAACGAAACTGAATCACAGCGTATCCTTCTTTTATGGGCTGGGGTGGCTGGGGTGGGTGCTTTGTGAGCTTTGAAATACTTATAGCAAAAGCAGTCATACTTTCTCTTTGGTAGAAGAGTAGTAAAAGAATGAATGTGTAGTCAGCATTTGGCTTCTTTAGCATGACCTTATATAGGAACAATAACAACCTCTTATTACACCTAAACATATTATCTGCATTTAAGTCTAAGAACACTACAACTAAGGCTTTTCCATTCAGAAAGGGCTCTAAATGGAAACACTTTTGAAAGTGCAACCGTTAAAAGATTCCTCAAAGAGTTTTTGTGGTCATGGTACTCTGAGAGCAATACTTCATGAGACAAGGATCTTTAAGCTTTCCCAGTCTCACAATCAAAAGGAATCAGAAAGGCCAATCTTTCGTCTGTCAACTGCACACAACATGCTTGAGCTAGGTGTTGTTTTGCATATTCAAATTACAATTGGGGAACTTGTTTATTAATAACATGGTGAATTACATGATTTATAATGCTGAAATAACCATAAGGATGCAGATACCTGTCAGACATCTGTTTATTTTTCCAGACAACCATGAGAAAATAATTTCCATAAACCGTAATGAATTCAGACATGATCCTCAAAGTACCTTCCATTTCCTCATTTTCATTTCAGCATCCAACACAATCACAACATACTGTGGTCTCATCTGTGCAGACATCTGTTCAATCTTTTATCCCTGTCAATTGCCGTCCCATCTCATGCTGCCCCGTCTGTTAAAAGCCTTTCGATAAGTTAACTACATCTCAGGCTACTCCCACCCAAGCATCATCTTCATCCCTAGTGACAACATTCTGCAATTAGTGTTGAGTTTCATGGTCTAGGAGACATGCTGGAGAGATTGATGCCTGAGAGAAAGAGAATAACAGAAGAAAATAGAAATGGATAAAAATATAAGTCTTCCGTGCTGTTAGAACGACATGTGAGCAAGTATTTTTGCTGCCAGTGCAAATATTTAAGCAGCGGCTGTCTCAAGCTAAAAAGGATCCTATATGGGATATAGCCATTTCTCTCATTTAGATGCACATTTCTGTCTAAAAAGCTTTTTTTTAAATTTGAAGCTGTGTTGTAGGCAATATTATATAATCCACCTCTCTGTTGTACAGCTCCCATCATTTTATTTCCCTTAATCCATTCTCAATTTCCTTCATCTCCTCCAAGCCGGTGATTGATCCAAACCTATTCTCAGTCTGTGCTACTTTTTTTACGGTCAAAGCAAACTGGAAAATAAGCTCATCAGCTATCTCACTGACTTTCCTACCCTACTCTCCAATTCTTTTCTTTGCCATTGATGACATAGCGCCTCGTTCATGGTAGCTCGAATTTTTCTGCCCCGTCTGTTCTGACACCCAACACCAGACGCATGCTGGTGCAGCACTTTTGTCATTGTCATAGCTGTGCGCCCTGTCTTTCCAAACTCGATCAAGTACTGATCTCCCTTCTCACCACTAACATATCCACAATCTTATACCCCATCCAATGCACATTGTCACTCTGAACCATGAACCTGCACTCTACAACCAGATTATGCTGTCACCAGTAACTTGGATAAATCAGGGCTGCTTCATATGATGGCATTAATCCGTATGGTTAGCTTTTGATTTATAACTAAGGGCCAAGCATGTGAAGCAGCATATATGCAATGAAGCATTCCAGAGCTCTCAATTCGTGTGTGTTAGACCTAAAAAACTTATCTCACTGATCTAGAATGCTGTTTTAGAGGTCGTGCTCATTAATGCATATTGTGCACTACAGTGTTCACCCATAGGACACATTACAGCATGTGATATGATAAATGTCATCCAACGTTAAAGCAGATAAATATCTACCATTATCCTCTAGCTATGCATCTGACCATCTAATAAAGCTTAAAAATCTAAACAGAACACATTTCTATGCTATAACCTGCTTTTATATCTACTTAAAGCAGCAATTTCATATAAATGATGCATCAGTGCGTGGATTTCATTGAAATTTAATATTGTTAAATAACAGTTTTTTTCTGACAACACACTTTGGAATGAAATCTGTTTGCGATTGTATGGAAAATGGAGAAGCATCATTCAAGCAGCCATTGTGCCTCCGCTGGTGTTAAGCACACCCTCTCATTTACACCATTTTACCAGTGCGCTTTAAAGGAGGACACTTGCCGAAAAACCCCGCAGTAGAAACACCTTTCTCCACAGCAAGTGGGAACAGGGAGGAGTTTTTCCCTCTGGGCATTTGATCTATGTTTAAGACATTAAACATCTTATAATGAACAAGTTAGCGTCTGAGAAATAAAGGAGTGGGAACGGCACTGTAAGCGCTTCAAGGCGCAACCAGGTGGAACAGTCTATAGTGCGCGCCTTGGGATTAAACCTCTATGCACACAACACTCACTACTAATATTCACAAAATAATACGAGTGAGTTTTAGCTAAGGAATAATATATAACGTACGGTGGAGCTTGTCATTCCAATGCCATTCCTTGAACTGTCTTTTCTGCCTTCTGACATGGCCCACTATTCACATCCCCAAAAAATCCACAGGCATGCTACAGTACTGAAACAGGATCTTCATTATGACACAATAATAACGACATCATGACATTTAGGTGACTATTTATTGCGGATTTGGACGCAGCCCCAGAGTCCCTAAACCTCTCTCTCTCACCTGCTCGCTCGCCGAAAGCTCCTTTTCCAACTGCCGGTATTTGTTGTGCCAAACGAGATAATGGAGGCGGTATCGGCTCTTCTCAGGAGTTTGCTTGGCTGAAATCATCCTCTGAACATACTTCCTTACCTTCCTCTTCCCTGCTTTCTTTTTTCCCCTTATTTTATCCTATTTAGTCAATAATAAACGGGGCGCGTACTGATTGAACGCTACGACTCCGGATGACGGAA
Organism: Tachysurus vachellii; assembly: GCF_030014155.1. Classification (NCBI taxonomy): domain Eukaryota; kingdom Metazoa; phylum Chordata; class Actinopteri; order Siluriformes; family Bagridae; genus Tachysurus; species Tachysurus vachellii. The sequence continues at coordinate 12,327,321 of NC_083474.1, forward strand.
TTTCTCTCCTCTGGTGCACATCCAGCATCCCTTCTTCATAGTAAATGTCCGATAGCTAAGACGATTTAGGCTTTCTTTAGATAAGTGTTATCTGCACGGTCTCCCTCCCCCGTCTCTCGCTCGGGCGTTCACGCTTCCAGTCTGTCACTTTGCTCTAAAAATCGACGCCTATCAGCGAGAGCTCTCAGTTGCTCCCCTTTCGGTGATCACGCGCTACACGGTGATGCTGTTTACTGCGCACTTAACGCTAGGTTGCGCATCTAAATATGTCATCAAGATACGCCGTTCTTCATGTCTAAAGCATTAGCCTTTACGACATTTAAAATGTAATTAAATGCGTTGTTTTAAAGGAATTATTTTTTTGATGCATTGCATTGCTTAACGTGTTTAAAAAAGGACGTAAAAGTGTTTCTATCAGGGTTGCCAGGTCTCTTACAAAGCAGTAAATGGCCAATTAAAAGCCTTTCAAATGAAAAACACAACCTAAATATAATTGTATTCTCTGTGAACCTTACAAAAGTTCCAGTTTTTGTCTAAGCAACTACTCAGCCATCTAAAATTGGTAGACCCTCATTGAGTTGATACAAAGTTCATGAATTACTGGTGCTAATGTAAAATATCAAACATTTACTGATAAGTCAGTTAGTAATCTAAAAAATCTGGGAAAAAATAAACCAGACAACTTTATGAGCACAAACTAGACAACAAGCATATAAATATTATGGTAATAATGGTAATATTATATAAACTGCTATCTGACACTAACAAGGATGCTACTTAACTCTGGTACACTAGCTTACGTTTGTGATGTGTATATACAGTTGAGGCCAAAATTATTAGCCCCCCAGGAATTTTGGAACATTTTCCTAAAGATCTTTCCAATTTTTGTAGCATTGATAAAACTTGATATAATCAAACATTCACCAGTGCTATTTAGTAGCTTTTGGTACATTTTGAAATATAAAATACATTTATAGGCTTGCTTTATAATCAAATATAGTGAAAATGGGGTGGTCAAAAATATTAGCCCCTTGTGAATATTTGCTTTCAAAACACACCCAATTAATCAATCAGCTTTCAAAACACACCAAATTAATCAATCAGTTTTCAAACCACACCTGTGCAGTCAACTGGCTTCCTAACAATACCTGGGCATTCAATCAGCATTAAAGGACTCCAAGGAACAGGGCACTTGAACACATTATTGGGAGAGACTATTTTTACTCACCATGCCAAAGACAAAGGAAATCAGTCTTGAGCTCAGAAAGAAGATAGTGGAGGCTCATGATAAGGGGGAAGGTTATACTGCCATTTCCAAGCGTTTCACAGTGTCTACAACCGCCGTACGTTGCATCATTGCCAAGTACAAGGAGACAAATTCTGTAAGAAACAAACCTGGGCGTGGTCGTAAGCGCAAGATTTCAAGAACCCTGGAGAGGAAAATAGTCAGAGATATCAGCAAGATGCCCCGGACATCTGCCAAGATGATTGTTGCTGACCTGGCCTCTTCTGGAGTTGATGTTTCAAGGAACACAGTTGTGAGGGCTCTTCATCGTGGTGGGCTTCAGGGCCATCGTCCCAGAAGAACCCCTTTACTCAAACAGCGGCACATCACAGCTAGACTGAGGTTTGCCCGTGAACATTTGAAAGGTAAAGATGAGTTTTGGGAGTCTGTGCTTTGGTCTGATGAGACTAAACTGGAACTGTTTGGGCACATGGATGTTGCTTATGTTTGGTGAAGAAAGGGTGAGGCCTTCAACTCTAAGAACACAGTTCCCACTGTTAAACATGGTGGTGGCAGCATCATGCTGTGGGGCTGTTTTGCAGCTTCAGGCACAGGGAGCCTTGTTCGGGTGCATGGCATCATGAAAAAAGAAAATTATGTTGACATTTTGAGGGATAATATGCAGAAATCTGCTCGTAGTCTAGCCTTAGGTCAACGCTGGGTCTTCCAACAAGACAATGACCCAAAGCATACATCGAAATTGGTCCAACAGTTCCTGAAGGATACCAAAACCAAGGTCCTGGAGTGGCCCGCACAGAGCCCAGACCTCAATCCTATTGAGAATTTGTGGTGAGTGCTCAAAGTCAATGTCCATGCTCGGAAGCCATGTAATTTGGACCAGCTGGAGCAATTTGCAATGGAAGAATGGGCTAAAATCCCTCAGGAAACCTGTGCCAACCTAGTAAAGAACTACTCTAAGAGGTTGTTGTCAGTTGTGGCTCAGAAAGGGTTCACTATTGACTATTAATGACCGGGGGCTAATAATTTTGGACATTTCATTTTTGCCCTTTCTTGTTTCAACTCACTATTTCAATTAAATATCCTAATCAAACTTAGTGGAGATTTTGTCTTTGTTATTTTGGAAACAAATACACTATAAAACACTTGTTGTTAATGGTCATTTCCATGGAGAAATCAAGAGTTTTGTCTAATTTCATAAGGGGGCTAATAATTTTGGCCTCAACTGTACATAGGAGAATTATCTCAAGTCTTCATTTGTATAAGCCACTGTGCCTTCTTTGTGAACTCACAAATTGAGTTCACTGGCAGAACATCCCAGTAATTTTTGAAAAGAAAGACTGGACACATGTGAAAGTGGCCCTGTAGAAAATCACTGTGTATTTGACAGCCAACGCAGTGTATTTGTATGAGTGTTTATGTAAATGTATTATTTTTAATAGACATATGATGGTACAGGATGTATTATTTTATCTTATTAGATTCACATGGTACAGAATTACTTTTTTTACTTTTTCTTTTTTTGAATTACAGTTTTGCATGTTCTCCCCTTGTGGTTCATGGGTTTTCTTCAGGTTTACTGGTTTTCTCCCAAAGCCAGTAGGTGACTTTGTTACACTAAAGTGTGCACATGGTGCCCTGTGATGTACTGGCGACCCATGCAAAGTGCAGACCTGCCTCACAATGACCATAATAAATCATTGAAGCTGAAATTGAGTCATCATGCTTTATGAAATCAGTGTATGCAGTGTAATGCATATGTAATGCAGTGTAAGCCTGTAAAACTGATGTGTGCACAATGCTCATATGCTGGTCATGTCAAATAAATAAATAAGCAGAAGGGCAAAAAAACCAAAACTTTTTTACACTAGTATACCAGGGAAAGTGGGTGGATGTCTGAGGGTTGTGGGTGCTCCAAACTTGCATAATATCTTGATTTCTTGATGAGAAGGCATGTTTTTGTGTTCTTTTATTGTCTAGTGGTATTTTGCACACTTGCCACATCATGTAATATATCCAGAGTAGAAAAATGGTTTTGAGAGACTTTGGGGGATGTTGGAAGATTTTTTTCTGGCAATTTTGTTTTTGGCTATTCACAGAAAAAAAACATGAGCTTAACAAACAGTCAGTTATAGAGCAAGAATGCATACAGTAGCTGTCGCTTTCTCTCTGTGTGTGTGTGTGTGTGTGTGTGTGTGTGTGTGTGTGTGTGTGTGTGTGTGTGTGTGTGTGTGTGTGTGTGTGTGTGTGTGTGTGTGTGTGTGTGTGTGTGTGTGTGTGTGTGTGTGTGTGTGTGTGTGTGTGTGTGTGTGCGCGCTGCCTCCCACTACACACTGAACCGCGAGCTGAGCAGGACGTCAGAGGGAGACAGTATGCAGCCTGCCACAGTCTACAAGCGCGCGCAGGCTGCTACATGTAAATAAAACGCCTTGCTGTGTTTTTCTGCTCGCGCGTTCTGCTTGAGATATGGGGCTCGGGTGATAATAATACAAAACCAGCAGACAATAGAGATATAAAAATCTGTATTGACTATCTCGGGCTATCGATCAAACGCTAAGGGAGTGTTTACGTGGATTAAACTCCGTGGCCGAGGGCAGTGATATCGGGCTAGAGAGCAGGGAGGCGAAGGCGAGCTGGAGCATCGGGAAGCTTCTCCGCCGGCTTCCGGACATTCGGGGCGGCATCAAAGCTGCAGTCGCTGCTAACTGATACGACGAAACTTCGTCGACATTGGACTGTAAATCGCGTTATATCGTAAAAGCTGGCTTTCCCTAACATGTCCAGAAAAGTCCAAAGAAGCGAGGTGTGTGCAGACTGCAGTGCGCCAGGTACGTTAATTTACGTTCAAATCGCGATGGTTGAAACCGAACGCTGTTTAGCTGTGACACTGATCTGGCGTCAGGAGGAGGAGAGCAGCAGGCCTGCGGCCCCTCTTACTGCAAACGGGATGAGAAACAGCTAAATAAAATAAAGCTATAGCCAGTGATCATACTCAAGTGTCCTTGTTTTTCAAATCCAGTTTTCTAGACAAACTAACACGCCGTGAACCCATCGGCTCTGATTTGACGAGTGTAGGTCGAGATTTTATGGAGCTAGTGCTTGTTGTTAGCAATAAAGCTAACCACTGAACGTTAACTAGCTATCCACTGGTTCAGCCGTGTCCCTGCGAGTTGTTTCACGTAAATAGGTTTAAAAAAAACCCTCTATAACTAGATGTGATCTATTTTTTTCATAATGTTTTCCCCATACACGATTCTATTCCAAGTAATTCCTAGTTAAAACGCAGCTAGGCTAACGTTAGCTAGCAGCCGCTGTCGTGTAGCTTTCTCTTTAAACCTTTAGAGTTTGTTTAGTTTACATTTCAAGGTATTTTCACAAAATGTGGGGTGTTTACTGCATGACTTAGAGGTGTCAGTTTTACAGTAAGTTTTTAAGTTGTTGTAGTAGTGTTGTGTGTGTATATAGTCACTTAGCTAACCTTAAAGCTAGCTAGCTCAATAATAAACCAACACTGGTTCTGTATCATACTTAACTGTCAAACTTGGGTAGCTGGCTAGTTCTGAATTGCTCTTTTATGTTTAATATCTATATTAATTTCTTACAGGAGGTGTCCTGTAGTATGATTTTTTTATTTTATTTTAAAGTTAGTCGTCTAACTTTGCTCTTACAAGTTACTGTAATTTGCCCAGCAACTTGTAACTTAAACATTAAACTGTGTGTCATGTAACTCTGGTTAATTGTATCTACAGTTTCAGGTCTATAACCGATTCTGCACATGTCCCTCTTTGCTTAACACTAACAAAGAGTGTTCTCATTTTTTTATTTGTAATAAATGGCAAAAAAATTGTCATGGCTTAAACATGTAGATTGCAATTAATTTTTATCTTAATTTCAGTCAGATTGATGCAATGAGAGAAATATTTGTGTTGTGTAAGCATCACAGCACAGAAGTACTGATACACAACCACTATTAAATACAAGATAGAGGGAAAAAATGAAATGAAATCGTTATATTTCGTTCAAACAGTTTAATATTACAGAGTTACTACTCAGTGCATGATTTGATATTACAACAATATTGTGATAACGGATGCTACACACTTTCCCAAAATGTCTGAAGCGTCACCTATGTCATAGCCACTGATGCTGATTGACAAAATTATACATTCCCCGTCAGGTCTGTGCTACATAATGTACTTTAAATGCTATATTAAATAAGACTATATAAGAATAAGAATATATTTTACTTATAGCACTACTCTTTTGGTGGTACTCTGTTAACAAACCTAAATACTGTTATATATTGTGGGTTCAGGCATTGTGATCTAATATTTTTGACACATTGCTCATCTATACTGTTTATAGCTGCTATAATTTCAGACGTACTGATGTTGCTTGACATAAGTCACATATCCCATGAAATTTACATCACATCAGGTTTGGTGTAACATCTTGCACAACAGCGCTGTTGAACTCTCAGTTCTGATCATGTTGATGATCATTTTTCTATATTAGCACAGCCCTGACAGGAGTCAGGCTATTTTTTTAATATATATATATATATATATATATATATATATATATATATATATATATATATATATATATATATATATATATATATATAAATAAAAAATAGCCTGACTCCTGTTTATTATAAATATTTATAAATATAAATATTTATATATTTATATAAATCACGGCTTTATACTAATTCCCTGTTCTAGTGCTTTATCATTATCCATATTAACAGACAATTCAGAGTAGACACACTACATTGGCTTGGGATATTAAACAGATTTAAGAGTGTTGTGCACGTTTTCCGATGGGGTAAATCTTCAGTACAGATCACTTTCTGTTTTTGTTTATAATGAAAATCTATCATTTTTTGTTAAGTTATTAAATTCAATAAACAAAAAGGAGAGACTGGTGAGGTCAAACTGTTTGTAGCTTCTGTCACATACTCACTGGTGATAACAGGATTTAACTTGTCCCCTGGAGGTTCGTTTGTACAAAGCGGGTAACTGTGGGTTAAGAGAAAGTGTGCAGTTTTGGGAAAATGTATTTTCTTACTTTGGTTTAGTAATGTTTCACAATACATCACTGTGGATTATTTTCACATAGCAAAATGCCCTATCATGTTTTATTCTAGATTTATTTGCTTTTTAAATTTGTTCAAATTATTATCGTAAATAGGGGTCTTTTGCGGCATTGGCTCTGCTTCTGTGACTTCCATCTGCCCCTTGGGGAAGGGGGGCACTTTGGCAGCTGCTCTACTCACAGCTGCTCTCTTTTCAGGAGTGTTTGTGTTTCTCAGTGTCTTTGCACTTGTATCTCTTCTCTCAGTTCTCCCCTGCACTATAATGCCTGCTGATTTATAGCCTTTGTGTTGCCGTCCCCTGGCCACATAGTGCGGTTACCTGCCTTCAGTTGTCAGTGCTGTATGCATGGTTGTAAGCAAGATGGCAGTGGGAAGGCTCATGATCGACTCTGTTACTGCCTGCAATGCTGCAGCTCTGTTTGCTGCAGCTGAGCAGTGTGTAATTGTCGCGTGTGACATGCCGGAGGAATGTAGATAATAGTGTGTTGTGAAGTAGGGTTGAGTGTATCAGCTGGAGCGGATGAATGATGTGCTGTAATGCTGATATGGAAGGATGGCTGTGGAGCATCCTGTCACTTTGTTTCATGAGAATAATCAGAGAGGAATAATTTCAGGCACATGTCTATGAAAGGCTTGGTTACAGTATTGCGTGGGTGAGTATAACTGTTTGTGTGAAACTGCAGCTAAAGTATGGTTAAGATGAACATAGGAGTTTGTGTATATGCGTGTGTGTGTGTTGTGTTCATGCAGGTGTGTGTATATTTGGCATAATGTTGCGTACTATGACAGGGCTCCAGACTAATGTTTTCTTCAGAACCATTCTGTAACATTGTGTCTGTCATACTGCAAAAAAAGAAATCCCACCCTGAATATTTTCATGCTTTAATTTAGTTATTAGCATTAAAATTTGTTTGTAGCTTCTTGTCTTACATTCCTTTACGTGCTTTACGTGTTTTGTGTTAATGCATTATTTTCAGAGCAACCAGATTCTGTAAACAGCTAAATACACACTTCGGTACGCCTTGAACCTTTACTAAATGCCAAATGATACATTGCAGTATCCGACATCAAAACAATACTATGGAAGGAAAAATTAAGACAAACGTAAATGTAATTATGTTGTTTTGCACACCAGTCCGTTGTAAAGCTCATTAAGTTAAATCTTTAATCTAATTTTCCATCATTGACTTCTGTTTTGTTAAGTTGTCACTACATCTTCACTCACACTATTGTCAGATGAAAATGTTTAATCCTGGAGACAGGTTGTGCTGTAGAAACAACATGAGATTTGCGTTATGTTTTGAAGTGTACGATTTAAAGTGTTAAGCTTGCCACATTTAAATTGATGCTGTCAGACTACAGAAGGTTGGTGTATATTTAACTTTAAACACAGGTAATATACTGACTACAAGGGAATCAGTAGTGTCTCACCTTTGAGTCCTGAAAGCATACTGATATAGTGATTGATTAACCACAGCTAAAAATTAGTCACCTCTTCTGTGCCAAAACAAAATCATTCCTTAAAATGGACAGCCCCACATCCCTTACTGTAAATGAAACATTTATTGACCTGCAAGATTGTATATTGTGCAGAAACTGAATCGAGTCTGAGACCTTGTGTGATTTATCTGTTACACTCTCACAGAGCTTCAGCTTCAAAAACAATACAGCTTGTTCTCTTGCCTAGTCTTTTACTCTGCATTTAATAACTACAGGTATTAAGATCACATGAATTTCTCTCCATTTCTTTCCAGTCATTTTTGTAGGAATGAATTTAATACTGTGTAGCCAGCATTCTTCGTTTTGTTTTGTTTCACATCTTTTCACTATTGCATTTCTGGGAAGGTGTATGTGAAACCTGGCTTTTATACCTGATGGTTAATTCCTCTCAGAATACTCTCATGGTCCAAGAGAGCACTTTCTATAAATAAAGGATTACTGTGTTCTTATGCTTGACCTGTTGCAGCATTCTACTGCACATTTTACTGCGTTTACCCGAGTGTAGCTGCAACCCTCACTGTACCTCTCTGCTGTCAGCATTTGTCTTATTTACTCCCTCAGTAACCTGTAGCCAGTGGCACCAAATAAACCTAGGGTGAATGTTTATATTAAACTACTCATGAGTAGTGGGAGGCTAACTAGTTTTGCATTTAAAACTGCTGAAAGAGAGAAGTTTTACTGTATAGGCTGCACATGCTAGATAGGTGTAATTTGTAAGTGCGATTTCATTTGAGTTATAATTTTAAGTCTGTTAAAAGCAGTGCAGCTGAAGTTAAGAGATTTAAATGTGGTTTTTTTGGGGGGTTTCTCTGCCTTGTCAGATCCGGGTTGGAGCAGTATAAACAGAGGGGTGCTGATCTGTGATGAGTGCTGCTCTGTGCACCGGAGCCTCGGACGCCACATCTCCATCGTCAAACATTTGCGCCACAGCGGCTGGCCACCTTCCTTACTACAGGTAAACCACCTGCACACCCAGGACAAGGCTTGGTTAATGCAGTCAGGGTCTGTAAATTCTGTGTGCATATTGCAGATGGTGCAGACGCTGGCCAGTAATGGTGCTAACTCCATTTGGGAGCATTCACTGCTGGACCCTGCGCAGGTTCAGAGTGGTCGCAGGAAACCTAATCCACAAGATAAAGTCCAGTAAGTCGGATGTTAATATCCTGAACATGTTATATATTGAGAGTAAAAAGCAGTACATGATTAAGTGGGTTTCAGTTTAATGGTTAGAAGATATCCCTTTTTGTTACTCATAGTATTGGGGTCATTATGAGACTCTATTCAATTTGTCATTTCCTGTGGCAAGGTTGTGTCATTTCAGACAGATAGTACTACAAGCTGTATCACTCAAGCTGAGATAATTTGCTGTATAAGGGCTTGGGTTGTTTAAGTAGAAGTACACTTAAGGTTAGTATCCACTAGGTTTTATTTCACATACAAAAGAGCTACAGCTGACTAATTGTTAGAGGATAATTTTGAAGAATATAGTATTCTGGCTCAGTGCTGTTTGTTTCCACCTCGTGTTGTCTGTAGACATTTTTCTTACCTAGCGATTGCACATTGCAGTGTCAGTTGCTGCTGTGTGCAGCGAGCAGTGAACTCCTGAGTTTTAGGATTAAAATGTTGTATCTGGTTATTCAAATTGTAGGTAGATGCCGCAGTACATCCTCTTGACATTTTTGCAGAGCACAGTTTGCGGTCGATGTGCTTTGCATCGATCGCCATCATTAATTGTGAATTAAGTTCAAATTGCAGTCATTTTGTTGCCATGTATTCTTTAACACAACACCATACAACAGGCTCAGGTCACATGGTACTGGATAGTGGTCTTCGAAAATTTTTTGAGGATGAATAAATGAGCACAGTATCAGAAAGATACCTGATACCAGTATTGATATCAGTGCATCCCTAATTTTAGCAGATATTGTTTTAAAATGAAACGACACTGACAACAAAAATGCCATCTTCCTTATGCTTCTATCAGTCAGTCAAGATAATATTACCTGTGCAGTTATAATATATGACGGATTAGATAAAACGATGGAACGGATAATAAAATGGACAGGGCTGGGAATGGGGTCTTCTATTAATTTTCTTAGAAGTACATTGGGAAAAATAGATCTAATAGGTTTACTAAACAGAAAGATGCGAAGATTGTATTGACTGCCATGGGTAAATGGAAACTTGAGAATTTTCTGCTATGTTTTATTTTTATTTATTAACCAGACTTTGCCTGTTTTATTGGTGTATGTAAATAATGTGTCAGTCATATTATTTGCTTCTTCCTAAAGCCCCACCAAGTCAGAGTTCATTCGCGCCAAGTATCAGATGCTTGCCTTTGTCCACAAACTGCCATGCCGTGATGATGATGGGGTCACCAGTAAAGATCTCAGCAAGGTGAGGAAATGCTGAAAGGTCAGCATAGCCTGATGAGAGGCACATCCTATCTCCCTTCTGCTCTCTACTCCCAAATGAGGAATTAACAGACAGTCACAACAGGAGGCACCTTAATGCTCTTAATGAGGTCGTGCTTTAAAATAATGCAAACGCTCTCTGTTGTGTAGCTATGATGAGAAGATTCACAGAAACACATTCTCTCTTTCTGTCTCCTTCTTACAGCAACTACATTCGAGTGTGCGGACAGGAAGTCTGGAGACGTGTCTGCGGCTACTGTCCCTTGGAGCCCAGGCCAACTTCTTTCACCCTGTAAGTGTTAATACTTGTAAAATGTGGACTAATGAGATCTTAGTGACTCTCTAAAATTGGACAAGGGTGTTTAAATGAGACCAGAAAGTCAAATTCTCCACATGGATTACAGTTTGCTTGATTAAACTTGGATGAAGGAAACACTGTTAACACTCATAACTTACTTCATAGCTTACTTCTGAACATACTTAAGCGAAATATTATGTATTAAAATGAAAGCATATATGTTGTAAAAAACAAATTCTATATTTCTGGCTGTTTATTTATTGATTTATTTATTTTACTGTTTTTAATTTATGAATTTTACACATACATCCTCACTTTTGTGCTTTTGTAATCTAATGGGTTTGATTGTGATGCAATGTGATACATATACATACTGTGCTGAATGACATTTGGTCATTTGGAGGGCTTTAACCTTGGTCCTTTATCCTTGTGCACTTAGTAAAGCATGGTGAATGATCTGCTACATACTTAACGGTCATACAGGTTTCTTAACCACTAACAAGCTGGGTGTCACTCTATGTAAAATATCTATCAACAGCAGGTAGTGCCATCTAGCCTGCATTGTTTTCATAAGCTTTAAGATGAACGCTCGTGTTACTAGTTTATTCATTCATTCATTATTGCAGTGACTAGTTTGTATTAATGATGTTCACTCTTCCCTGTTGCCTGTTGCATATGAGACACTTCCGACCTGTCAGAAGAATATGATGAATATGAGCAAAATAACCAAAATATGCAATAAAATAGGCAGTTGCTATTTTTATATTGTTTATGCTGTTTAAATCCATACGGTCACTTTTAAGAAATATGAGTTAAAAAAGAAGTTTTCACCCCTTTTATTATTTTTAAACACTAGAATAAATTTAGGATGCACCAGTGGTATTTTTAAGCCTTTGCTTGCTGCCCTGTGGAAGTTCTTATTGTACTTTCCACTGTTAATATTTCTTCCTCCCCTGTTGACATGGCATGTTTCCATCAAAATGTAAACAACTTTCTGAAGGTTCTCAGGATTTTATAATATAAGCCCAAACTCTACACAGTCATGGACACAAAAACAAACATCAAACAAACAGATGTATGGAAAATCAGCTACATTTCAGCTCAGTATCTGTAATACACTAATGTCAGCTCAGTAGCCTGGGTTGCTGTAGCTGAAAGCTATTGTTCTCTCTCCCTTTCTAACACTGATTACAGGAGAAAGGCACCACTCCTCTGCATGTGGCTGCTAAAGCAGGTCAGGTCCTGCAGGCTGAGCTGCTTGTGGTGTACGGCGCTGACCCCGGTGCGCCGGACATCAACGGACGCACACCCATGGATTATGCCAGGTACACATGGACTTAACAATCCCCTGGAAATCCCCTCTCTTCTTGCCTTATTTTATTACTCTTGCTACTGAATTATGCACATTTGCTGCCTTGCCTCAACCCCTATTGTGTGTGTTTGGGACACAGGCAAGCGGGTCAGGTGGAGTTAGCCGAGCGCTTGGTGGAATGTCAGTATGAGCTCACAGACAGGCTGGCTTTCTATCTGTGTGGGCGCCGTCCAGGTAAACTCTCAGCTGCTCTTATAAGAGTGGGGACTGACCTCACTCTGGAATAAAAATCTTACTTCAGGATTCCCAGCCAGGTCTGGAAAAAAGAATTTAAGGCGTTTCCAGACCTAAGAAAATAGGGAAACAATTTGGAATACTCAAGATGCCAAAACACAAATTCAGACATAGGGTTATTTTCTGCAGCAGTTCATGTTTCCTTTTTTATAATACCATTCAATACCATTTAAAGTTAGCAAACCAGACATTTTTAAAGTTATCAAGAAACCTGAGCTTAAAAAGTTTTGAAATCAGTATGGAAAACTTTATGGAGCCTGGCAAAGATTTGGCTTTTTTGTAATGAGAAAAGGGCAAGAATCATGTATGAGTAATGCACAGTCATAAAAGATTTCATAATAAGCTGCAAATTTTATTCTGGTTTATTTTGCAGATCATAAGAATGGACATTATATCATCCCTCAGATGGCAGACAGGTACAGATTTGTGTGTTTGTGACTGGATATTACTTGAATACATTTCTGACTTGTGTATCTGTACAAGTAGCATTATGTTTGATTTTGAAGTACATGCTTTGAATGCCACTACATGGTTTGTACATGTACAGTCTACTACTGTACATGTGCTTTCTACATTTTACTGCTGTCTTGCAGTAGAGACACAACACTGAGCTTCTGTGCCAGTGATTGTATTTGAGTGTGTTGTCCAGCAGGTTGCGCCATGCTGTCAGTCAGTTGACATCAGTGCTGACTCCTGCTTTAAAGCTGACTGCTGTCTCTGCTGCTCACGATATTTGACAGTCACACTTAACTGACCTGTAATTCACCTCTTTCTCACTTCCTCTTTCTGTCTCTCTCTCATGCCCCCTCTCTCTCTCTCTCTTTCTCTCTCTCTCTCTCTCTCTCTCTCTCTCTCTCTCTCTCTCTCTCTCTCTCTCTCTCTCTCGCTGTCCTGTGTCTGTGTATATGGATATCTTCCTTTGGCTGTCTTTCTCATACATTCTCTGTTTTCTCCATCTTGCTGCTCTTTGTGGAGGCAGAGCGCGCCCTAAGTGCCCAACACAGAGGTATCTCACCTTCTTCTTATTCCCCAGTCCATTACCTCTCTTTTTCCTTTTCCTTTTCATATGTCCTTTATTTGGATGCCAGTGTCTGGAGAGATGAAGCAGGCAAATTGGGCACTAATTTTTATTTAGATGGAAACTTAAATATCTGTGATATTTCTAATCAGTTATTTCAGTGTTTTTGTATTTTTTCTGCTTTTCTACCACATGTATCTGATCTTGTATCTGTTGGTACCTCAACAGCCAATTTTCTAAAGAGACACAGTGTGCTATGCCTGAAAGAAATTCATCAAACCTGAGCTCCTGCTCTGCCTGTTTTGTTTTCTTTCTGACCCTGACACAATCCTGCCCCAATGTCATGTTCCATCCATCCACCCTCACCTTTTCTCTTCCCCCCTCTCTCTCTCCTCATCTTTCTCTGTCTGTATGTTTCTGGTGTCCTTTTACTCCTGTGTCTGTGTCTTTGTCTGTGTAGCCTGGACCTGTCTGAACTGGCCAAGGCCGCCAAGAAGAAGCTTCAAGCGGTGAGTGTTCGGGACGTTGACCTGTTGGCCTCTTTTAGCCCTTTTTCCACTGACGAGATACTGGTACTGCTTCTGAAGCCGCTGTCTGACCTAGAACCATGTTGCTCTTCTCCACCACAATAACCAGTTTTCAGATGCCAGAATTGACCATGGTTATGGTCTGAAACTATTAACTTATAATACCAGCCTGTTTTGCCCCCATCAGGCTGATTGCCATAAAAACAACTTGTGAAACTCAAAATAAGACCTGAGTGCAAGGGGTTTAAAGGTTATTATGTAACAGACCATTTTCTGGCAACAAACTGAATGCGCTAACACCAACAAATCCAATAAATTTCCATTTGAGAAGTTCCACACTTAAAAATACATAGGTCACAGCTTCTGATTTTGGACAAGAGAATATATTCTCTGTTAGATTTATAACTTTGTTACCTGCCCTATGGCTGTTATTATTACGGCTTGGTAAAACTCTCACGAGTTTGCACAAAAGTTTTGCTCTAGCATCAGCATGGTGTCAGTGGAAAAGGGTTCTTTGTTATGGCATGAGCCCATGTTGACAATTTATCAAAAAAGTGCTAGATGTCTTTTCAACGCATTGGTGTGACATAGTGGAAGTTTTGTAAATACATATTTAGCCAGTTGTTTAGTCTTTAAATGATTTTTAGTTTGTGCTGTTTCTGTTTGCTCCTGTATGTGTATACCTCACTCCTGTTTCTGCTTACCTTTGTGCTTCTGTAGAGCCTCAGAACTTCACTCTGGTGTCCTCTGAAATTTAATGCCATGTATTGATATTTTGTTTGTGTCACACACAGCTAAATAACCGTTTGTTTGAGGAGCTGGCCATGGATGTGTATGATGAGGTGGACCGCAGGGAGAATGATGCGGGTATGAGACTTTCTTTTTTCTTTTTTTTTTCCTCCACAATTTTTTTCTCTCATCACTTGATGTTGTATAAACATTGACTATAGAAGGCACTGGCCAAGCTGTCCAGCTGCAGGGAAGGGAGGGAGGCTGAAGGAGGAAGAGAGGGAGGGAGGCAGGAGAGAGACAGAGAGAGCGAGAGGGAGAGAAAACAAGTGAGTCAGAATGCCTCAGGACTACTCTCCTCCTCCTTCTCTTTTTCTTTTTCTCTTGCTCCCTCCTTCCTCCTCTGTGAGGCAGGCAGGAGTCGTGGCAGCTGGGGTAGCAGGCTGAATCTCTGCAGGTAAGAAGCACTAGGTAGAAAGCAAGGGGCCACACACAAGCAGGCAGCTTGTTTTATTTATTTATTTTTAAACTGAGATTTCTTTTAACCACGCTGCGTCTGTGTAGGACTGTGTATGTGGGCGTTGGGAGTGGGTGATCAGTATTGCCATGTACTTACTTTTAATATTGAACCACATTTTTCTTTCTGCTAATGCTCAGTTTTTCTGTAATGCTCACAGTGTGGCTAACGACTCAGAACCATAGTACGCTGGTTACTGAGAGGAGTGCTGTTCCCTTTTTACCCGTCAACCCTGAATATTCGGCCACACGCAACCAGGTAATACACACAAGTTTGTCGTCAACCATCCTGTTGTGAAGCGCCAATGAAAACGTGGGTGAATAAGCCCTTATCAGGTAGACTTTGAGGAGGAATCCAGCCGGAAAAAGAGAGACAGAGCTGCCTTGATATTTGGGCTGTATGAAGAGAGGAGTAGTGCGGTACATAAAAGCCCAGGTCTAAATATAGTTGTGGTTTTACAATGACATAGGGCCTTTGCTAACCACCGCACATAATGAAAGAAGGAGAGGAAAAAAGGGCAGTGTGACTGGTAGCCTCTTTTGCTCAACATTTCCACTTTTACTCTCTCACTTTCACTTGTACTCTTTCTTGCTTTTGTTGTAACACTGCCTTGACTGTAATAAAACTATTGTGGATCTACATGAGCATATTTTCCATCCGTTTATTAGCCAATCAGTGCATTTCCTGTTTGCTGTGTTTTGTGTTAACAAATCTTGTGGGATTTTCTCACACACATGCAACTGGTCAAACATTGTGCACACTGCCACATCAACAATATCATTGTTATAACTGCATTTTTAGCATTTTTATGTCTAGATATATTTTATATTAAGACTCAGTTCTGTAAAGGAGGTATGACTGTGCTAAGCATATACTGTATGTTATACAATTTGAATCTGGCAGTCTCAACAAGTCAGTTTCTTCTCCACAGGGCCGACAGAAGTTGGCACGATTTAACGCACGAGAGTTTGCCACACTAATCATTGACATTCTCAGCGACGCCAAGCGGCGACAACAAGGCAAAGGCCTGACAAGTCCCGCTGGTAAGAGATCGTTTATTCCTTTCCCATAGCTTAAAGAAACAGTCCTTTTTTTTTTTTCAACCAAATATCTGTATAACATGTGTGATTATATGTTGCCATAGGAATTACATGAGATCATTTCATTAACTCATTAACTTATCTTTTTATATATATATATATATATATATATATATATAAATATATAAATATATATATATATATATATATATATATATATATATGACTCCTAAAAGCTCATTGTGTCATGGTGTTTACCACTGAAGACCAATTCTTAATTCAAATCTTCATGATTCAAAAATTTATAGGTATTAAAGTGCACAAAGGTAATCAGATTCTAGTGCACTGGGCATTTACTCATGCCACTTACTTACACTAGAACCCAATTTTCTGGCCTGGAGTTCTAATGAGACTAAAGTTTGGGTAAATAGGTTTTTGGGTCTTTTCTAATTATAGAGAAAGGTGTACAAATAATTTTCAGTGGTAATTGCACATGTGCTGCAGATGATGGGATATCGTATTTTCTGTACATACTAGCTTAAAGTAATGAAGTAAAACTGGCAGCTTGACTCTGAAATGATCTTGCCAGCTCTGTCTCTGGGTGTCTGTGTGTGTCTGGGTGTTTTACCACTGCTGTGTATTTCAGAACCTTTAGATGTGAGCCAGGCAGACGATGACCAGCACGACTATGATAGTGTAGCTTCTGACGAGGACACAGACAGTGAAATAACTGCACAGAACAACACCAACGCTCAGCGCAACAACCGTGCTAAGGTCAGCTCTTCAACATGCACATAAATCTGTGGGAACAACAGTGGCTTAGTGTGAGTCTCCACTTTTGTTTGAGGTTTTGTGCTTTTATATCAAGCAGTGTAAAATATAGCAAACATGTATCACAATAGTTAAAAACATGACTTTCTTAAATATTTTGCCAACCAAATATGTTGAAATTTTGCTAACAAAACTCCTACATGTGAATCGGTAAAGGGATTTCTTATGACCAGCGTTAAGTCTTTCCTTCTTCAAAAATCATCTAATCAGTTTATCTTTGTAGAGACTGTAAGACTATGGTAAGCTCTAATGTTTCAGAAATATAGACACTGAGTATATTCTAAGTTGGTTCTTCTTTTGGTTTGACATTCAAAACTTGTAGTTTTAGAAGAGTTTGATGTGATGATTGTATACTATTGACCAGATATTCCTGGATGCCTGAAAATGTAACTAACATTAACACACACATCCAATCCCAACATCGTAGTTGAAAAATCTGTATGTAGCTCATTGTTAACAAATAGCAGTGTAGCCCATGATAATGTTAGTCCAAATGCAATCCTTGAACTATACTACATAAGTAGGCCCTTACATTTTGAACTTTATGTCCTCAGGATTTCTCTGTAGACAAAATGTGCAGTCCTATTTTCTGTCATCTGACATTATAACAGTTAGCTACCTAATATCCACATGAATGGACTTGGTTATGATTAACATTATCCAAAAAAAGAAGCCAGATATGATCAGTGCGAATCTAAACACTGTCTTCAAACCGTATTGAAATGAACAAGTCAGCACCAATATATCTTTGAAAATATTTAGATCACTTGATTCATTTGATTATGTTAAAGGGTCTTATTTCTCCTTGGGCCCCAGGCTACAACTAACATTAACCTGTAGCATATTGTAAAATTGCAGCACTCTAATACTAGATTTAGCTAATGTGGTCTATAGAGCAGAGCACTACATCTTGCAGCCTGTCCCAGCATGCATTGCAGGAGAATTTGCAGCCCTACCTCATACTTGTAGAATGATGAAAAGGCCGAACATGTAATGATGACAGTGAGCTATTGTTCTGCAGCTGGAAAGAGGAAGCTGTGTCTGAACACGCTCCCTCCCCACACAGGAAATGGCCTGGCTGCGCCTGAGAGAACGCTTCTGATCCTGCTTAGTCCAAGAGATTTGCTAGCACAGTTTATTTATAAAACCTGTTTTTTAAATCTGTTTTGAATATTTTATTCATGGAAAAGAGACCTAAGGGGAGAGAAAATCTTAACTTGCAAATCCTAAACACTGTGATGCTGGTTTAGAGACACACATTGATTATTATTTAAAGATTTAGGTTTTTGGATTATTGTAGTTTCTAGTAGATGAATGCTGTTACAAACTACCGGGGGGAAGAACATTCATAACGTGGGATGTGCTGCACACTTCTGTGCAGATTTATATCATGGCTGCAAGTGCCAAGTCAATATATCTTTAGAGAGAATTTATGGCTGCATCCCAAATCACATAACGTGCACCAAGAAGTATGCCTAAATAGTAAATACCCACTGGTGTCACGACTGAAACTATTTTTTTCCGTATAAGTGACTCAGGATATAATTATCTGTTGTATTTTCCACAATATTACAGATGCATTATTAGAATTTTTTTAATTCTAAGTAGCAATTGCAAGAGCCTCTTAGTGTGTTTTGAGATTATAGAGGAGAAACTGATGCACTAGCGGTTTTGTTACCACTGCAATTGATTTATCAGACCAAGATTGGACAGTATCTTAAGGCCAATAATTTCTTTATTTTATTTGTCACTGAATGAATGGAGTCTCATATAAAGGTTTCATTAAATATTCTGTTTCATATATGTTAAAGCTTTTGGTTAGTCTATTTAAACAGCATGGCCAGTGTTTCCCACAGACCTGAAATATTTATTCATCTTAACCCTCTCTCATCTTTCTCTCCCTCTCGCACCCACAGACATTTCAGCTTTTTTGGTGTACCACTTGTCCACTGTGATTATAATTAAACGCAACATTTATATTGATATAATAGTTTTATATATACGGTTTTATAAAGAACATTACATTATTGCAGTAGACTGTGGGAAGCACTGGTGACGTGAAGTACTTTCATTTATTTTGATATTTATTTGTTTCAGAGCATGGACTCTTCTGATCTTTCGGATGGACCTATCACGCTGCAGGAATATCTGGAGGTGAAGAAAGCCCTGGCTTCTTCTGAGGCCAAAGTCCAGCAGCTCATGAAAGTCAACAACAACTTGAGTGAGGAGTTGCGGAGACTTCAGAAAGAGGTACTAGCATGTAATCAACAGACCTGTATGATCAGAGACAGATTGCTGAACAATTGCAGCCCCTTCTAACCGGTCAAAATCTAGCCTCAGGCCAAACTGTTGTTCATGTATAGTCTGATCCACACTGTTTGCTGAAATGGCTGTGTAGATAAGTAAAGATGATGAACTGGATATTTTATGTGGGAAAAAATCAGGTATGGAAGATAAAATAATTAGATATTTTTTTTGTTTGATGTTTGCTATAGCCTGTTTGTTTTTGGAGTCTTCAATAATTCATCGATGGACACTATTTCTCTTGCTCTTACAAACAAATACTGAAACATTATGTGATATTGCAGTCCTGCCCAACACTTGAACAAGTGTGTACACACTCCCATCCATATGTGATTACATTATGTGTTAAACCCACCCTGAGAATGACTTCTATCCACTCACATACACACTAATGCATCTATCCCCCCTCATTATGATGATGTTCTCTCAGCATGATGACGCCCTTACTTGTACCTCCCTCAAACCCTTTTGTTGGAACGACTCTTTGTGTTTTATGTGTTTTGTGTTTGTCTGTGTGTGATTCTGGCTGACCCCCACCCCTTCGTCCCTGTAGATTTCGCGGATGCAGACGGAGAACGTAGCTCTAAGAGGGGCTCAGGCTGGGCCTGCGGGGGCTCTGGGGGGTGGCAACACGGCCCTTTGGCCCATCGGGGTAAGAGGAGGGGCAGGAGGAGTGGGCAGTGGGGACTCAAGCTTGGCTCCACCCTCCTCAGCTCCTCTGCGGAGGGACAGACAGGCCTTCTCGATGTATGAGCCTGGAGTGGCCGCCCCCAAAGCCCTCGGCCCAGCACTGGACTCCCTGAGCAGCCACCTGCAGCCCCTCAGCTCCAGTGTAAGTGTGAGTGGCTCACCTGATCCCTGAACTCTGACCTGTTTGACCTCTGTGTTAACTGTCAGCTTTCCTATCTCTTTTTGTCTGGGTAGCCTGCCGCTTTTGCCTGGGCACCTAACACTACACACTGCTCTTTATTGCCACCTCATGGTCACACATCAACACATTTTGCACTTCCATCATTGAAAATTACTCCAGATGATGTATTATACTGAAAAAAGGTTGTATGTTCATGATCAAGATCATGAACTTATTTTTTGGGAATAGAGGTAGTGTGGGTGTTACTTTTTTTTTGGGATCGCTAAACATGCCAAGAGGTGCCGTCTCAAGATGAGCTTGTCTTGTGCTGGGAATGTAGACTAATTGGTTCATGGAATGTATATGTGCTTGTTTGTCTGACCAATAGACTGAATTGGTGTGAATGTCTGGTTTTCTTTTCTCTTTACCTTTTAATGGCCAGGTTGTCATTACAGGATGCAAATTGCGAGTTGGCATTAACACATAAAAGAAATACTTACCACCATGGCTGTGCTTATAAGAGACAGTATCACAAATCTTCAGTTGTATGCCTTAGATAACATCAGTGTTCCAAATATCAGCTTCCAAAATACAGAAAATATGTTGAAATGAAATGGATATTTTAAGTGATGGGTCAAAGCATGACAGTACTCTGAAGATATATAGTTTAATTATGCTTAATATATAGTTAAAAACTCCTGGTGGATGCTTACTCGTGAGTTGTGTCGTCTTCTTTGCTGGAGGTTGCGTATTATTGTGCAGTAATGATTTTTACACTTTTAGATTGGTTGAAATTCTGTCTTTTTTTTATGGTGTGGGTTTTTTTTGTTTTTGATGTTTTTTTATTTTTTTTATTTTGTGTTTTATACATTGAAGTTTGTGCTGTTTTTGATTGATTTCTTAAATAGACTTCTGCAACCCTTTTTCCCATGTTCTGAACTCACAGGTCTTCCAGTTGAATGTTTTTTGATTCTTTCTGTTTGATTCTGTCTGTACCGTTCTTCTGATTTTAACATTAACCATATCTTATCTTTGTCCCTGCTTCCTTTACTGCTATACACTGAATCTGGCAGTACATTTAGATCACTATAGAGCTTGACTTACTTTTCTTGGAGCTCCGCAGAGGTCTTCCTTCAGTTTTTCACCTGTCTTTATGGCTTTCTCCAGCTTTGTCAGTAAGCTTGTGTTGCTTGCTCCAATTTTTAGGTGCGAAAAGGGGCTACTGCAGGCCCCACCCCTTATGGTGGACCACACATGTCAGCCTCCATGGAGATGGGCCGCTATATGGTAAGTGAGGAAAAGGAGTGGTAGTGAATTCAATCCATTCAGGCCAAAGACAATCAAAACCATGAACTAAGCTAGTTTATGGTTTTGAATGACTTTGGACTGAATTGATTTAATTTGTAAAGTAAACTGATGTCCATCTGACATACTGTTATCTTTGCTTTAGCCCCCTAAATTAGAGAAGCATGGTAGTGGCACTGACAGTGACTACGACAACACTCAAACATATGACACTTCCATTGGGTGAGTTGAGCCTGTTTTAGATTTTTGCTCATTTTTTGCACAAGCCTTAAATTGTAGGTTGTTTTATAAGCTTTCTAACAATCATCAACTAGAGTAAGTGCCAGTGGTAAGGGCCATTTTTGTGTGGGTGTGTGTGGGCACAGCATGGGCCGCAGCAGTGAGGAGGAGAGCCGAGCGGAGGTGGAGGATAGTGGAGATGTGGGAGAGCCAGATCCCACACTTCCCTGCACAGAGGATGTCATCCTGAAGACTGAGCAGGTCACCAAGAACATTCAGGAGCTACTGAGAGCAGCACAGGAATTTAAACATGACAGGTGGGAGCTTCACCCAGACAATCACAAAATAGGAAGGGATCCTGCATACCGTTTGTTAGTGGCTATTTAATAATAATTAAATAGTAATAATTTTACATTATTATTCCATTCTGGCAAAAATTGATATATTTTGTCATATAACAATTTCCTGGGTTTGATTAAAATTGCAATTAGATACAAGTTGAAAAATGAAACCTTTGATTTAAGATTGAATTTTAGTTGAATTTTAATTATAGATAATGAGTGACTTCCATAAGAAACACGTTAGTGTGACAAGAATCCTGTTAAACCCATGCATTCAATTAAGCTTGTACCTACCTGCTGAATAACTACCTGACGCAGTCCTATATGGTACATCTCTCCACATTTTTTATTATTGAATATTTAGACAACTTGCTTGACTAGTCTGAAATTTATAGTAAAAGCTATATGGTTGATTCCCCAGAAATATTGCATTATTATTTAATATTTTAATTTTTTTATTTGCTTGTTTCTCTGATGTTTTTTTTTTGTCTAATCCTTTTTGACTGTTTCTTGTGTTTTAAATAAATGAACTGTTGTGAATTTTGTGAGTAACACAGTCTGTGAACCTGGTCTTAGTTTTGTTCCATGCTCTGAGAAGATCCACTCAGCTGTGACAGAGATGGCCTCTCTCTTTCCAAAGGTCAGTGAATGTCACCTCTCTACCTTTTAGCTCATTCCATCAAACAGATCTGAGTTTCTGACCTCAGGGTTTATGCTGTGTGCCCTCAGAGACCAGCTCTGGACGCTGTCCGCGCTTCCCTGAAACTGCTGGGCTCTAGCGCTTCACGTCTGCAGGTGGAGTGTCGCAAAGCTGCGCCCTCTGAGCCTTCAGCAAGCGCTGTCGATTACCAGCTCCTCACGCAGCAGGTCATCCAGTGTGCCTATGACATAGCCAAGGCCGCTAAGCAGCTCGTCACCATCACCACACGTGAGAAGAAGCAGTGACCTGGCTCAGGGTTTGATGGGTGCAAGGACATAAAACAGAAAACAGAACACACTGGTGGTGGAGGAAGGAACTGCAAACAAACAGTGGGTTGGTGAAGATGAGGAAGAAATGGACAATGGAAAAGGATGGACATAAATGGAATGGATGTAGAATGTAGGGCGTGATGACTGATTTCATGAATGATGATAAAAGTAAGAATCATGTGGGGCGGGGGGTGGGGGCTGGGGTGAAAGAAAATATATGGAAGTAAATGGATGCTCCATGCAGGTTGCACCACCAACGCAAAGAGGCGAAGCTTATGGGAGACCCTTATCAGAGCGATTCAAATCATCTCACGTCTTCTCTTAATCTTCTGTTATTGGGATCCCTCTTTACATGCAGCTTTTATTCATATCTCTCTCACTATTTCTCTCTCTCTCTCTCTCTCTCTCTCTCTCTCTCTCTCTCTCTCTCTCTCTCTCTCTTACTCTTTCATTCTCTTGCTCTGTCTCAGTCTGTCTTGCTGTCTGTCTCTTCCTTACACAGTTAAATGCTGATGTCTCGAATGAACATCATTTCTCTCACACACACATACACACACACACACACACACACACACAGAGAGAGAGACACACAGACGGTCTGCTCTTCATCAGATTATTTTTTTTTTTATGTTTGTTGATTTATGTCTTCTTTTATATGCCACTCCATTGGCCTTTACCTCTTGGGACAAAATTGTAGACTTAAAAACACTTACACTGGAATTATTGTAATATGACTAGTTTTTTTTATTATTATTACTGTTATGGTTATCATTGTCATCGATGTTTGTTTTTTTCTGAATTTTGTTGAATATGTATTGTTATTGTTGTTATTATTATTTTTTGATATTTCATTGTATATCACTTGGCCGAAAATGGAAACACTCAGCTTTTATTCAGTATTCGGGATAGTCATGATCTTACAGAACACACCTTGTACTCAAGGAAGACGTGTAGAAATCTTGTATGTCTGCATTCACCATAACCAAAGGAAATAGTGATGGTAATGAGGACACGGTAGCAATGATTAGCAAAATATTTATCAGTGTCTGAAAATAAGGTCAGCTCTCATTCTTTTGGTGATGGATAGATTTCTTCATTCATCTCACAATTCAGAATCCTTCCATTGTACAATCATATCATAGAAGCAGCAGGTTTGTTGGCTCATGTGTTACAATGCCTGCGTTTAGGAACATAGAGGTCCACTCTGGTAGGACGGTTCCTCTCCAGTTCTTCCACTGTACTTTCTTTGAGAGTATTCATTTGGCTTCTTAACTAGTGTAGCAAGTTAGAGAATTTTGATGTGAACTTTTTTGGACCAGATTTTTTTCTTCTGTAAAAATATCAGATTGAGTGTACTTCATGTTTATATTATTTTCTTGATTGGAAAGCATGTGTACTGTCCGTGTAAAAATGTTATATAAGCTATACGGATGTGAGTGCTGATGGTGAAAGGAGACCATTAGTTTTCACTATCCAGGCACTTCAGCAGGTTACAGTAATGGGAAAAATGACAGCTGTGCTGTATAAAATTCTCCCCAAGTTGATTTTGGTGTCATAAAGCCAGTGTATATGAGACTATAGCCAGCAGTCAGGGCCCCCAACCTCCTGTTGAATACTAGCTATAGAGCTCATAGTACAACCAACTTATTTTAACTGATTACTCCTCAGTATCATGGGGTTAGAAAACTGGAGCTTTCAAAACATGCATACCAAGCACTATTAATGTTTTATAATACTCAGGCTTCTTTTAGACAGCTTGTCACATTACGTTTTCACAGATGCCTGTTTAGTGTTTATTCAACCAGAACTTTTCAGTTCTTCTTTGGACCACATCCATATTTCAGCAGATGATTGGTGTCGCTGACCAGACAGCTAGTAAAACATTTGTCTTATCTTTCTGTCTAGGCACAGTCTGTGTCCCATCATGCCATCAATACTTTTTCAGTGTTATATTTTTGTTTTTGTGTTTCTCTTGCCATTATGTAAGCCTTAATCTTACTTCTCTCACCTTCTCTCAATTTGCCCTGATGTTTGCAACCATTTCATGCACTTGCCTTACTTCTTTTTCAGTTTGAGAATGGGATATTGTTTCAGACAGCCATTTGAGAGGGTTTAATCATTTACCTTGTACTTCTGTTTGTTTTTTTCTTTTCTTTTTTTTTTTAATAATTACATGGCATCCTTGTGTTCCTTCTGGGTAGTGCAAATGGAAACAAATCAATGAGTATGTGTTACACATAAGTTTGCCTTTTCACAAGGGTATTTCACTGTGGCTCTTGGGAGATGTTTTACCCAGTTTATTGTGACCATTGTTAAGAAGTTAGCACCTGATAAGATGGAGTGTGTGTGTTGGGAAATGGGAGCCTTAGCACACACAGACTTCACGATCTATCCAGCACAATGTTGGGCTCCTTTAGTGTGAGTTCTGTAAGTTTCATGTCAGCCTTGTCCCACAGCCTCATGCCATAATATCAATACAATACAGTCAATACAAACAAGTATAAAGCCTGCACGCACACTCACCACACACAAAACATCCACATCTTACTTCTGCATAGTCTCTTCTTTAAGTCAGTCAGATACACTGCACTGTACTCATTACTGTTCTGAGATGGCTGATGGGAGAACTTCTTTTAGCAGCGTCAATTGTACAAAATAAAGAAATAAACTAAGCAAAAAACAATAAAATCATGATAGAAACTCGTAAGCTGTACATTTGTAATAAAGACAAAATGGTAATTGTCCTAAATGAATGCTTATTTGTATATATTTTACTTGTCAATTTTGTGTTTTCCTTTCTTTCTTTCATAATTCAGGAACTGGAATACATCTGAAAGTTTAGCTGCACTTTGTTCAGACATAAAACATTGTAAAACAATGGTTCTTTAAGTGGGGTCCAGAAACCCACAGGTACAGGATCTTTTATTTATAAATAATGGCAAATTAACAATAATGAATTCTGTTGTATTTAGTTGGAAATTTTACAAATAAAAATGATAGCTCAGAGGAAATCCATAGCCAGAATATTAATGTATACATTTGAATAATGAGCATTAGATTAAAGTGGTTGGAGTAGTTCATAAAATAAATCTGTGCTGTATTTCTCTGGTACAACATTTGAGAATCCTCGATAGAAACAGTGACTAAATCATGTACTAAATTTAAAACACTTAAGGTTGAATACCATATAGCTGTGGAATAACATATAGGCCTGTAAACTTTACATGATCATAGAAATATTTATGTACAAAATATGATTTCATCCAGAATGATGGGGTCTCATAAAATGGATAGCAGTGATTAGCCATTTCACCTTATTTAGATATAAACAAGCCTAATTTGAGAAACTTTTTCTGTTCCAAGACCATCAATCAAGTTCAAAATGCTTGCCTTATCAGCCTTCTGCTCAGGTAAATGGCTCATTGCTTAATTTCCATGCAAAGGAGATAGCTGTGTATTGGCATGTGATAAAGTATATTTGAACAATGTTTTGTTTTCTAAACTATATGATATCGTATGTATGCCTTAAATTTTTACCTGTAGTGTGAAGGTTGACACCATACACAAAAAATTGGACACTTTTTTTAGCTAGCCATTTTTAATGATTAACTTTCACATCAATAGTTGACAACCACAACAAAGAGTACACATTTACTGTAATAGGCAAATCAATACACCCAGCACAAGACTGATGTCTAAAGCTCATTTTAAATTGAGAGTTAACTAGTGAGTAAACACACCGAGCCCATACACATACTGGAGCTGCCTAATGCCACTGTTTTATACTTAAACCACTGTGAGACACATGGTTTTATATCACAGACAACAATGACTGACTGATACCTTTAAACTCTATGCATCAGAAGCATCAGGTGATGGCAACCAAATTTCTTGGGCTTCAAGATGAGTTTTACTCTATATTTCTCCATCTGCTTTGTAAAGGACACTCAAGGACACATCTTCCTGTCATAAGTCCTAATATGTTCCCCTTTAAACAGGTGAGTGGATATTAAAAGAGGAATATGCTGTAACCCTTATCATGCATGTGTAAGGTGTCTGTATTTTATCATATAGTGAACGATTTAATTACATTCCAAACTGGGACAAAATCGTGTATCATTATTATTATTGCTGTATAATGTTTAAGGTTATCTATTTCAGAAGTGCACCTTTCCTCCACTCAATTATATTTTAAATTGTCAGTAATCTGTATGCCTTGAGCATATTCTGCTGCATATTCTGCTGTACACACAACATTTTCTTTTGACATCCCTGTTGGAACACTGAAATGATCATTTACTAAACACAATACAATTCATTCAACAAAAGAAACCCCAACATGCACAACTTGGAGGCAAGGGGTGCAAAAACTGGAACTGGTGCTGTGCTATACTGAAAAATGCTTGGTCCTTATAGCTATATCCTATTTGTCAGAATCACCTGCCACAAATGAACAGCATTACACTCAGGTTGGGGAAAAAATGTATCTCAATTACCAATAGCACGGTACAGTATAAATAAGTGGTGTGAATATATCATAAATGAATATATTTGAAAACAGGATCCCAATTATGGGCACATGTCCATCCATAACCAGTGACACTCACATATCACAAACTGACGATCTCAAAGGGAATTTGTGGGTTTGTTCGATTATTGTAGGTGAAATGGAAAACTAGGCCCAACTAAATAAAGTAAACTCAGTTGAAGAGGAGATTAAAAAAAATGACAGGAAATATATCAAAATGCATCAAACATTTACACAGATCATGCCTGATTTCTTATACTAAAGCAAAGCTTAGGTTTTTGTAACAGATTCAAATATAACTTAATGATCAAAGTTTACACAGAATATTTATGAAGTAATGTGTAACTCATCACTGTCTTAATTCTGTGCCTCACTGTTTTGTTGTGCTTTCAGGACTGAATAAGCAAAGCAATAGCACTTAAACTGTCTACAAACAAACAAAATAACAGTATTTCAGGAAGAGAGCAGGACGTGTATGTTATTCTCGAGTTGTGCTGCTTAAAAGCGCTTATTTTAAACATATGGAGAGTTAGTGTTTTTGTATTTAATGTATAATATTAAAGTAAGAGGCAAATAAATTGTGATAAATGTTCGTTCTAAAGCACACAAATTATTGCTTTTTTACGTTTGCTAAGCATGCTGATCTACAAAACACATTACAAAATACCAAAAAATGGATTGTCTTGTCGTATCTACTACACATATTCAAAACAATACACTGCCTTGAATTTTTTCGGCAGCCTTCTAGTGGTAATGCATCCATTCAGCCAAAAACACACAGAAAAGTTGCACAAGTATTCAGTTTCATTAATACGAAAAATAGTGTAAAGTACATACAGTAAACCCTTTTCATTGTATTTTGCCAGTCAGTGGAACTATATACCAAATGCTTTATGTGTATGTGTTGTTGAGGTGCAGCTATTATATTACCTCTTTTACAAGACATTATTCATGAGACCATTCATAAAGATAGCATGGCTGCATGCATGAATACATGTGACCACTGCACACTGTACACACACTGTGCACACACACTAGGCACAAAGGCATGTACACGTAGTACTAAATATTAATGTTGCTAATTATATCCACAGGCTTTCTCACAAACATTAAATAATACACATATCTTTATAGTGAGTCCTTTGTGCAAGGCCTGAACATTCACGCAGAATTCACATTTACTGGACTGATTTATTTCGTTAGATGTTTATACTGTATCCAGATAAAGTATATTACACATTGTGAAGAAAGAGATTTTTAATCACATGTTTAATTTTGCGAGTGCAGATCACACCCTCAACTAAGTGACATGGACCCTCCCACTGAGTGAAGTGTAGAAGTTGGGAGAACTTTGAGAACTTGCTATTCTGCTTTGCTCTAGATTGCTAGGCCCCTTTTGTGTAGGGGTTGGCTGAAAAGTGGGGAGGAGAAAGGGGGTTAGCGCAGAAATATTGTCTGACGATGGTAACGTGTCAGCCATGGACTTTCTCCCAAATGTCTATTATTTCATAACTCCATATTGTGCTTCATAGCGTATTGTGTCCTATTTTAAAAAAGACTTTCACTGAAGAGTTCATGACTTTGAGTCTATGAGGTCATGACTCTTTTAACTACACTGGGTAAAATAAATGTTAGGCTTTTGATATGAAAATGAAATATATTCAAATACTTTATATTCAAAATATTCAGATTCTGCACTTAAATTATCGTGGATCTTTCACCTCAACAGGGGAAGTACTGATTTTGTATTCTCATTGAGCAATATTAAAGTATTTGCCTGCTGTATGTGAATTTTTTTTTTCACTGCACTGCACTACAGTAAATATGTTCATGTTGTAAAGAGAAATGCCTTTCTGTTTAGAAATTTCCAAACATTTTGGCATAAAATTATGGATTGTTATTAAAATAATGTAAACACATAGTAAAAGTGCACCTGTCTCACTGGTCCAAAATTTGAGTGGTATGATTTCCTCATTTTGGATGGGGCAAACATTTACTTTAGCATACTTGGACAGGTACAATACAGGCTCCTTAGTGACTGCATGGGAGTTTACATTGGGCAATGGGCAGCCATAGAAAATCCTGGCTCAGTGTAAACCTGGGGTGTTAATATAATTGATTAATATTCTGGTAATTTTAGTCTGGTTTAGCTCATTTTAGTCTGGTAGATTCACATTCATAGGCCATTTCATATATTTTGCCATCGTTATTTTTGCTAAATTAAATTTAATGTTGGGCAAGGCATCATTTCTATTGTAAGATTCCTCCACTTGATACCATAACTTTTGATTATTTTGACCCTTGAATTTCATTTCTTAAACGGGAAGAAAAGAAGAAGTAAGCATGTTTCTATGTAGTTAGCAGTATGAGGCTAATATGGCTTCCATCAGGCACTGCACACTGAAACCAAGCTAGCTCTGAAACCCTGCCGAAGCCTTGAATTGAGATAAAATCTGTATGTATCTGAGGAAAAAGAAAAGTAGATGATAACGGTGAGAGAGAAAGGTGATATATAGGTGATGTGTTAAAAGGTTCGGCTTTTGTTGCGCTAGTGTGCTGGTTTCAAGCCCATTCCCAGGCTACTATATGCAACAGGCTAGGTTAAGAGGAAGGAGACTAGACCTCAGAGAAATACTGCGAATTCATTGTGGGTGAAAGGTGGTTGCCACTCAGGAAGGGACCAGGAGATGATACTGGTGCCACGGTTTTGTGTAAGCTCCCCTTGGAAGCTCAGCCTGTAGGATTCAGTCTGAAGAGAAAATAATTACATGAGGTAGTTAATTGTTGGTCTTGTTCATACAAATGAACATATAAATAAAATGGAAATGTGAGCCACACTTCAAAGAATCTTGTGAATATAATAGCATTACTATGTCTTGATAGTTTTCTTGCAGGAAAATGTCATGGTTAGGACAATCCATTTTATATATGTAATTGTGTTTAGTTAAAAAAAAAAACAATTTACACAAATTCACTGCTAGTAAACATTTCATCTAAACATTATGTTGTTAAAACTGTCAGTTTACATAAATACATTTTTTATATTTTACAGGAATAGGTATAGCTGCCTATCAGGTTGGTAAATCAGAATAATAAAAAAATCTTAACAAACCAAGCACTGTGCTTGGACCCCTGTTATTTACTTATATACCTTAATTAAAAATGTTTTGAGATGAAGTGTTGTACACATGAATGATGTCATGTCAAAGCACAACCAAAGGAGCTAGTATGTACTTACTTATGGCAGGGATGTGTTTGGCTTGACTTTGAGAAATCGAGAGTCCCTGTCCTTCACAGGGTACAGCTGGGGGTACAGGAGAGCTCTCTTTTAGACCCTTCTCTTTCATCCCTTCATTGGTCTGAATTGGTGGGTTTTCAGGAGCAGGGGGGCTTCCTTCCGATTTCTGTTGAACCTTTACAACCTGCAAACAGTGTAACCTAAGTAACTGCCTTTATGTCATTCAGATTTTCATTTACAGCATTTGGCAGCATTTGCTTATCCAGAGCGACACAAAAATTACTTGATTAAAAGAATCTGTAAACAGTTAATATCCTTTAAAATGAAATTTTCAGTAAAACACTGCAGGTGATAGACTGCTATCATTGCTATCTAGACTGATATCTAGTGACTTTCTAATCTATCTGACTTTCATTACCTCAGCGTGGTCACCACCTAGCTCTTGTCCAACATTGTCCATTGATCCTGTTTTGGACTTGCTCTTCTCAGATTCAATCTTTACATTACAACCACCTATTATGGACAAGTAGTTAGGGGAACAAATAATACATATATTCATCCAGAATAGTTATTCTTCATTAAAATCAGTCATTTACCTGGCTTGTGGTTAATGTTGTCCTTGGAGCCACATTTTTGGGTCACTTTGCTTAAATCAACTTTTTTGTTCAGAATCTGAACCTGAAAATTATTACAGTAAGAGAGCATTTAGTTCTCTGCCATAAAACAGAATCCCCCAGAACTCCCTTTACCTCAATATTACAAATGGGAAAACTGACCTCTGTATTATTGGTCATAGATATTTTGTAATTGGTTTGAAAGAGCATGAAAATATTAGCCCAAAGAGATCTTAAAAGTATTCTTTCTATTCCCACTCTGAGGTTTCTTGAGGATATTCTAATGTCATATTTAATAAATGTGAAAAGTTTGAGATGTGCCTTCTGGTAATTAAAATAACTATTCAGTATATTTAAAAACTATTTTTTTCCTATTGGACTATTATGTTCCTACTGAACATGAGCTATTATGTACATTATATTATGTAGCATGATACGGTTCTGTCAAGAAATGCTGCGTGCGAGCTGATAGAATAAAACTAATGGGATTTTAAAACTTACGTTTCCTCCTCCGGGGACATGCTTGATGTTGTCCCTGGATCCACAGCGGGAGGTAATGTGGCTGAAGTCCATTTTCTTGTGTACTAGTTGAACCTTTACAAACAGATTTATATATATAAAGATAGATAGATAGATAGATAGATAGATAGATAGATAGATAGATAGATAGATAGATAGATAGATAGATAGATAGATAGATAGATAGATAGATAGATCTACAGAATGTAAAGCAGTTCAGTATCCTTCCCCTAGAACACTGTACCTTGCCTCCACCAGGCTGGTACTTCATGTTGTCTGTGGAGCCAATCTTTGAGGACACATTCTTTAGATCAGGCAGGGGTGTGGTAGGAATCCGAGCACTGCGCGGTGCTCGTGGAACTGGGGGCTTCTTTGGCAGGGGTACTTGCTTGGGCACAGGAGGTTTGGTGATACGGGAGGCCCGAGAGGCTGAGGTCCCATCCTTAGCTTGTGTTGCTGGTGCACTGGTTGCATTTGTAGGAGTCGTTTTTAGGGGTTTAACTTTAGATGATTGGCGAAAAAACAAAGATTATTTAAAAGCATATACCAATTATTTCTCTTATCATAGAACTACTAACAAGGCTATTAGGTTTCTGAACCTAGTCAATACTATATTTCTAATATATCATAAAATTATCATAAAATATAACATTATAACATTAAAATATAACAACTAGTTTAATTATAGAAACTATAAATATTAGAATTAAATTAATTAATTAATTATAAATTATAGAAATTATAGATATTGTCCCCAAATTATCCTTAACCCTATTATTAAATTTTATTATTCATTAATTAAGTCATAGTTGTTGTTTTTTTTTTTTTTTTTGCTGCATTGTACCTGAGAAGTTACTGGTCTTGGTGCCAGAAGAAGCTTTTGGAGCTGATGCCCCATTAAACTTTGGAACTGGAGGCTTCCTCTGGGTCAGTGTACTGTTCTCAGGTGTCTGAATTAAAAAAATATATACCTTGGAAGCTGAGTATGTTTCTTTTAACCATGTAATTCAAAACCAACATTAAAAGAGAAAATGTTTCCTCACCTTTGCCTCATAGGTAGAAGGAATGCCAGCAGGCTTCTTGGTGCCAGTTGGAGATGTTTTTTTAGCCACAGGGCCTTTTTTATTTGCTGAACCAGAATTTTCTCCAGTGGAATGTGAGCTTGGTTTTGCTGAATTTTGTTTATTTGACTGCATGTAAACATTGTGAATAAAAAGAGGATCTTAATACATAATATATATATTATATATTATATATGTTTTTTTTTGTTTCGTTTTGTTTTGTTAAAGCTTTGTTAAAGCACAACCACACAATGACATAAAGGTTAATGTCTTTCTTTCAGACATACCTTGACTTTATCAGGACTGATCAAATCTTTAGTTTCATTTGCTGCAGTGGGTTTGCTGGTCTCTTTGGCAGCCTTCACATTCTTCTCATTCTTGACTGTCTTGTCCACTTTTTCACTGCCATTCTTCTTCTCTTCCTTTACTTCCTTTTTTGTCTCTTCAATATTATCCTTTTTCTTATCTTTTCCATTCTTCTCAGTTTGAGAGTCCTGTTTCTCTACCTGTCTATTGTCCACGTTCTTGATGTCAGTCTTTTCTGTGTTTTCAAGCTTGTCTACTTTTACAAGTGTCTTAGACGAAGCATCAATTTTCTCTGTCTTCTCTTTAGCAATGTTTTCTTCTTTCACTTTAAAAGGCAAAGAATCATAAAATGTTTATAAAATGTCATCTAAATGTATTTACTGGCTTACATCTGCATGTTTCCTCTGTCAAGATCTACGTCTTATGTCAGGTGCAGGATGGAAGTATCTCACAGAAAAACACTGTTATCCAAAAAAAGACCATGTCATCCCTACAGTGATGATATTAATACTAAATCAGGGTATAAAAACTGACCACAGCCTGCCAAAGTGATGGAAAGAATAAGTAACTTAATTAATTTGAAGATTAAATAAATCTACAGTACCTTATCAATGAATTGATATCATTCCTGAGCAATAATTAGAATGATTGAACATCTGCATGAAAACATGTATACCAGAAGTTTTAGCCTGATTTGGCATGGCTCTACGCTGGATGTTTAGGGATGAGCTAGAGGGGCAATAACTAACATGGCACACCTGAGCCCTGTTGTCCCACATATATTTATGTGATTTTGCTTTCTACTGCCTACTGTGCCAAATCTCAGATGTGCTTACACCCTGGGTCTGTTGTACTCTTTGAGCAGCATAATACAATGACATAATAAATCAATTTAAGGGCTCCAAAAACAAGAGCAAATGAACCTTGGTGGCAATAATTTCATAAATCTTGCACTCCCACTAATTCAGCCATTCATATTCATAATTTACAGGTAACATATGATGTCTTACCTGTTTTCATGAAGCATTCATCAAACCATTTAATCCATAAAGAGAGAGAAAACAGAAAAAGATATCATTATTAACAGATGGATCTGTTAACAATTTGTGTTTGATAAAGCAAGTAATACAGTTCTCATGAGGAATAGCACAAATTAAAATAAACAAAATTAAACAGCTCATGCGAGCCACACAAAATAAATAACACACTTTAGGAAAAGCTGCAAGAAAAAGAGTTTGCTGTTATCCAGAGAAATGGCTTATATGATGCAATGAACAGCAGTCTGTGTTATGACAATACTGGCATTTCATTACATGCAGGAAAAATCAGAAATGAGGATTACCAGTCACAAATTTACCCAGAAATATTTTCTGTATAAAACAACAATAACGTTCACACTTTGGTCACTGGACTCAAATAGCTCTCATGCAGCACTGTCCTTTTCCCTGATGCATCACAGGGAGTTCAGCCTTTCAGTTCATGTTTAATTAAATTCAGAGCTCCAGAGTCTGTTTGAGAAAGACTTTCAGAAGACTTTATTTTATCAAATGTAGTGGTTGTATAATTTTTCTTTATTTGATCTCACATGTAAAAATCACCTGTCCTGGAAGTGAGTCACTGGATGTTAGTCTTGTCATTTAACACATGAACATTCCATTTGATTTTCTACTTTGTAATGATGTTAATTTTTCATATAGTTTTCTGAAATAGCATGTAATTTCGGCTAGACTTAGCAATGCTAAAGTTTTTTGGAGTCCAAATATTGTACAGTCTTGTATCTCCTCTAATTCTTTCCCATGACAAAAGCTCTAGCTCTGCTCAACCAGGGGATTCATTTTAATACGGTCAGAACACAGCACTACATTTGAACCTTGAAGAATGATTTTGCTAGTTAGTCAAGGTCACATATACAGAAGGAAGCTAATACTAAATGTGTTTTTAAAATGTTTTGCAAATGTGTTTTTGACTGCCCTCTGACATGTTGGCATTTGACATTATAGATGTGGATGAGGTGAATATTGAGTATTCGAGGTAGCCATGTATTAAGTAATACACCTGAAGAATAGAAGCCTTTATTTGTCACATATACATTACAGCACAGTAAAATTCTTTCTTCGCATATCCCAACTTTGGAAGTTCAGAGCACAGGGTCAGCCATGATACAGCACGCCTGAAGTGGTGAGGGTTAAGGGCCTTGCTCAAGGGCCCAACAGTGGCAGCCTGGTAGTGAATGCCACTTGGCTTGAACCCCGATCCACCAATCAATAACCCAGAGCTATAACCACTCAAGCCACCACTGCCCCATTTGGTTGCCTAGTGACTTCTACTGTCCTCAACTACATACTGTATGCCCAGTAAAACAAGAAGTGTTTGAATAAGATATGTATTACTGTTGACTGTGTGATAAGTGATTAGTTGAGATCCGTGAGATCTAAACCGTGTCCTCAAAGTGAAACTAGTACAGAAGAATAGAGGCTGAACTCCCAATAATACTTGACAAGAAAAACTGACTTGGTGCTTTAGGGGAGATGATTGTTTATTGATGTTAGCAGGGAGTTCTATCCAAAAAAAAAAAGATAAGTCCCCAGTATTTAATTAATCCCCAAATGATATCTGGATCTAAATCAACTATGAGATTAAACTCTTGACTTATTATGCAGGAAGTTATTTTAAAGCATATTAATTAGCTGTAACACTAAATAGGAATGTATGCAGTTGGATAGAATGGGGAATATCTAACCAAGCTGAAACTAGTTTTGGAAGTTTACAGGGTTAATTTAATACTGGAGGTTTTGTTGCAATTCAACTTTAATCCAACTTTCATGGATAAGATTTACAATTTGTTACTTGAATATCTGTTGTCTTCCTATCAACTAGAGCCACTACTTAAACAGAAGAGGGCCCACTTCATGGAGCCATGCACTAAGGAAATCATCTTCATATATTCTTCACCAACCTTGGTGGGACTTTGCCAGTGGTGGTTCCTGATGCTTTGTTTGGGGAGCAGGATCTGCAGGATTTTGGCTTACTACAGTGCTGGAAGTGTCTGATGGGGAGGGATCACTTACAGATGAGTTGTTCTTGAATGTTTTGGAGTCTGCATGTGGGCTAGAGATGGCATGTACAGTAGTTTCAAAGTCAGAGGTGAAATTCGGGGTCAACACTTGATTGCTCTGGGATAGACCATGGTTGTCAGAAAGTAAGCTGGCATTCCCCTGACTTATTGTTGCTGGGATGGCCGACTGAAGTGCAGTTGTGAAAGAAGGTAATAAACTTTCTTCTTCAACAAAAGTACTAGAAGGGTTTTTGGCCTCATACATGTCAGGAACAAGCATTTCCCTGTCTATATCCTTTGCTGTATTTGGGTCAGGAGGAAGCGAGGGGCTCCCTGTATTTGGTAAACTGGCCCACTCATCAGGGAGCTTCATTCTGCTCTTACTTTTCTTTGCCTGGATCCGTCCACCACCCCACTCTCGAATTTCACTCTTCCAGGTCTCACCATTACCAGGGGGTGAACAGTCTTCTTGGCTAGAGCTTTTTGATTTGGTTTTCTCAGGAGATCTGAGGCTTTCCAGGAGACCACATGCCTCTTCACTAGTTTCACTTTTTTTCCTCTTCTGCTGTATAGCCTCATTGGGCCCTTCATCTGATGTGGCATCTTTATGCAGAAACCCTTGATAACCCAAATGTTCTGAGGGACTCTGCTCTGCCTTGTTGAGAGAATGGGTGTGCATGGCCTGACCTGTCCAAGAGCATACTTCTTGATTTTACAAAGAGGAAGAGGAATTGTCATTTTTTTAACATGCAAATAATTTGTGAACAGTTGGAATCAATGCGTATGACCCATGCACCACAGGATCCTAACATCATAACAATACAAAATAAATGGCACCTCCATCCAACATTTTTTGTCACTAAATGGAAGAAAAGTCAGCAATTTGCAGTTATATCTTAACATATACAAGTTAAAGCTGTCAAATCTGTTTTGTAATATATCAGCTGATTAGAAATGTACAATCAAAAGAGCTGTTTAGATTTCAGCAACAAAGCTGTACTGTATGTTAGTATCTAGGTAAATAAAGTTCATGAGACATGAAAAATGTGAGGTGAAAATATGTTCAAAGGCTTTGTGGAATTGTCATCAGCGATCTACATGTTCAGTGAATATAACATAAAACAAACTTTACTTCAGCAAAATTAGGCCATCATTTTTGAGAACACATTTGATTGCTTGGTTACCTATGGACCATGTTTGGCAAGTATCACTGTGATTGACCAGGTAGAGACAGTGTGAAATCCCGCTCACCTAGAGAGAATAGCCAATTTGCTCTCTTGGCTCCCAGCGAAAGATGGGTATGTCAGCATTTGAACTCATCAGCTCTTGACAATTTGTGAACATTTTTCTGTTGCAACTCAGTGTTTTCATACTTAATGCTTAGTGAATGGAATAATTTGGTCTTCAACAGTCAAAAACAGGATTCTGTAAATTTAACATCTGACTGTTTGTGGGATTAATTTGCACATAAATTCACCATCCTTGAAGTGACTTTCAGGTTTGTTAAAATCCATTATGAGTGCAGAATTAATTAAATTCAATTGAGACTGTGCACATTTTGCTTCAGACACCCAGCTGATAAATCTGTTTACACATTTATTGTGGGAATAATCAGGAATATGTATTAGCTCACACAACAAAAAATATTTACTTTAAAGTAAATACATTATATTACAGAAAAAGTTATAAATACAGTCTAAATAAGGTAGTTATACATTTTAATCAGGCTGCTTATCATTATTTGTTTGTTGTTTTTTAATATCTTATTTTTTGTTATGTGTTTTATATAATTGTGTTTTTTATAATTGTGGAAAATTACAAGCTCATAAATGATGGTTGAAAATAGTGAAAATAATAATAAAATTGTTCTTAATGGAGTAAATCTAGTCATTTTTCCGGTCATTCCAATGTGAAATAATAACCACAAACTTTATTTAATACGATCCCTGTTAGTTTAAAAGACACAGAATGAATTTGAAGTATGAATTGAAGTTGTAATTTACCTGCAGGTTTGTCCAAGATATTGTGAGTGATTGTGTCAGATGGTTTACTGGGGGCCAGGAAAGGTTTTGGTGGTTCATTAGCATGTAGGATAGATGTCTTCTGAGATTCATCCATTGTGGGAGGTTTAGTGGACTGAAAGGGGGCCACATTCATATTAGCAGTTGTATTCATTCCTTGCTGGGTGAAACCTGCAGAGTACAACAGAAGAAAGAAGCCACATGAGTAGTATGAATTCCAGATATTCATTATTTTCTCAATACAACTACTCTGCTTTGTAAGAGGCACTGTAGTCTATTTCATACAAGGTATTTACAAGCATGTTATATTTAAACAGGAATCCACATATGTGAACTCACAGCTCCCCAGTGGACAAAAGAATTGTCTAATACCAATGTGTATAATATACATAGTCAATATAATTAATTACTATATAATATTAAATTATACACTTATCTTTTGGCAGACATGTCAAGCATGATTCAGCAATATTAACAAATATACAAAATCTTAAAATTTCTTACTTATCATTATTCACTCATTCATTTTGAAATACTGATATATCCCGATCAGGGTCACAATGGATGCAGATCTTTTTCCAGGAACACCAGGCAAAATAGTGTGAAGGTAGGGTGCTGCCTCAAAATCATTCATTATTACAAAATATAATGAAAATTGTGTTGATAAAAGTGTAGCTAAATAGACAGTGCTATGGGGTTAATGGAGGGGACAGGCTATTTTTAACTGTAAACTGACATTTTCATAGATAACTACAATATCAGTAAAGTTTTTATATGAAAGCCAAAGATTTCTAATTGCAGAAATTAATTCTTTAATTAATTCTGGCTTTTTAGCATCATATTCTGGTTTTTAATCTTTTTCTGCAATGCTTTGTAGGAATGTGGTGGTTGCTCTTACCAAACACGTCAGTGTTACAGATCTGACCAAAGCCTTTTTCTGCCAGAGACCCTTGGCACTGACTCCCAATCTGTCCTACAGAAAATCAAAAAAAAGAAGCTAGGGTCTGAAACAGTACAGAGAATGATAATATAAGCATTTTACTTTTGTCATGGAATAGACATAATCTCTGTTCATCAAGCTTCATGGCTTTAGTTGAATGAGACTGATATTTTAGGCACTGATGGCTATCTACATAAACTGTGCATGACAGCCTGACATAACAACAGGAAGAGAGCATGGGCCAATATTTATGATTACACAAGCAGCTGTGAACATCTCAGTGCTCAGCTGCATGCTGTCTGTGTCAGGTATATCACAGATGAAGAATATGAATCGGGCTAGCTCTTAGTGAATGGTTTATTAAATG
Source organism: Tachysurus vachellii (assembly GCF_030014155.1). Classification (NCBI taxonomy): domain Eukaryota; kingdom Metazoa; phylum Chordata; class Actinopteri; order Siluriformes; family Bagridae; genus Tachysurus; species Tachysurus vachellii. The sequence goes on from NC_083474.1 coordinate 12,366,782, forward strand.
GTAAATTATATGACAAGCTCAGATTTTATGGTCAGACACAGTACACACAGACAGAAATATGATGAATTATTTATATTGTTATCTTCAATATAAATGCATTTAGTCAATAATAGCATAATAAAACAATGATGCATTTAAGAAGTTTTCATAATATAAGACATGTAACTAGGCATTTGTAAATTTTTTATACTTTTTTGTAGGACTTTTAGAATGACTGTAAAAGTTTTTTCTGTGTGGTTTTTGCTTACCTTCTTTTTTCCCATCAAGTTTATCAATGGGGTTACCAACTTTAATGTCAAAACTTCTTGCCTCTAGGGTAGGCATATTATCTTTCTTTAAAAGATTGTCCTGGCCAGACTTAGGAGCTCCATTTGTATGAATGTCACCTTTAAAATCCATTGTCTTTGTCAGGCTGAAAATATACAGACCAGACAAAAGATTCATCTGTAGTAATCTAAATGTTAAGACCACTGATGCAGGCAAGGTCCTTTATGTGATAGCAATGTCAAGCAAGGGCTGGACAATATGTGCTGGACAATAATAACATAATAAAACATTATATTATTATTATACTGTTCCATATTACAATAGAAAATTGATAAACTACTTGGAGACATGTTGGAAAATTAAACAAAATGATTATGTCTGTTAGATCATGTAAATAGCAACATGAATCAAAACACCTCCAGGACAACTCAATAGGATTGCATGGTCAGGATGTTCTCAGTACAATAATGTACAGTCCTCTGAGATATGAGTTTTGCAAAGGCCATTTCAGTTATAAGAATGAACGAATCCTGTATAGTGCTGTTACAATTTATTACTATATCACCATATCAAAAGAAGCTCAAACAATACAAGACTAATGACATTTTGTCTACAGCTCAAAGAAAGCCATTACTGAAGTGTAAGACATAATTAAGCATGGGTTACAAAAAGCAAATGAACAAGAATTTCTTTTAAAACTTTTTATATTTAAAAAATCAATTTCAAGCAAAAGGGGGGCACGGTGGCTTAGTGGTTAGCACGTTCGCCTCACACCTCCAGGGTTGGGGTTTGATTCCAGCCTCCACCTTGTGTGTGTGGAGTTTGCATGTTCTCCCCGTGCCTCGGGGGTTTCCTCCGGGTACTCCGGTTTCCTCCCCCAGTCCAAAGACATGCATGGTAGGTTGATTGGCATCTCTGGAAAATTGTCCCTAGTGTGTGAGTGCGTGAGTGAATGAGAGTGTGTGTGTGCCCTGCGATGGGTTGGCACTCTGTCCAGGGTGTATCCTGCCTTGATGCCCGATGACGCCTGAGATAGGCACAGGCTCCCCGTGACCCGAGGTAGTTCGGATAAGCGGTTGAAGATGATTGAATGAATGAATGAATGAATTTCAAGCAAGACAAATGGCATTTATGCATAACTAAACTGAAGCTGATATTTACATACACACATCAAATTTAGATTTTATTTAAATAACATAGTCATAAAAAAGTGAAATGTCTCACTGTAACAGCTTTATCTATGCAAACGCATCACTCTGATAGGGCTAGTACAATTAGAAGAAAGCTGTATGCTGCTTTAGAGGAGAATCAATTCATCTTTGACCCTTCTAGTGTCAGATTAATGAAAGATGAAACCTTGTGTGAAACTGTAAACAGCTGCATCCCATTGCTTTGTTCCACCAAACTGCTTTCTGTACGTGATCAGTCTGGTCTTAATTCTATACCTTTTTGTCCAGAGCTTAAAACAAAACTACAGCAATTACGCATCATAAAACAAGCACTCAATGTCACTTAATGTTTCATAGTTCTAATAATTCAGATTCCAGACTCGGTTTTCAATCTCAGACTAAATGTCTGCGTCTTTTTCTGGCGCAGTTTTCGACTTCTGATGTCACGCAAAATCCTCTGACTATAGAGAGTCAGTGACGTCAACAACAGGCCTAAAACATCTCCAGCGCCATAAAACGTAATAAACACAAACAGGCATCAGTCCAGAGCATCCTCCACATCCTGTCACCATGACAAACCAAAGAAAATATCTGCCCTTCACTGATGATCTGAGTGAAATGACAAAGCTAAACATGCGACATTCCGAATGATTAACCCGTTTATAACGTATTAACAGCATGCAGAACAACAATCCCCCCAAAGTCAATGTATGTAAAGGTCTCCAAACGCACGAGCATCGATTAACGCATTATACTTCCATTACGCGCAATTATCTTCTATTTTAAGCTCATCCCTTTTCATAAGGTCATAGCATCGATTATTTGGCCATGTCGGTGTATTTATCAACTGCAGACACACCGCCTTTGCTTCATATCAGTATTAAAGATTTACTCACCGCTGAAATGTTTTAAAACAGGAATGATGCGCTTGTCTCTGTTCACGGTCAGGTGCACCTCTGCGCTCAATCCGTACGACACACACACACACACACACACACACACACGCACACACAAACCCCGCCCCCTTCAAGGTTCATCCAATCACCCCTATGAAACATAGAACACATGAGGCACACCATCGTTCTCTATTTTAACAGCATTTTCAGCTTTCCCTAAGTATCCAAGTGAGAAGTATCTTTATTTCCTAGAGTAATGATTTATTAGTTGCCTTCTTCCTGGATATACATATATACCAAATCTTGTAAATATACATACGTACATATGATGTATTGTATTTGTATTGTATCAAGTACTCAGGGAGTCATCTGGGTTATAAGCATTCAAAGTTTTATTAATATCTGAGTAACTTCAAATGAACTCCTTATCTTGCTGTCAGTTGCTTCCCTAAAGTGTAGTTAGGTACATATAGTGAAATGAATTTTATGCTGCTATGCAAATAAATGAATATAAACATTATGTAGGGATGTGCAGATGACTCCTTGGCCAAAGCCACATCAACCACCGACTGCTCAGTCTGAATTAACAATCACAAACATCTTGACTATTTAATGAAAATACTTGTCAAATGTGGAAAAATAATAGTTCCCAAGTAGATATGCTTATTCCTAGAATGTCTATGTGTCTACACTTAAAAAAACAGTGTAGATACTTTGAAAGTGTAAAAACCTTTACAATCTATTTTACTTTTTGAGTACAATATCCTATTTTGTACTCCTTTTTTTATGTTCATTAAAGATTCTTTTATTGGCATACAACAATATTGATGGTAATTTGGTTTGGAATAGTCAACAATAAACAATATACTAAATACAATAAAGTGCAATGAAATATATGAAATATTTAACTGGGTGGAACAAAGTCTCATGGTCCTATCACGTTTCAAGTAAACTCAAATAAAGCTAGGAAATATTTTGTGTGGCAAGCATACTGTACATACTGCCATACTCACTTTGTTAATGACTAGGCATGTGCAAATACAATATTCAACACATATAATATTGCTGTCATGGTTGATTGAGTCCGTTCAGAAAAGTAAATTGCCTTTGTATAGTATGTTTTATTAGATTTTGCATTTACTGTTACATTCCCATTAGCAAGTTAAACATGTGTTTGGATCTTGCCAGGAGCTTTTTTATGACATGGAAGACATCTGATTACTTGGTAATTCATTTTGTTTATTTTATTTTATTTTTTTTATTAATTTGAAGAATTCAGTAGTTATTGTGATAGTAATTGTAAATCATTCAAAACTATCAAGTTTATTTATCCTTAAATAAGATATTAATGGCTTTTTATTTGACAATTTTTAACATCCAGGATCTGAAGCATGTCTTTGCTGAATTGAGGAGCATTTTTTTGATGCGTGTTGACCTTGCAAAGAACGGCGTCTTGCGCTTTCAGAAGACATTGTATCTTGCCTTATTTGAGGGTGATGATGATTAATAGTTTCATAGAACCCTATTTCTGGACTAGGATTCCAGAGTGGACCAATCATGTCCACATCTTGCCTTTCGGGAACAGTGGTCGTGACATTGCTAAGAATCTCAGGACTGCTGGACTTGGTCAGTTGTGCTTCACACGCATTCTGGATATCCAGGTCAAAGCGCAGACTCTCAGGACAATCTTGGATCTCGAAATCCTTACTATCCTGCAGGAGCTCACATGAATTAGTATAGATAATATCCTCATGATCACATATTTAGTAAAACTAATACAAGATGGTAAAATGTATAACATTTTGTGAAGGTCATACATGATTGCATTGTCTCAGTTTTCCATGGTTACATCATAACATAAAAGACAAATATAGAACTATATAGAACTATAACATTATTAAAGACAACTGCAAAAACAGTGCTAAATATTGCTTGAAAAATGCTACAATATTAGACTACTTATAGTCTGGTATATACTACACAATAATTTAGTGCCATTGCCCCTAAAGATTGCTAAAGATGGACATTCATGCAATGTGAGGATCTGTTTTGATTAAAAGTCTAATAGCCATGAGTAAGGTCAGCATTTGATGACACAAAACTTGAAACACAAAATTAAACATTTTTTTTTGCTTTTTAAAGTTTTTATTGTGTCTATTACAACAGGGGCTTATTTCTATTTACACAACCCCATTTTCTGTACAAGCCCAGATGGTGCTGATTGATGCCACAAGCTGAACACAGTAATTTTCTTTAATTGCAGGTTTATGGTTAGAGGATCTTGTTATTGCACAGTCTATTATAGAACAAGCTCAAGGGATTTTTTTTGGGTTAATCTTGTACAGTATGACAAGTTATAACTGTTATAATGGAGTGTAAAGCTGGCTTAAGGTGATTACATACAACAATTTATTAAAACAATGTCATCAATCTTTCAGCAAAAATTTACATCTTAGTAAATGATTTCAGTGATTTGATGGTACCTGAGAGTGAAGAGCTGATGTCTCTGTTTCTAACGGATTGACTGGTTGCACAAGCTTTTGTCCAAGTTTGGGTGGATTTGGAGATGATTCGGGTGGAGAGGTCACAGCACTATAAGATGGTGGAACAAGAGACATCTGCCTCTGAAGAAACTGCATGATGGTTCCAATGTCTGTGGACATACGAGACTCTAGGCTGTGGAAGAACAACAAAGAAAACTAAATCCTACATGTACATCAGTAATATATCTCAACTGCTGGAGACTAATAAAAAATAAGACAGTCACCTATGAAGCTGTCTCTGCACTAGTTTCAGTCTGTTTTCCACCTGACTGCTTTGACGGTGGGTGGCACTGTGCGGAAAACCCATAGATGGAGATGAGGGAGGAGGACAGGACATATTGTGGCTGGGCACTTGCTGGTACTGATGCCCATAACTTTCTCCCCAGAAGCTAAATCTTTTGGAGACGCCTGAAAAAAACAAACCTGGTTTAAGGTATAAGTGTTAAATCCCAGACACATTACTACTCAGCATATGGAGTTGTTAGATGTTACACATGAATTGGTACCCACTTAAATGGAGGGGAAAAAAGCAAGCACATCATTTAAGTTGAATTTCTTTATATCATACCTGAGAATTTGTTCAAACTTATCTGCTCTCTTTTTTTGCTTAAGTGAAATCTGGGACTGTGACTGTGCAATAAGGTTTGTCTAGACTCATTCTCTCCATCACTGCTGGGTGGAGAGGATGAGGAATCCAGGTCCTGATAAACTTTTCGTTCTTTTTCCTCATGCTGCCTGCTTCTCAAAGGCTGATGAGACGTCCTGTTGAGTTTAGCCTCTGTCATCACTGTGTTAGCTAATAACAGTAAATAGAACATAAGTCTAAATTCTAAATTCCTAAAGTGCTGCATTCATTTAATAAATATATAGGTTAATGGTAACATGGTACCTTTCTCATTACTGCAATGGGAGGAAAGTGTTGATCTGTTCATATGTTTCATGTAGGCCTTTTGTGACTCTTCAGTGTTCACAGACCCAGAAATACTTGTAGTCTGTTGAGTGACAATTTCGAAACAAATGCATTGTGTTTTTTTCTCTAACAATTTTCACTATTCCTTTATTTTTTTAGCATAGGTACCTACGTCTCTGAGGCTGAAGGTGATCTCCAGGTTGCTCCAGAAGTTATTTGAGAATTCTGGATACATGTCAAGAACCTCCAGAACATCCTCCCTCTGGATCTTGTGCAAATCACAGTAGGTCAGTGCTCTTACATCAGCACACGACTTACCAGGCCTTGTGTACAGATTAATGTGTTCCCCAAATATATCATTCTTTCCTACAGGATTACACCAAATGAATAATACATTAAATCATTTTATTAATGTCTGATTTACTTGCAATCTGATATAAGAGCAATGGCACCCAGAAAGATGCAAAATAACAGCTTATTAAACTGGCACAGCATTAGTATGAAAAGCAGATATCATGGCTGAAGCTGATTCTGTAAACATGCAATATTAGTGTTAGGGTTAGGGTGTTACTGGTACTAAATGCTATGTTTTATAGTAATATGAATCTAAAGAATAATTGATCACAAGAAAATGTCTTTTCACATTATTTAACTTAAATATTTAACTTTAACTTCAAATTATTTAACTTTAACTTTTGTAAAGTTGTATAAAACATTTAAGAGAACTTAAAACCGATAACTCCTTACCCAGGATGGCTACTACCACATCTCTTCTCAAGATTTCAATGGAGCCTCGGGAGATAAAGTAGAGTGCTGAAATGACATCACCTGCATGGACCAAAGTGTCTCCTGGTGGGGCGTGAGTTGTTTTAAATTTCATGGCTAGTGCACGTAAACATCCTTTGGTGGAGCCTTTAAAAGCTTTGCAGTTCTGTAGCAGAGTGCGGTTCAAATGCAGGCATATGTCTGCTTGTAAGCATTCAGGAAAACCTTTAAGCACCTGATCAGCATGGAAGAGAGATACAGAAGTGAGCATTATTATGTTTTCAAATGAATTTGCCACACATCTAGCACCACCATGTTTGTTTAGAACTATATAATTCTTTTACATTTAGCAGATGCTTTTAAAAATAAGAAAATAAAATGTAAGGCGAAAAAGACATACAGCATTCATATCAATGCCATTGGTGTAGGACCAAGCATGTTGGAAATACTCCTCTAGTCTCTGCCTTAGTGGATTGGGGATCTGGTGGAAGCGAATGAACTCTCGCACTCGTAGCATCTGTGTGTGGTAGCGAGCAGTTCCAGAGTAAAGTCTCTGGATAATTGCTGACACATTCCCAAAGATACTGGCATACATCAGTGCTGTAAAAAGCAAAAGCAAAAAAAAAACCTAAATAAGAATTTAGAAACTTTTTGAGCCATTCAGAAAGTTAAAGTTCTTTTAATTTTATACACAACTACAGACATAAGAGCAATAAGGGGAATTTCAAGTGTACTCTGAAATATTTCTCTGAGACTTGTACTAGAAACTTCAAAAATATCTATGTAGGCAGAGTAACATATAAATAAATGATTTCAGTTATAATATGTAGTGGAAACATATAGATACTGTATAAATAAGATTCTGTCTCTTGAATTCTAAAGAATACTCACCACCAATGAGCATAACACAAATTGAAAAGATCTTCTCGGAGTTGGTGTTTGGTGAGACATTCCCAAAGCCTACACTGGTCAGACTGCTGAAGGTGAAGTAAAGAGCAGTGACATACTTGTCTTTAATGGTAGGTCCAGAGGCTGGAACTGTGTCATTATAAGGCTTGCCAAGTTGTTCTCCCAGTGAGTCTAGCCAGCCGATCCGTGACGAACCACTTCTCTCAACGTTCCCAATTGCATACCAGATGCATGCAAGCCAGTGTGCGATTAATGCAAAGGTGCACATGAGAAGGAAGAGCACTGCTGCACCATACTCTGAGTATCTGTCCAGTTTACGTGCCACACGTACTAATCGCAGCAGCCGAGCAGTTTTCAGCAGACCAATCAAAGTAGTTGTCTGGAAAAGAAAGAAGAATGAAAATTTCAAAGCTTAGGAATCTCTGCATTCATGTGCAGTCATGTTAGGAGGTGAGTGGTATGTGAGTGCAAAGATTTAGTGAATCTTCTCACTTCCTCTCCAGAGCGGTAGATAAGCAGGTCAAATGGAATGGCAGCCACCAAGTCGATGAGGAACCAGCCTTTAAAATAGTGAACAGCTATGCGGCCAGGCTGGCTGACCACCTCGTCATTGGTATTGACGTAAGTTGTTCGAAAGTTAATTACAATATCAATAACAAACATTATGTCTACAATGAGATCCACCACATTGAGAGGACTGCAGGAGTATCCACATTGCTGCCTGGCAGCCTCCTCCTCATCACTTAGCAGAAACGCTGCTGAGTATGGTGTGAAGATGGCCGTATAGATAACCAGTAACAGAATAACCCAGTCCCATACAGCCTTGAAGGGACTATAGTGAAGGATGGTCCACTTGTGGATGCGTGGAGCCTGTAGCTTGTACTCAGGGAGGACATCAGCACTCAGAGACAGTACCTAAGGAGGAATATGTTAATAATTATTGAATTACAAAATTATTGTCACTGTTTATGAAAATGAGCAAAATGCTATGTAAAACATTATATTAATTTAAAACTTTCCTCTCCAACACTATCAGAAAGTATCTATGCTTGTTTAAAGAAACTTATTCTCATTAGATTCAATACTAATGCAATTATATTTTTAACAGTGTATCATATGTCTTTCTCTAAACAATTAGGCCAAAATTATTAAAATACCTAAAATAAAATACCTACCTTCAGCAAGAATCTCATTGAAAGCATGGAATTAGACCCTTGCCATTGCCACATTAAGAAAATGAGTTTGAATTAAGAATTCCTCTTGCTGTGCATTTGTGTTTGTGTCACACGCACACACACACACACACACACACATACACAGAGAGAGAGACACACATACATACACACACACACTCCCTTAACCAGTGCAATCCTATTTGAACCAAGCTGTAATTACATTGGGGGCCTGTCTGTATCCTAGCTCGAGAGTTTTAATTAATATGATCTCTTCCCACAATAACCCATTGAGACAGAGTCAAATAAAGCCTTTAGAGACCACTTGCACCTTTACTTAATTACAGATTAAGGGGTAGTGAAGAGGCAGTGTCAAATGTAATGCTTAGATCAAGTCACATATTAAGGTTTCGAAGTGAAAATGTAATACAATTTTTAATCTTAAATAATTTTTAAAATTATTTGCAGAAAAACAAGGAAAACAAATTGGAGTAATGCATACTAGTACTGTGCCAGCAGGATTTGGAACATGCTGCAGTCTTTTATAATTTTAGGTACTCTGCACAGCATGAGTCAACTTCTATGTAAAGACCCAGCCTGGCCAAGTGGTGACACTATAGCATTTTTTCTGTATTTGTGTTTTACCAGATACAGTAGATAAAATGCTTACATTTTTATTTTTCCTTGGTGTTATTGAGGTGCGTTGTGATTGAGATAAGTTTGAGCAAAGGTGCCTGTGACACTACCTACTCATGCCTGGTCTCTGTGAGACCGAACATTTCACACTTTGTACAGGACTTGCCATATGGCTTGGGGCTGGCAATATTAAATATAAAGGATTCATTCCAAGCAGGACACCATAACAATGTCAGCAGTTAGTCAGCAGATGTAAGTGAATTCAGAGAGATAACATTTGAGTAAAAATAAATAAGGATGTAAAATCTGCCTGAAAGTGAAGGAAAAGCATTTCATATAAAGTGGAACTCAGAGTATATTCTAGCATGGCAGATTGTGCAACCACTTTGATTTCAAAACACAGAAAAGTTTGGAAATTTGTGTGTTTTAAGGAACCTTTCCATATAGCTACTGTTGGTCGGAATGATTTTCTAACCTCATTCCTAAATTAAATAAGGATTTTTGGAATTTAAAAATATACACACACCAGATGGTTGCTTGTTTATCCAAAATACTAACAGATTACATCATTTTTGCATCTTATGCAAGACTTGATTTACTCAACATTTGCACACATACTTTGTTATAAATTAAATGGGACTTGACTCAGTGTTTACAGTTGGGTGACATTAAGCACTTCTGAATCGGACTGAGAACTACTTTACTCCTGCAACAGTATTTTGATACCTATTGTAAACAGAAAGGAAGGGCAAGTACATGCACATTAGCAGATAGAAACAAGATCGCAGCTGTTTGGCTAAGAATGGAATACTTCTATGACACTAAAAGGGTGATAGATGAGATAAAGTCTCTTTAAATGGGTTAAGACTCTAGAGAAGACTGATAAAATAGTAATTCAATATTGAAGGATTAGTATGAGTATGGATATGCTTTCTTCTCTTTTCCATGCAGGATTACACCAATCAGAAAGGCCCATTTATCCACATTAGGAAATTTCACTCTGGCACAGATATCGGCAACTCAGAGGTGTCAAAAAAAGTTGCTGGGCCAATGCACCTGGTCCGCACACACACATACAAACATACACACACACACACACAGACACACACACAGAAACACATACACACATACACATGCTGCCTGGTGTGTGCCATTTGATTTCATCTGGTTTGTATCATCATTCTCAACTGATAAACATTGCAAAGAAAATAACAAAAGAAACAATTTGCAATGCTACTTTAAGGGTTCTGTGGCTAAATAAGGGCTCTTAATTTCATTAAAGGGCTTTAATTGGACTGCTTTCTGATTATAAAATACTCCATACAACATTTGAGAATCCTCAAGTTTTCAACTTTTGTTAGTTTCAACTGAGATGTTTTTTACTTACCTGAGTGACTTTCTCAGTCACATTGTGTGTGCGATCAATCAGCTTGCACGGTGCAATTATATCGATCTCACTGGAAGAGAGTGTCACCAAGGGATCTGGTTTGGAGTCAGTTAAGTTGTATGATGCTATAGGACTCGTATTTACCAGACGGAACCGCATCAGGTCTGAATCTGATATAGAGTTAGGCAGACTGGCTTTATGATGCATGGTACCTGGACAAACAACAGACAAAATGTAAGACATTATGTATACATATATACACATATATATATACTGTAAATATGATACTGACGGCTAACACTAGTAATAATTTGTTACTTAAAATTATTTTGTTTAATTTCACGGTTGGAATTGTGAACCTAACTCTATCCTCACCCATGTTGTTGGGCCTGATGGGAAGCTTTCTGTCCATGGTGCAAACACTGGTAGAGGGCAAGTGGTGCGTGCTACAAAGGCTTTCACATGAGCGACTGTGGGATACGCTGCAGTTAGAGGGTGAATTTTTCGGGCAGTCAAGCCATGAGGAGAAGTCATGGCAAGGAGTTTCAGATGGTGGTGAGGACTGAAGCTCACAGTGAGGCTCTAGGTGTTCATCATCCCACAAGAGCAATGGGAGCCGACCTAGTGCCGAACGTTCTGGCAGGGACAATAGTTTGTCCAAGGCCACTGACTCATGGCCCATGTGTGGCATTTTTTGTATTTGACCCAATTCAGCATCATCAGGCAAAGATGACTTGCTGCTGTTTAGAGAGCTACACAGAGGCCGGGGCAGCCTGAACCTGTGTCTGCAAGCTGTGGCAGAGAGAATGAGATTTTGCAAACAATTAAATACTTGATTACATGATTAATCATAATTTAGTATTGTCTACTGTGAAAACCTTTAGAAAGCCATGGAATTGAGAATCTGTAGTTGTGCTCCTTTAGGGGCGAGTTGTTAGCAATGATGTCCTGCTGATCTGCCAGCTCAAAATTCAGGATGAACATGATGACCAGTCCATCTTCATTCTTAACTGGAACCACATCCACCAAGCATAGGAAACAAACTCCTGTATAGAAAAAGGCAAAAGTTAAAATATACATGGATAGATACACAAAAGACGTATGCAGATTGTAAAGTTGATGTCTCACAGTTACAATGTTGGGGTTAGAACTGAAGCTCTTGTTACTATCTGTGTTGAGTTCAGCATGATGTCTCCATGTACTTTGCCACTAGGTGGATTCAATTTTTAAATTAAATATCTCCTTGTATGGGCTCAAAGGTGTATTTCTACCCTGCACCCAGCAGTAAGGGTGAATAAGCAAAAGATGCAACAAAGCATCATGTCAGCAAAGAGAACGTTATTCTAGAGCTGAAATAAGCTCAGTCCACTAGAGGGCAGCACCACCAAATATATTAACTGTCCTGTATTCATGAATGTGGTATCACAACAAGTGTACGGGCAACTGTTGACTAAAGCTTGGTATTCTGATGATTTGATTTCCCAATATACACACTTTTAACAGTTACATACTCAGATTATAGCAGACAGCTAGACCTAGAAGCAAGGTACACATTTAAGCCCCTGGTAAGAGAAGAGGCACTTCTATTCCTCTTAATCAATGGATTCCTGAAAGCAGTTTTTTTTTTTCACATACATGCCAGTATTCTGTACATTTACTAATTACCACCTATCCCCGGTTCCCTTGGCATTGCATTTGGCAGGAACTATGAGAAAGCACATTTATATAGATGAGAAGGGATTCTGTTGTATAACTATTTGACCCTTCTGAAAAAGCATATGATATGAGAGAAAATCAGAGAGGGGATTAAAAGGCTGCAGTGCCTGAGGGATATTAGTGCAAACAAGGGCTTAATTCAGTGGGGGTTTTTGCTTCTTCAGCACCAAGGACAGAGTCACCAAAGGCCATAGAGGTTAGTGCCAAATAAAGAAAGGATCATTGCTTTTTGTAAGAGTATAAGCACCATATAATAATTAAATTCCCAATGGGATATAAAGTCTCAAAATCTTCCAGGGAATACCCACACTTCACAAAACATATTTTCTAAGCGCTAATTTCAGGCTACAGACTTTGTAGAATCTAAACGGCATGCCATTCTTGCTTTCTTTCAATAAATGTATTATTTTATTCATTTTTATCTTCAGTATTGGCTCCATTCTGGATGATGTGGATCCATAGTCTATCCCAAAACCCTGGAGGCAAACAAAAATTAACCATCAATATGTTGTGTCTCTGTACTGGCACCAAGGTGGTGGAATGAACTTCCCCTAGAGGTCCGGACAGCTGAGTCACTGGATATTTTCAAGCGGCGGTTGAAGACCTACTTATTCAGGAAACACTTCAACTAGCACTTCTTACCTTATCTTTCGCATTTTTAAAAAAAAAACAAAAAAAAAAAAAAAAAAACACCTTTGACACTTTTTCATTGTAACTTTGAACAAATGTTTTAAACTCATGGTATCTTAAGTATGTAACTTAGTGATCTGGATAAGGGCGTCTGCCAAATGCTGTAAATGTAAATGTAAATGTTGTGAGGCCCCGTGACCCGAGGTAGTTCGGATAAGCGGTAGAAAATGAATGAATGAATGAATGAATGTTGTGAGATGGAACACAGCCAGAGTCCCCGAACAAAACTCGTGCAGATCCTGGAAGAACAAAGTCAGCTATGTTAATGCCAACACCAATAAATCATAAAAAGAAGAAAAAAATAGAAATAATTAAATTCTAAATTAGTAACATGCTTTGATTTATTTATCTCCGCCTAGTATTTTGGTCTTTTAGATGATTATTCTCCAATGCATTTGTTGTTGTTGTTGTTGTTGTTGTTGTTTTTGTGATTCCTTCTATACACATTATAGGGTTAGGGTTGCAACATAAACATATAAGACACAAGAAATGGAATGTAATAAACTAATAAGTTTTCTTCCATTGGTCAAAACATGTCTTTACATTGTTACAATGTTAAATAATGTAATCATATTTTTTAAGCCATTTCACATTTTCACTAATCACAGTAATTCTCTAATTAGTTGAAGATACAGCCAAAAATGTAATGAAAATATTAAGGTTTAATGTGTCTGTTCTTACAGAACATTTCCTTTCATTAGGTATCCTTAATGTAAGACTTCAAATGAAATACAATTTCATTTGGAAAAGATCAACCAAAATTATACTCAACATGAGCTTAAAATTAAGGAAATTTCCTGCAGTAGAAACCAAGACTGTCCTACTGTAAATGTGGCCAGGAATAAATAATTAAATGCACGAGATGACTCTAGTCATTACGGTCTAATTATAGCAATGGAAGCTATTACCAGAATATAAAGACTGATTACTCAGTTTGTTCCTCAGTCTCCACTGAATTATTTGATACAAGAGTATTTTTGCTGCTCAGGGATTGCTCAGATGATTTACTGAGTGCTTTGGTTAGTGTGATCTTAAACTGTTTTTCTGTAAAAAGTAGCATCACTAAATTCTTTAAGCAAAATCTCAAACCATCAAAATGTGTCTAGAAATGCTGGGTTACCGAGCATAAGATAGAGATAGAATTAGATATAAACACAGGGTTCTAACAAATAGTGGAAACCAGGTGCAAGACTTTACAAAGAATCAAAAGAGTCTGTTGAATGAGTTCAGGCTATTAAAGTGTGTAGGTGATTGTCAACAAGTGAGTTTTATTAAATAGTGTAACCCTGGTTACTTTATAGTGTAACCCTGGTTAATCTTAAAAGCTGGATGTCTGCCATTATATTTGCCCAGATTATCCTTATGGGTTATTCTCATTGTTTTCAAAGAGAATGCAATATTTAATGGTTTACTAAATTGGGATTTCACTTAAGAGGATTATATTCAATCTGTAGCAAATCTAACTAACTGAAAGGAAAACCCATGAAAATAACCTCAAATAAACCAATGATGAGCTTAGTGGCTTGAGAGGACTAATGTAATGAATTCACCAAAACCATAGATAGTTCTATATTAATCATTTCTGTATTAGCTTCCTGAAATGAATCTACAATATCTATGATCTATGATAGCTTCCTGAGTGCTTTGTAGTAAATTTAACCAAAATTACATTACAAAATTAAAAATTACAAAGTTACATTTCAGCAAATGTTTAAATTTATCAAAAGAAGGTTTGAGAAATTTGTAGGGTTTTTTAATCAATGGGAGGAAATAGCAAAGAAATAGTAAAACTGTCAGAGCAAAATTGTCTAAAATATAAGTATAACCTGAATATTTCTTCTGCAATTTACATATATTGAGCAGCCAGTGTTAGAAGCCACTTAGAAGGAAAAACCAGGCATCAGTTATGTTGATGCTGTCTCATCGTTAGTCTTTTGTGCAGCAAAGCCGATCCTGACACAGACTGATTTAGACCTTGATTGAGAGTTCAATCCGTCTCAAGCCCTCCACAGCCTAAACAGCTTGCTAATCACAAATACCAAAATCTGGTGTCAACTAATAGGTATAAAAAGAGCAGTCTGTATTGCTTTCCAGTTAAATACATGACCTTACAGCAGACTCTGTTGAATTGATAACTGTATAAAGCAGAATCTCAGGGCTTTCCTAATATTCAGACTCTAGAGACTTGTCATCCACCTTTGGATGTGTGAAATCGATCAGCGTCAACAGCTACATCTGAAATACACGTTCCGGTTGATAATGGGATAGAAAACTCAGCACTATGTTCAACTTCAGCAAATTTAAACATGGATCTAGCGTGATAGCTCTCAGGTACTGAAGGAAATCTCTAAACTAAACATGGCAGGAACTGCTAATATATCTGCAGCCAAGGTAGGATAGTAGACAGTGTTTGACAGTAAATTTTTAAAAGACTGCAAGAATTTGGATGTGCATTCTAGCTAATACTTAAATAGGACTGGGTTTCTCCAACTGTCATTCACAAATGGCCAATGTGCTTACCATCTTTTCTATACAGAGAGATCTCCACCTTCCTCTCCTCTGAGCCCAGCAATGCTTTAGCCATCTGGACCACAGCAGACCTGCCTGTGTGAGGCCCATACAGGAAGCTGCAGGTACATGGCTTCTGCATCACCTCTGCACGTGTGTAGCCGCACATGTGACAGAATCCATCATTGCAGAAGATAATGGCGCAGTTCTCTACTCGTGCATTGGCTATGATGAATTTACGATCTGTCAGGATGTGGCAGAGGCATTACAGTTATATTCTACACTATTCAATCAGACTGAATATCAAATATATTGAATATGAGATGACTTCCTAGCAAATTGAATTTTAGCATTGTTAATAAATGTTATATATGAAAACAACACTTTTCAAATCCTGTTTTTAACAACTCTATGGTTAGTGAACTTTGTACAAAATAATAATTTCCCTATATATATATATATATATATATATATATATATATATATATATATATATATATATATATATATATATATATATATTCAGAATTATCATTTTAGGTCATAAGGGCTCTTGACATTTAATGCACAATTTTAGCAAGTTTAATTGCATGAAGAATGTTAAAACAGACCGAAAAGACCTGAGTAAGGGACAATTAATCGAAAAAGACATTGGATTTAGACATTTAAAAACCTTGCATTGACAATTCAGCAAGCTGATATAGTTATAATAATAGTACAAAATGATGATGATGATGATTATTATTGTTATTAATAATAATAACAATAACAATAACAATACTACTACTACTACTACTACTACTACTACTAATAATAATAATAATAATAATAATAATAATAATAATAATAATAAGAAGAAGAAGAAGAAGAAGAAGAAGAAGAAGAAGAAGAAGAAGAAGAATAGTGTGGATATTATTATTATCATCAACAAAACACCAACCCCAAAATATTAAGTGTTCGGTGTCATATTCTTACTTTGGCCCTCAAATTTGCGTATGATGGTGTCCAGGAAAGTGTTCTGTGGCGCGACGTGTCCCCTCCGTACTGGCATGATTCTCCTTATGTTCAGATCCCTGCTCTTGAGTTTGTCGAATTTATTCCAGCTTTAGAAATGAGAAGCGAGTCTTATCAGGTAAACTGTGATCTAGTGTAAAGCGCAAGCTGCAGTTTAGTGTAAAGTGGAGAGCTCTAATCCACTACATTTCAGCCAATGATCTCCGCTCACTCGTCACTTTCCCACTGGATTTGTGTATCACGGTCAATTAATCCGCAGTTTAATGTAACCTAAACAACTGGCTCATTTTCAAGTCCGATTGTCGATATGAAGACCATGATTTATGATTTGTAATATAATATATAATATATAATACAATATGTTCCTATTGTTTTGGAAAGACATTCTCGAAAAATATGCTCATTATTTATTTATTTATTTTAACAATTAGGTGATTAGAACATTATTTTAATGTATTTAATATTATTAAAAATACTTACCTCATCGTTTTTGTCTGCATTAATCAGAAATGCTTATTTAATGTATATATTTTATTGGTTGTTGCACATACTGTATAATGAACAGTTCTTCTCCTTTCCTCTTCTTATAGACCTGAACTCTATCAAAAAGCAAAAAAGTATGAAAAGATAAGTGAAACTGTAGGGGGAGCTGTTTATTACTTTACAGAGGTCATTCAATAAACACAATATGTCAAAAAGACACCTGACCCTAACTTATAGAACTTATACAAACATAAATTTGGTGTGTTCTTTAAAGATGATATTCCTGATCTAGTCACCCTTTGCAATTATAATATCCTCCACTCTTCTGGAAAGGCTTTCCACTAGGTTTTGAATACATTGGAATTGTGGACTGTGGAAATTTGTGGATTCTTCATTGACCTTGCTTTGTGCGCAATAGGGTTACTGTCATTTTGCAGCAGCATTGGGCTACATCAGCAAAACAATGATTGAAAACAGAGCACTTCATTAGGCAATAAAAGCGACACCAGGCCTTAACCCAATTATGCTGCATTTCACCTCATGAAAAAGACACTGAAGAGACAAACCCCCCTAAAACACTGCAAGAAGTGTTATATGCCTGGAAAAGCATTACAAATGATGAATGCAAAAGTTTGGTGATGTCAGTGGGTCACCAACTTGATACAGTTACTGCAAGCAATGGATATGTGAAAAAAAAAAGTCACAAAAGGGCATGAGGTAGCTCAGTGGTTAAGGTGTTGGACTGCTGATTGAGCACTTGTGAGTTCAAATCCCAGTGCCACCAAGCTGCCACTCCTGGGCTCTTGAGCAAGGCTCTTAATCCTTAAATTTCTTAGCTGTATAAATGAGAAAATTTAAGTCACTCTGCATAAGGACATCTGCCAAATGCCATAAATGTATATGAATGTCTCAAACGGGTTGTTGGCCACCAACGCTTGTAGATGTCATGAAATGAACACTGAAATATTAATCTATTACATATTCATTTTTTGATTTCAAACACAGATGTCCTCAATGTATACACAATCAATAAAATCGACTTTGCCATGGCAATACTTTAGGAGGGGAATGTTGAGAATGTGACTCTGCTCTGACCTTTGTGATCTTTATCTCTACAGCCATAATAGGTTTTGATAACTTGGTTTGTTGTGCTATCTGTGTAAAGTACTCACTGAAAATGCCACATAGCAATTCTTTAAATGGATTTCTATAAATATATGTTTGTATTGTTAATATAAAAATTTTGTTTTTGTTATGTTAATGTAGCCAAACTCCATTTTCTATCAGCATCAAACAGCTATATATGACTTTATTGTTCTCTTATCAGTCTGAACACCCTTTGGGCCACATGGCAGAGGGAAAGTGCATTTGGAAAGTACATCAATTAGTTAAGCAACTTGTTTATGTGAACCTCAATAGGAAATCATTTGCTACTACTTAGTAAGTGTATAAAACAAGAGTGTGAAGAGTTGTGTTGCTGTGAAATTATTTACCTGTCAGCTCCAATTTTACTGAATGAAAGCTGAGTTGTTGTTCTGAACTGGTGTGTGGGGGTGGTGTGTGTGTGTGTGTGTGTGTGTGTGTGTGTGTGTGTGTGTGTGTGTGAGAGAGAGAGAGAGAGAGAGAGAGAGAGAGAGAGAGAGAGTCTTTGGGTGGGGGTAGTTTTTAAGAGTGCTCTTTTGTTCTGTCCTCTTAAATTGCATGTCCTCACACACACCACAACCAACAACCTTACTATAAATCCTCTCAGGGACAAAAGGAATGGCATTATCAGAAGCAGGAAACACCACCCAGTCTTACTGTGCTGGGAATGTCAGGTTTAAAATATAACAGACAGCTGGATTTGCCAGGGTTTAGTGTTGCCACACAATGCAAATTAGAAGTCATGACCATGAATGAATTGTTAAAATTGACTAGGGTCAAGGAATATGGTGATATAAAGATAAGCTTCTGGTAAATTTGTGATTTTTACATTTGCCTGGACATACATAGTTTAATATTCAATCATCCAACCGTACACACATGTTCCACCACTAGGGGGCATCATGGTAACTGAATGTGCACTGCTTAAAAGTCAGTTGCCAAGATGGATGGAAGGGGTGGGAAGAGTTGGGCTGTACACCTAATTCGGTGAATGAGATCACATGGGTCCTGAGCAGTAAGGGAGTGAGGGCAAGAACTTAAAACTTTTGTGACGAAACCTAGAAAGAAGAATGGGTGTGTGTTCGTGTGTATGGAAGAGAGAGCAGGAGAGCTAGAAACAAGGACAGAGTTGATCTTACAGACATAAGGAGCACGTGTTATGAAGAAAAAATGCCCACTAACTTCACAGTGGTTCCAGTGGAGGATTGTAATGCATCAGGTTCGAACTATGGTGGTAATAACCCAGAGGAGGAGAGGCGAGAACTTTTGTTTGGACCTTCTTCAGGTAAGAATGATTTAGAAAATCCAGTCTTTGTAAATGTGGCCCAGGCACATACTGGTATACATTCTGTGGATTTCTGTTTTATTCCTCTTTATGTTAGACTGGTAAATCCTCACAAAACATGTGCAGTGTTTGTGTCCTTGTTGCACTGTAAACAAGCCATGGTTTCCTAAACTTCCCCTTTTAATTTTCCTGTTTTTTTCACTTATCACTCTATTTCTCTTTCTATCTATTTTTCTCTCTTTATCCGGTCTGTTGTAAACTGCTCACCACAAATGACCACATACAAAAATAAAAATAAACCTACATATCTGAGACTAACTTCTGCTTTGAAAGAGAGGTTAGATAGAAACTGGATGCAGATTGTTGTAATTCTTCTCTCTTGCTTGTAATTATGTAGTTATATATGTTTAATGGGTTGTGGAATTACAAATGACCTTTGTTCTGTTGTATTCATTTTAAACAGTAAAGCATTTGAACTAAAAGCAATTATTTTAAACATTAGGGCATTTCCAAAAATACTTGAAGCTATTTCCTTGAAGCCACTTTATTTATTGTTGGTTTTGAATATTATTCAGTAATTACTGTACAGTGAATCTTATAGAAAATGTGTTTACTTATAAGAGTGAGAAATGTTAAAGTTCGGTCAGGCAGATCCTGTGTTTAAGGGGTTAAATTTATTTTGTTTATATTGCTAGTTTTTCCACACCCTGTAATCTGCTGAAGCAAACAGTAACCACTAAGATTTTACGATTACATAAATTGCAAACACACACATGATTGGGTCATGATTATTACACATGTATTTTGTACTAGTTGTTTTTCAGTCAGTTATATGATTTATTATAATATCGGTAATAGAATAGTGGTTCAGTTACTATGATTGTATTAGTGCTGGTGATAAGCAAAGAGATGATGGTTCAGTATTTATCTTAACAGTATGTAATCAGTGTTGACTTGATGACTAACTTGTCTAGGTTCTTTCAGGTATTTTCAGAAAACCTTTGAATGTAATCAGTAGTTTCTGGTGTACAGTTTTAAGAAGCAGGTACTTTAGAAACTTATAAATAAACTTTACAATGGATAACTGAATAGTTTATGTTAAAAGCTTGTGTGTTTATTTACTATCATATTTACATGTTGATATAATCGACTTGTTGCGATTGCATTGTAACCTTTTTAAATAATTTAAAAAGGTTATACATTTGCTTGTAGTCAGTGTTCATGGAATAGTCTTTAAACAATCATTAAAACATGTAATCTGATATAAAATTAGAATTTTAGACAAGCAAGTACAAATTTGAAATTTAAAGAGTATGAATGTCAGCTATGCCCAGAAGTCTGTTTTAATTAAACAAAACTGACATATTCTGACTGGTTAGAAATGGAAAGAAGTGGAAAGAAATTTGTATTATGGGTTGATAAGGGCTTCAAATGATGTACAAAAATGAATTAAAAATCTTTGCCCATTTCTTAAGAAACGACAGCAGAACACATCCATTAGAATAGACTTGGAGTAGTTTTACTCTAGCAAAGAATTGGAATTTCTTTATTATCTTTTGGACCATGTACTTGGTCCAATGACCAATCAATGAACAGTCAAGTGGCCTTGAACAAACAATACCTACTTCCCAGAAAACAATGGCTGTAGGCAACACACCTAACTGGGCAGACCTTTATGTCAATGGTGAGACTTTCAGTGGGATTCTTTCATCTATACATTGTCTCAAGCATGAGAAATATCTGCTAAGATACATAAAGACACTTGTGTGAGTTACATGAGTGTGAAAACTATAAACATCAAGCAACACAATTCCATAAATATGTTGGACATGCTAGAGAACATTAGTACATGATAACATGAGTACATGATAACTACACTGAAAGAACTTGCAGCTCCTCAGATCAGTTGCACTTGACGTAACCGCTTTAGCCTCATGGGAAGGCACTATATATTTCACTAATATTATATCAAAATATCTAATTGAATATTTTTCTGCTATTAGGGCAGCTCCACTATTTTGAGACTATCACTGGTTACACAAAGGACAATCAACAGAAAGTGGTGGCTTAGTGTTTAAGGCTATGAAGTATTAATTAGAAGGTTCTGGGTTCCAGGACTTTGTGCTAATCTTTAAACATTCAGTTGTAAGTCACTCTGTGTCATACGTGTTGAATCAGCAAATATTTTTAATTTAGTGATACTGGCCATGAAAATGAACAATCTGAAAATTAAAATCAGTGAGATCATTCTGAGAATGAGGATGTAAAGGAAAACTATAAAGCTGCCCTCCTGGGTAAATGCAATTTCGCATTTACAAACATTTTTCACATAAGCCTGGAGACATGAATCAAGAAAGGACGCAACATAACAAGTCATGCAGGATGACTTCCGGAGTTGATTCGCCCATTATTACTCATAGTGATTATGTCATATGATTTCACAATTGTACAAAAGCACTTTGTGAAAAGTTAAATTTCCACTCACCTCCCAATTTTCACTAGGAACATGTGAATGCCTGCTCATTAAGTTTCTTTAAATGTTCACATCAAACGTCAGAATGGGAAAAATTGTGGTGTCTGTGACTTTAACTATGGCATGGTTATACCAGATGGGCTTGTCTGACCGCAAGTGACCCAAAATGTATATTTCAGAAACTGCCAAACTCTTTGGAATTTCATATAACAGTCACTAGAGTTTAGACAGAAACTTGTGAAAAACAAAAAACATCATGTGTGCAGTGTTTGCAGGCTGAAACACCTTGTTGAAGAGAGATCAGTGGTAACTGACCAGACTAGTTGACAGGAAGTCTCTAGCAACTCTAATAACTACTCTTTACAAGTGTGGTGAAGCAGGAAAAAAAGCTTAGATACACAACACTTCAGATCTTGTGGTGATTGGGCTACAACTGCAGAAGACCAGATAGAAGACCTCTCCTGACAGCAAAGAAGAGAAATCCAAGACTATCATGTGCCCCTTTTCCACCGAGGCAGTTCGAGTGCTGGTTCGGAGCCAAAGCCTAATTTAGAACCAGTTCTTTCTGTTTCGACAGACAAAGCACCGGGTCTGAACCAGGAAAAGTGGTTCTTAAGTAGCACCAAAACGCCGCTGGTCTAGACTTGAGAACCGCTTGTGTCAGGGGCTGGGGGTGGGGCTGGGGGTGGGGCTAGGGGCGGGGCTACTGTTAGCCCATTTGATAATGTACCTTAAGTATACTAATGTTTAATACACTTTTACTTTACCGCGATATGATACATTATCAGCACACATGATAGTAGGTAGCTACATGCTAAGGCTACCTTTTTACTGTGTTAATGATAAAATAACGTTATGTACTTTCTCGATTACAACCTCCGTTTATACAGATTAAATGGAGCTGCACATACACGTTGGATTCGCCGCGTTTGGATGCTAATTTAGGTTCACAAAGCCATGAGCATTAACAGTAAAGCAACATCCGCCATTGTTGGTGTTTGTGTTTGCCGCTGCTGCGCTAAAGTTGGTGGGACACGTGACACGTATACAGTGACGTCAGACTCGGCTCTGTGATGGCTCTTTAGCCGGTGGAAAGACAAACCGGTTCTTAGAAGGTTCGCCAGTGGAACCAACTTTGAACCAGCACCAGTGCTAGCTCTGAACCAGCACCCGGTTCTTTTTGGTGGAAAAGGGGCAATGGTCACAGACAGTTGAAGATATGTTAATATTTGTTAATCAGCTGTTCCTGTTCGGTTGAGTTTGTTCCTTTGATAGTAGCAGCTTCTTATACTTGAGACACCTATCTGGATTACATTATGTTTCATTCATTATATTCAGTACATTTTTGACATCTAACGAAAGTGCTTACTGCAATATATTTAATATGCTAAGTCAATGATTGCTTGCTTCCTTCCTTATTTATGTATTTGGTGGAAACACATAAAGAGAAATTTAGTAAACTACAGGAAGTGAAGAGAACATGAAAGTTCATCTAATATCAGTCTATAAGGGACAATTGCAGAACTCCACATGAAAGACTAAAATGGAGTAAAGGAGAATAGGCAGCTGCACAGGACAGATAATGAGATGAAGGCTAACACTCTGCCTACTAAGGCACACAGTTAGAGCACACGGTCTCTGTCAGCCTTGCAAGCTCTCACTCTGTTGATTGGAAGAGTGTTTCTTTGAGTTTGTCTGAGTGCACAGGTCAGTTCGGAGGGATTTGCTGTGATAGTTGAACTCTGAGTTACAGTGCAGTATAGTACAGAGCAGTGACATGGGAAATGGGCGAAACTTGGCCATGAGAAGATTGTACTGATGATTAGAGTTTCACAGTGGTTGATTGCTTTTTAAGGAGTCCAGAAATATCACAAGACACATCTGATCACAGGACACTTCCTGATATGGATTATGGGGAAGGGTTAAGATCAGAACAATTAGGTGAGTTTACTTTTATCATTAGTTCTGCCAGCGTCTCTACCGAGGATATTTTTGGTTGTATGTGAAACCACATCTGAAGTTTGCTCTCAATACATATAATACTGCTATACATTTTCATTTACATTACAATTTGTTAAATTCCCTTTCTCCATATTTTCAGCATTTCTTATATGTATCCTCACGAGCCGCTTTGCCTTCAGTCATACACAGGTGCATTACACAGCTTACACTTTTGTTCTGATGGATTATGAGGATATTAATAGCTGCCTTAGTTATGCAGTGACATAAACAGTACACTATAATGCTAAAACCTGTGCTGGCCTTATGATTTTGTTTAATGACAGTGTGAAATAGTTTAATGAAACGAAGAAAAATTTCTTCTGGTCTTTAAGCTATATCTTCTTTAATAATAATAAAATTATACAATGTTTGTAAAGTACCTTTCATACATTAAGTGCAGCACAAAGTGCATTAAATAGATTAATAGAAGTCTATGGAAGTCTAATAATAAAATTCTTATGCAAATGCAACATATATTGATATACAAAGATATATTGACTCAGTAGGGCTATGATCAGGGGAATATTAATGCGTTAACATATTGCTATTATAAAATACTGCTTAACATATTGCTAAAATACTGATGTTTATCTTTCAGGCAAGAGCTGGATTAGAGAGCGTGAAAGGGGCTTTTGACATTTTCAGAATATCAGTAATGCTCTATTTAGACCTGATGTCTTTTATAACCACCTGATAAGACTATTATTTTGTATAATTGTAACCGGAAAAGTTACCTGAAATTCATAAGTATTGTGTAGTTCCGTGTGAGGTGTGAGCAAGGTCCAACTGGGATTTGTTATTTACTGCACATTTCCCATATTCAGCACATACACCCTTTCCCATACTGACCTTTTTCCATCAGCAGAAAAATACTCGTTTGTTCTCCATGATTTCTTCACTTGTATAATTGTATACTGAGTTGAGCAGATGCACATACCACATGGTTATCCCTCTATTATTGTTTTTAGCCCTGAGATCTACATAAACATTTATTATTATATCCTCAAAGAAATTATAGCTGTCATGTCATAAAATAAATGTCACTGTAAATCAGAGAAAATATATTTTTACTTCATTAATCAAGTATTTTTGAATTGTTCATGTTCATGAAATGGCATGTTCAGTTGTACAGTATATGCTGATTTGTTGCTGGGCATTAACGTAGTTACCTTAGCAGGAAGTAAAACCTCTGTGTATTACTTGACAATATCTTGCTCATAAGTGCAAGAATTTGTGATCATGTCAGTCTTCTTCATAATAAATGCTAACACAACCTAATACAAATTTTGTAATTATGTACAAACACTTTTCTATTTTGTGACATGATATGTTCTATTCTTTTATGTAAAAACAACAGCATCTTACATTTGTTGCAGGCGCAAATGAATAAGAAAATGTCAATGTTAACATACGATATCTGTGACTAGCAGGTGATGACACCCCTGGAGAGGACAATCCCTTCCTTACTGACCATGACAGGAGCTGTGATGGGAAAAACATGGCACTCTATGAGGTACAGTTCAATTAGATAAAAATTATATGAAACATACAAAAAGTGCTTACTAATTACCAAAATGTAGTTTCTCTATTAACTGCAGGTGACAACACTCCTTTTTTTGTTTTAATTGTTGTACAAACTACTGCATAATGTACCAAGTATGACAAAAACATGAATGAATTGTTTTAGCTTCTTTTTTGTTTTGACACCTACTTTTATTACATGCAGGAAGAAATGGACAGTACCCCAATGGTGTCGTCCTTGCTCAACAAGCTGGCCAATTATACTAACCTGACACAGGGGGTTGTGGATCATGAGAAAGCTGAAAGTGAGGATGGAGTTAAGAGGGTTGCCGTCAAGGTCAGTCTCATATCAATTGAGTTATGGAGTGTCGTTGATGTCTTGCTAATGATCACCAATAAAAATAAGATTTATTTTCGTTGAATTTTTTATGCTCTTATATCACAAAAAAAACCTTTTGTAAAGGTTTAAAACTTACCCAAGGACTAGGAATGTTGCCAAATACCAACTAACATCGATTCTTTCTAAGTTGTCACACTTACATGACACACTTAAGAATATGAGACAAAATCATGATCCACTTAATATTCCTATTATATGAACAAAATAACAAAAAGAGCTCTTCCTCAGCTGGGATTCTGGAGTTTGATTCTCTATATATTTGTGTTCTCAGGGTCCTCAAATGGGCACGTTTATTGGTGTGTTCCTGCCCTGTGTGCAGAACATTTTGGGTGTGATTTTGTTTTTGCGCCTCACCTGGATTGTAGGCACAGCTGGAATTTTAGGCTCCTTTGCCATTGTCTTCATGTGCTGTGTCTGTGTGAGTACTAAAACTGAAACACACCTATCTAATACAACTTTATTTCTGTGGAAACC
This sequence comes from Tachysurus vachellii, assembly GCF_030014155.1. Lineage (NCBI taxonomy): Eukaryota > Metazoa > Chordata > Actinopteri > Siluriformes > Bagridae > Tachysurus > Tachysurus vachellii. Next base: position 12,393,144 of record NC_083474.1, read on the forward strand.
TCATTTTCATATTTAACAAGCTACAATTTTTCAGAAAGTATTTGAATTTTTACTACATGTGTCATTATGTTTGAACAATTTAATAGTCTATGCATCACCCTACAGACTTTACTGACAGCAATATCTATGAGTGCTATTGCAACTAATGGAATGGTGCCAGGTATGACATGCAACATAATTTTTGCTGACATTGATTAATCTTTTATTTTGTATTTATGAATAAATATGATAGATTTTTAAATACCATATTTCTTTTTTAGCTGGTGGCTCATATTACATGATCTCCAGGGCATTGGGTCCAGAGTTTGGAGGTGCTGTTGGTTTATGCTTCTACCTCGGTACAACCTTTGCTGGATCCATGTACATATTGGGCACTATAGAGATTCTTTTGGTGGGTATTTCTTTAGGTGTCTGGCAAAACATTGCACATATATTTGTGTTGACATTTTTTCATTGTTTTTTGCTGGTTAGGAAACATGAAGCAAAACAGATCAGTTCCTCTTACAACTTTCATTATACCAGCTATAATCAGCTTTTCCCACATCAGTTTTTGAAGCCTCTCTCTTAAAGTTAATAGGACAAAAAAGCAGCTTGTTATGACACTGGGAAAGTGCAAATTCCACTGCCCTAAGACATTTCTATGGTGTAAAACCCAAGGAAACAGCATTAACTCTGACTGATTTTTTCCAAAATGTTTAAAGAAATAATCATATCACAGTTTATAAGCTATTTATTAATGAGTGCTTAACATACAAATCCTTGTGAATTAGTGGTTATTACAGAAAATATATTGTAATAGGAACAGTGTATGAATTTGTCCTGTAACTGGCACTACAGTGAGAGCTCATGTTATAGCAAATTCATCAAATATCAAGAAATCAGTTGTGATGTGGTATAAATAAAGTGGTTATAACTAACTTTGTATTTATAGACGATTTGTAAAGTCTCCTGTTTTAGGTAGCAATCTAGATACATTAAATGGCTAAATATACCATTTTAATCTTCCTATCAATTGAAGCTTATTCTGTAGATCAAGCTTATTCCATAAATACAACATAATATGTGAGCTACTACAGGAAAATAATTATGACTGGAATGCTTAGATTATTTATATATACATATATAGCATGTCCAAAAGTGCTTTAATCTTTTTATAACACAAAAATCTATCAAAAGTTAATTTATTAAAACTTCATTAATTAATTAACTGTAGCAGAACAGTCTATCAAACAAGTTGGTTCGTTTTATTTTATATTACATGAGCTAAAATCTGCTGTACCCATCACAGCTGAAAATTCATCTAATAAATGTTACATAATGAACTATAGCGAGCATCTTTCATAATGACATTCATGGTGAGAATGGTAGTTTCATATACCCTCAGACACTACATAGTATATGTGTTATCGTCTCATCTTCTCTGTCTCATGTATAGATGTACATAGTGCCAAATGGAGCCTTGTTTGAGGAACAGTTGAATAACATGCGGGTGTATGGAACATGCTGCTTGGCCCTCATGGCACTAGTGGTGTTTGTTGGGGTCAGGTATGTGAATAAACTGGCACTGGTCTTTCTTTCCTGTGTGATTCTCTCCATTATGGCCATCTATGCTGGAGTCATCAGGACTGTCATCAGCCCTCCAGATTTTCAGTAAGTATACCATACACTCAACTTTACTTGATCTCATAGACTTTTAAAGTAAACCACACGATATAAGGAGTGAAGCAGGCTGAGTGAATATTAAAAAAAACAAGATTCCACATTCAAATGTACTCCAGAGTATGCGTACTGTTGACAATGCCATTTAGTGAATACCTAATATATCCAGTGTGGTTATATTGTTAATAAAACTGGTTTATCAGGCCACTGGCTTAATAAAGTAATACTTATAATTCATGGGAGTATAATGCGGCCAAATATAAATTTGCATTACTATTTATTTCAAGCCATTATCTTGCCTTAGTGTTATTGTCGCGTTCAGACTGTATTTAAAAAAGCTAAACTAATTTTTCCCTCAACCAGAAATCTTTATAGCAACCACTAAATCTCGAAAACTTTCATTTATATTTCATTAATTTTTCTGACATTACACTTTAAAATACATTTTGCATTTGTTTACTTTTGTCTAATACTCAATTTATCCTCTGTATCCATCTGTCTATTAATGGACTGTTACTATTATTTTCATTAGAATCTGTTTGCTGGGTAACCGCACACTAAAAAATATTGAATTTGACAAATGCATGAAGACAGAAGTGATCAACAACGAAACCTATACGACAGACCTGTGGAGGCTGTTCTGTAATTCATCTTACCTCAACGCAACATGTGATGAATACTTCACTCAGAATAATTTAACAGAGATCCAGGGCATTCCAGGATTGTTAAGTGGAATTATTACAGGTGATGGTTCACATAATATTACATACTTCACTATGCTTGCTAGTAATAATGAAAATCAAATTTAATTTTGCAACTTTCTATATATAATTATTATAGTTGACATTATTTCAATTATTTTTGCCTTATAGATAACTTATGGGGAGATTATGGCCCCAGTGGGATGATGTTAGAGAATAAGAACCAGATACAATCACCAGCAGAGAATATCAGAGAATCTCAAAAAATATCAGAAAAAATCAAAGAAAACCTGCCTTATATCTACAGTGACATCACCACATTCTTCACAATGATGGTGGGCATCTACTTCCCCTCAGTCACAGGTGAGACATCAGAGGCCCGTTTATCATTATAGCTTTATGGAATTGGTGGGAAAATTTTATAATTGGGTTAATAATGTAGTTGAGCTGTTATATTAATATTGCTCTTGTTATGCATTTTAAAACTGATCATAAATTAAAACTAAACAAGGAACTGGAAAGCATAACACAGCTAATTGAAGCCTTATTCATATACTTATTGCTGTTTTTATAAATATTATACTCCTTAATATATTCAACCAAAACAGGACAGATTTATGACTTTCATTATTTTGATTCTTAATTAAAATTCATGTATAAAAGATTTACTGGAGAATGTTGTCTAAATGTCATTAAAGTGAACTAAAGATTAAAAATGAAGGCTATTTGCAAGATGTTAGATGGAATGATCTGTACTGAACTGTACTGAAATGTCATGATAACTATTTAAGCAGTGAACACCATGCTTATTATGTTTTTCTAGGGATAATGGCAGGATCAAACCGGTCTGGAGATCTAAGAGATGCTCAGAGGTCCATCCCCTTTGGCACCATTATGGCCATTATTACCACTTCTATCATCTGTATCCTTATGTATAATCATTTAGCGTTAAGGGGCTCCTTATACACAAATAATTGCAGAAAAAAGTACTTTGAATGCCTTTTTGTGAAGTTTAGCAGAGCCTTAACTGCCTTGTTTAGATATTTCCTGTGTGCTTTTGTTTGGGGCTTGCATGGAGGGAGTGTTATTGAGAGATAAGTAAGTATTATTTCCATTGGAAATTGTTAAAATAATATACTACACTGTTTTGCATTCTTGTGACATTCATGTCTAAACAGGTTTGGTCTCTCTGTGAAAGGAAGCCCGGTGGTAGGCACTCTAGCATGGCCTTCACCATGGGTTATTGTGATTGGCTCCTTCTTTTCGTGTTGCGGTGCAGGACTACAGAGTCTCACTGGCGCCCCCAGGCTTCTGCATGCCATTGCACATGATGGAATCATTCCATTCATACAGGTTAGCTTGAATTTTTTTGATCTATACATAGGTTGCCAACCCTCCCAGACTGACCTATAAATAAATTACCAGAGATGTTGAAGATATGGGGTTCATATTTATAAGACATAACTTTAAAAATAGTTCATCATTCCCTTTCTTATTTAAAATTTTATTTTTTTTTTTTACTGAAAATGGATCACTGTAACCCAGTGTTGTAATGTGAATTAAGTAAACTGTGAACAAGAAAAACAGGAAAGTGTTAAAATAGGGTTTTGGGTTGAGTTCATTTAACATGCATTTAACCAAAACTAAAATATTTCTAAAGATCTCCTTTTACAATTAAAATCCTACATCACATGTACTACAATTAAAATCCAACATCAGTTGCACAAACATAGCTTGTATTTATAATTCTTTTACCACATCCTAATAATGCTCATGATATTATATACTGTCATAGATAAAATGTTAACAATTATAAAACTGTACTTGCCATGACTAATATGGCTTTAAGTAAAAAATGTAAAAATGAATTGAAAATGGCTTTTAAAATTTGCTCTTATTACAATGGGAATACATTTTAAAGAATTTATAGATACTTTTGTATAATGACTATAAAGTGTAATATTTCTACAGTAAGTGCTTTTGCAGTTGTGGGGAATTGCTCACACTGTGTTGGCAACCCTAGTTATCTGATAACACTGTGCTATAGTTGATTCAGAGTATTCACATACAGTGATGAACTCATGAAATCGTCATTATAAATTACTTTGTTTCTCTCGGTCTTGTAGGTATTTGGTCACAGTAAATCCAATGGTGAGCCAACCTGGGCATTGCTGCTAACTGTAGGAATTTGTGAAATCGGGATTCTCATAGCTTCTGTGGATGCTGTCGCTCCCATTCTTTCAATGTAAGTTTGCACCTCGGCTGTCACCTGCTCACTTCCTGCTTCTTTGACCTCCAACAAATTTCAGCACCTGATTTAATGATACTGTGAAACAATAAAAGCATGTAAACTTGCTAATAGCCACAAGAAAATCAAACATTTAATGATATCCAGCATTGGAAGGATTGTGTCTTTGAAATGAACGAAAAGCATGTTTGCATTTGATGTACAGGATATGTGGAAAGAGTATAGACTGGTATAAGATGTTAATTAAAGAGAAGAAAATCACCTGATAATTAGATTGTTTCTAATGGATACAGATTACAATTTATAATGCATGTTTTATTTTGCTGTAGGTTTTTCTTGATGTGCTACCTGTTTGTAAACTTGGCTTGTGCTGTCCAAACGCTCCTACGCACCCCGAACTGGAGACCAAGGTTTAAATTCTATCACTGGTATGTTACTGAAGAAGAATTTGTGCAATCATAGAAAATATATATAAATTAAATAATCAAGGGCATAATCATTTTACCAGTTGCTTTTATTTATTTATTTATTTATTTGTTTGTTTGTTTGTTTGTTTGTTTATTTATTTATTGCCTTTTTTATTTATGTCCTTTGCTTACACATATTTGTGTCGCTTGCTGATTCTGTTTCTTTTAGATAAGAGTAAATGATGTTATGTGGAAACCATTCAATATAATTTGATCATTTTGTGAGGTTCTACTCCTTTAATCAACAGCATTTAGGACTTTAGTTGTTTTGCCTCAGCATAAAATAATGTAAAATAATCTGCATCTTATCCCATAGGAGTCTTTCGGTCCTGGGCATGACTCTTTGTCTCACTCTCATGTTTGTTTCATCCTGGTATTATGCCCTGGTGGCTATGCTGATTGCAGGATGTATTTATAAATACATTGAATACAGAGGGTGAGTCACTTTACCTGTATGCATGCATGGTGTTGAAAGTAATAATGATTTTACTGATAATGCAAGGTAATTCTTTCCTTCATGGAAATTATGTTTCTAAAATCATAGTGCAGAGAAGGAGTGGGGTGATGGAATCAGAGGTCTGTCCCTAAATGCTGCACGGTATGCACTTATCAAGTTAGAAGAAGCTCAACCCCACACCAAGAACTGGAGGTAAGCACAGAAGTAAAAGGCTCTCATGAAGTGTGCACATTAACACACGTGCAGGTTTACTGGTTTTATAGCAGCTAAAACAGATAGACAATATGCAGAAATGGTGGTGAACAGTCTTAAACTAGAAAACCAAGAAAATACTAAAGCAGGCAGACAGCAAGATAACGAAGGCTTGACCTTGTTAGAGACACAATGATAACACTAATAGTTATTTAAAAGCAGTACAGACTTTCACTAGTTATCAAAGTGAGCAGAGATATTGTATAGGAGTTGCACAAATGGCTATGGCAAAGAAATTTGTCAAAAAAAACAAACCAATAATGTAATTAGATAATTTCATCTATTGTTTAACCTCTGTTTATTATTTATCCTCTTAAATATGTATTTTAGGCCCCAGCTATTGGTGTTGCTAAATCTTGACTCTGATTTGATGGTGAAGCACCCACGACTGCTTTCTTTCACATCTCAGCTGAAGGCTGGGAAAGGCCTGACCATTGCTTCTTCAGTGCTGCAGGGAACCTATATGACCCGAAGTGCTGACGCCAAACGTGCAGAAACAGTAAATACAAAAACAGAACAATTCAACATCTTTTGCTTGTTGCTCGTTGCTTGTTCATCTACATTTTCTAAATGAACAGACCATGTACACATTTGGCTTTAATACACAGAGACACTTTAAAACTAGTTGTCTGTCTCTTCAGAATGTCAAGGCATCCATGTCTGCAGAGAAAACAAAGGGCTTCTGTCATGTTGTGGTTTGCTCTAACGTGAGAGATGGTTTCTCCAACTTGATCCAGTCAGCTGGTCTGGGAGGCATGAAGCATAATTCTGTCTTGATGGCATGGCCCAGCAACTGGAGACAGGCTGAGGATACAACATCCTGGAAAAACTTTATTGGTATGTACATGATCCCATTTTTAATTCATATTAAGGATTAGATTTTGAAATTCATTGCTGAATAATTATGGATGATAAAGTCTTGAGAATGTCTGCCTTATTTTTCATTTCTCTCCAATTGAAATTTAAACTTCATAGACAGATCATAACTCTTTTGTGCCACAGAGACAGTGAGAGAGACGACTGCTGCACACCAGGCCCTGCTTGTGGCAAAGAACATTGACCTTTTTCCAAGCAACACAGAGCGTCTGACCGAGGGCACTATTGATGTGTGGTGGATTGTTCATGATGGGGGACTGCTAATGCTGCTTCCATTCCTGCTTCGCCAGCACAAGGTACATGGTTGAGAAATGTTTATGGCCATTTTGATTGATGACAACAGCTTTTCAGACTCAAACTGCTGCTTTCTTTAGGTGTGGAAAAAATGTAAGATGCGCATCTTTACTGTAGCACATCTGGATGACAACAGCATTCAGATGAAGAAGGACCTGCAGGTTTTCATGTATCAGCTTCGCCTTAATGCTGAAGTGGAGGTGGTGGAGATGGTAAGAAATTAGTAAATTGTTTATCCCATAAATGTATGAATTTTTACCGATATTCAAATCCCAGCTATGGATATAAATGAAATATGAAATTCACCACTATCAGTTAGAAATGTTTGTGATGCTTAAAACATAATACAACTGTTTACCATGAAAATTACTTGAAAATTCACTTTAAGTCTAAAATGGAGGCCTTTTTCAGTTTTGTCTGTGAACAGTTTTGTGCTTAATTTGTGCCTGTTTAAATAAGAATATACAGATTAATATCGTCACTATATCTATCTATCTAGAATAGAATATATAGAATATTATCTAGAATATCTGTCTGTCTGTCTATCTATCTGTCTGTCTGTCTGTCTGTCTATCTATCTATCTATCTATCTGTCTGTCTGTCTGTCTGTCTGTCTGTCTGTCTGTCTGTCTGTCTGTCTGTCTGTCTGTCTGTCTGCCTGGTGGCATACTGTTTAGAATTTGTGAGATGATAGGTGTGATCATCCCCTTTGCACTGTTTTCCTTATTTAGCATGAGAGTGATATCTCAGCCTTTACATATGAAAGAACCTTGGTGATGGAGCAGCGTTCTCAAATGCTAAAACAGATGCAGCTGTCCAAAACCGAGAGGGAACGAGAGGTAAGAACTGCTTGATTATGCAGTTTTTAACACTGACAGTTGGTCAAAATTCTGTCAGAAGCTTTTAGCTGAATGCATATTATTACATTTAGATTAAACTAATTCCACACATGAAACATCAGTGATTAATTAAGTCCAGTGAAATAAATGTACAGGATGTGTTGGAACACGGGGGGCACGGTGGCTTAGTGGTTAGCACGTTCGCCTCACACCTCCAGGGTTGGGGGTTCGATTCCCGCCTCCACCTTGTGTGTGTGGAGTTTGCATGTTCTCCCCGTGCCTCGGGGGTTTCCTCCGGGTACTCCGGTTTCCTCCCTCGGTCCAAAGACATGCATGGTAGGTTGCACCATCAAATCTCTGGAAAATTGTCCGTAGTGTGTGATTGTGTGAGGGAATGAGAGTGTGTGTGCCCTCTGATGGGTTGGCACTCCGTCCAGGGTGTATCCTGCCTTGATGCCCAATGACACCGGAGATAGGCACAGGCTCCCCGTGACCCGAGGTAGTTCGGATAACCGGTAGAAAATGAGTGAGAGTGAGTGAGTGTTGGAACACTTCAGTAAATAGATTTCAAAAATAACCTCATTTGTAAAATACAAGGAGAGGCAGCTCATGATTTGAAATTTCTAACATGTTTTTTTTGTTATTCTGTAATAATTTTTGACTCAATTAATAGGTCTGTTCCTTCTAGAGAGATGGGACCAGTGACTCACATTTTGTAATAGGAATTCAAAATGTAAACATTTTCTTTGGTAGTGCAAACAATGTCTCATTTAACGTGACAACAGAAGTGCCTTATCTTATCTTATCTTATCTTATCTTATACATTTTAAATGATTCGTGTTAGTAAGAATAGTAAGAAGAATAATTGTATGTATCTTTATATATAGGAATGATCAGTTTTTATCAGTAGATCATGTCTGTTGCCCTTTGACTTATATATTCTGTGGTTGTTGCCAGATTCAAAGCATTACAGATGAATCCAGGAGCTCCATTAAAAGAAAGAACCCCCCAGCAGGTCTGACTCCTAACACTTTACAAGTGCCTGGCATGGGAGATTTGGAGCATGAGGTATTCCCAGTTTTTTTTTTTTCACTTCCTAGCTTTGTATCCTAGCTGACAACTTAAGGTTAGCAAAATTATGTTTTACATTGTGACTAGTTTTCTTGGTGATCTGGGAATGTTGTTGCATAACATTAATAAAGGTCCTTACAACATTTCTAGAGTATTTTATATGCATTTTATGTTATATGTCTGAGATAGACTGAACGTGGCTTTTCCTAAACCTGCACTGTAACTGTGATGTTTATTATGGCTGCTCACCAAACCATAACGAAAAAGAAGAAGCACTACCTCACTGCAGCACGTTATAGTAAAGCTTATGTATGTTCCCGATAAGCATTTCAGTTGTTAATCCTACAGGCTCACATGTTTCATGAAAGGAATTCTAAGTGCCATCGTGGCCAGCAAGAAGGCAACAGCCCTGAATCTCATCAAGTCCACATGACCTGGACGAAAGAGAAATATGTTGCTGAGAGACACCGTCAGCGTGAGGCTAGCGCAGGAGTACGAGACATCTTCAACATGAAACCGTAAGCACTACACAGGCTGACAAGGCAGCAGCACACATGCCTTTGGCTATATTTAAGCATTTCAAGTAAACATCAATGGATCCAACACATAAAATGATATAATAATTTTTTTTATCATAAAAATATCTAAAACTACGTTTATGTTTTTTTTTCTTGTTTCAATCTTTCCAGAGAGTGGGAGCACCTGTAAGTCATATTTAATTTTGTTCAAGATTATTTTTGTTTGGAAATTCTTATACTTTATGTTCTGTCTGTCACCACAATTGTGTGCTCATTACAGTTTGCTAGAATCAAGGCAAAAGCAATAAGTTCTTTTTCATAAAGTAGTGACAGAATGCAGAATATGAACTGGGCTGGTGCTCAGTGGAGACAAGGTATAGCAGGTCTGTTATCTGTTAAAGAAAACACAGCAGTTTTGGAAACAAAACCAGCATATGGGTGCAGGTTATGACTGTTCAGTAGGCATGATGTAAAAAGGAACAATGATTAAAGTTTCCGTGTCTGTGTGTGTGTGTCTGTATGCATGTGTGTGTTTAACAGAAACCAGTCCAATGTCAGAAGAATGCACACTGCAGTCAAACTGAATGAAGTTGTGGTCAACAAATCCCAGAATGCCCACCTTGTCTTACTGAATATGCCTGGACCACCTAAAAACAAGGATGGTGATGAGAACTGTATCCTTCAATTCATTGCTTTTTAACCAGTTTAATACTGATTACTTTATAGTAAAAACAAACCATAGAAAATTCTAACAGCTTCGTTTTTTTGAGCTGAGTTCAGAGTGAGTGTGTCAATATTTACATATTGATTGTGCTTAAGGTGATTTTCTAGAAGGCCCACACATATTATTAAAATTACCCACATACTGTTCACAACTCAAGCACTTGCCTTTAAGTTTTAAAAATGGGATAGAAGATGAGAACTAAAGAAGCAATTAGCTTTTTTTTTAATTTGCTGTAAACTGGAATAGGTTGCAGTGTTGCAATAATACTCATCACTTTTTTTGCTTGATGAATCAGCAGCCAGACAATGTGCACAAGTAAATTTAGAAATGATATAAAATTATATAATTATGTTAATTACATTATAATGTGTAGGAATGGAGTCCATTTTATCATGTTTTAAGTTCACAGTTTTGAGTTGTAGGTTTGATCAAATATTTTGTTTCATTTGAATTGTTCTTCTAAAGAGATATGTCAAGAGTTTATTTATTATGGCTATAATACAATCAGAACTTTAGCATGCTTCTCAGTTTAGTATTACCCTCAATTTAATATAATTCATTTATACCCTCAATTTAATTTAAGTCAAATGTGACTGAGATATACTTATTTTTTTAGGGACCTGTCTGAGTAACGTCTTGCTAGATGAGCAGATGTTGCTGACTCAAAATTTACTTGACTCTATAATTATTATTAATTAACTATAATTAGAACAAAAATAACTTTACTGACAATTATTAAAACTTTAAACTCACTGAACCCTGCCAATAGCTCCACTAATTCTATTCTTTACGCTTGTAGCTGTCCTGCTTTCCTTCTTGAAGATTTCCTAAGTGTTACCCTTGTAATTACTATAATCACTAAATGATTCATAGGCATTACTCTGAAAACAAAATTCAGTTAAAAGTGTTAATAATCTGCAGTATAGATTTGTTTGTATTGTAACTGATGCTCTTTGGCTTTCACAAACATTTCGTCCTTAACAGGAATGCCCCAGACATGGAGTTTTTGGAGGTGTTAATGGAGGGTTTGGAGCAGGTTCTGCTTGTACGTGGTGGAGGAAGAGAGGTTATCACCATCTACTCTTAGTTCACAGTAGGAATGACTAGTGCTCAGGGAAGGTTCAGAAAAAAGGAAGTAATAATAAAATCTGTTTAACCACATTGGGACAGTCAATGAAATATTTATATAGTCAAATACCTCATTTATCCAAGCATTTCATTAATCTATCTTAAAATCATGTTTATATGATACCAATATGGAAGACTATTCATATTTCATATTATATATTATTCATAAGACTGTGAAAATATTCATATTCTATACAGTGGCTCTTTCACACACAATATATCCCAAAGTTAATGTCCAAGTGTTCAATTAGATTAAGTCTAATATGTTTTAGGAAGGTATCACTTCATACATTTTATACACAAGTGTGTGTGGAAGGGCTGTTGTGAAACCTACTGCCCTACTTGTATAAAAGTGTTTAGAACAAAATAAAAGTGCGGCACATATTAAAACCACATATAAAAATATATCTCATACAGTGTGACACATCGAATGCTCTCATGACTTTTCCAGATTATACTTTTCTACTGATTCTCACTGACAGTAAGGATGTGTTTGTTTCCAACGCATAAAATACCAATTACCAAACGTTTCAATAACACTAAGATACGCAGATTTCACATGATATCATTTAACAAAAGGCTTTTCTGGTAATAGTAAATAATATCAATACTCTAAATGGATGGGGGTTCATACTAAATCTTAATATTATATATTAATCTTTGTTATATTGCATTGTGTTTTATATGCTATGCTTCATTGTGTTATACTGTGTGTTGTAAGGGCAATACAATCAGTGGTGTCCATTTCAAGTGTTTAATATTTAAGTGTTCTTCCATTGTTCCATATAATGTGCTGCTATTTTAATAGGGAAATGTTTGCTCTTATTGGATCTCTAAGGTTGCCATTTCCTTCATTATGCAATTCATTTAAACCACAAATTAAGTTGTTGTCATATTCAGCATGATGACTAAATAATGTAGATGGTGGTGCATGATGTGTACTAGTAAAAAATCAGCAGTGAAGCTGATGTTAAAGCAAAACCACATTCAGTCACCATGTAGAAGAACAATATATTTATCACTAGTTTTAAAAAATAATAGATTAATTCTAGCATAGAAATTGTAGCATAGATAAATATGTACATAATGAAAACTGTACATAGAGAAATCTGTACATAGATGGAACATCAAATAACCTAAAAGAATGGCTTGATTTTTTAACAGATGGCTTTTTAAGTGATTCCTGTTTTCATTTTTTAGTATTTAGTATTGTAGACGTATCACATTAGCTGCCTATTTAAAGCTCCAGGTGTGGATTTATTGTTTTTTTTTTTTATTTATTGTATTTTAATTACATACATAACATAAACCTAGAGATGGATTTGTGTTAAACATGATTTTCTCCCAATAAACTCACTGGATTGAGACATTTGTTTAATTTTATTGTCTGCATTCTTATTTTAATTCTGCATTTGTTCGGTAATGCAGGTCATGAGGTAGTCCAGATGATCAGATTTTTGTCTATAGGAAATACAGTGTTTACATCATAGCTGCAAGTGATGGAGGGATAAAGGGAGACATAAGAGAACAGCAAGAAGAGGAGACGGAGGGAGGGAAAGAAATGAAAGAAGGAATGAGAATGTGACAAAAAGAAAGGAGGGATACTTTTAAGATAGCATTTTAACTGGAATCAGATGCACATGGATGGACAGACCCAGATACACAGACAACCCAAAAAAACGTGACTTTAAAGAGCTTCTGATTGAAATGCAGTCTGTATGTCACAGAATCTTCCCTTTATGCAGATTGTAAAAGTGGTAAAAAGAATCAAATATAATATTTCTAATTTAAAGCTTGTCTATGAAATATTGTTTTTACCTGTGCAGTAGTGCAATAATGACATGTTAAAGTTTTCTTCTCTCTATTGTGCATATCACAAATCTTTTTCCACATTTCCTAATATAAAATGAGAATAGGCAAAAGGATGATTATGATGCTGTGTGGATTTTTAGACCGGCCAAATGAGGTCAGTGGTCACTGTGAAAAGGTAACTAGGTTCTAGGCAAAGACAGGAATACTCCAAGGAAACCATACTGGTGTTCTAGAAAGCTTAAAACCTTTCAATTTTTTAAGTAGTCCATTTCTTTTTTACTTTCCAAAAGACAAAAAGCTTGTACATGTTTGATGGGGACATGATTGTGTGTATTTAAGTTAAACGTGTGGATCGTCTATAACTGTGTTGATCTACATGTCCCTAAATTCATGTTCTGCTATAAACAGACATCCACTGCTAAATTACAGTATATAAAATCACTGTACCATTTTAGTACACAGCTTTCATCTTTCAAATTATTTGTTAGTGCATCCAGCCTTGTGATGGACTCCTGAACGAATAAATCATGTCCACCAAGCAAAACACCATCAGTGTTAAACAAGACAAAGAAAGTAATTAGTAAAGCTTATCTTCACAGCACAAGGTCAGCGTCACTCTAGCCTTGAGACTCTCTCTCTCTCTCTCTCTCTCTCTCTCTCTCTCTCTCCTCTCTCTCTGTGTGATTTATATGAAGCCTTAATTCATTTATAGACAGTAGTTAAAACTTGTAGTAATAGTAAAAGTTAATCCTTCTGATGTATAGTGACAATAATTATCTAGCTTTAGTTGTCTTTTGGCTCTGTTGGTACATAACCCATCATATGTTACATGTTGTTAAATGATATACTGTGGCTATACGCAAGTTATTGTACATAAAATAAGGAAAAAATATCCACAAACATGAGTTGTCTGTTTCTGCCACATGATACAGAGAAATGAGTACACTCAGAAGTACAATCAACTACTGTATGATTCTTTTCTTGGATATGATTTTAACAGACATATATGCTTATTTAAACTACTTAACTTTTATTTGTATTTCCCAGGTAAGTAATTAAATATATTTCTGTTTTATTTAGCATAAACAAGTCATGAGATCATACATGCAGGGCAGACTGATAAATATTAATACAAAGCTTAACATGTGTTAAATGCCCACACAGAATAAAGAGAAAGAGGAAAGAAAGATTTGTTTGTGTCTGAAGAGAAAATAAAAGCGGCATAAAATAGAACAGTCCTTTCATCACACCACAGGTTTAGATGAAGAGCTTCTTTCTTTTCTTGGCTTTCTCCTGCTTCTCTGATGCCTGTGCAACACAAGAGATCTGTTTTTAGCACTATATCTCTATAAAGTAAGATATAATGTACCATATTTTTATGGCTTAAATTTAAAAATAGGTTCATTTTGTAATTGTAGCTCATAGGCTTGACATATTTACTTTGTGCATGTTTGTCTCAGTAATTGGACTCAAAAACTGTACGCCTAAGTGCCTTAACTATACCAATTAAAAATGACCCGATTTTCTTACACTATTCATAGCAATCTGAAATATTAAAAAACTAGTTAGCCCTTACCTTGGGAGATGCTTGGTCCCTGAGATATTTGACAAAATCAAGAACAATAGTCCAATAAAGGCAGCCATAGTGATCCAGAATATTATGACAATCAAATCTAAAATAAATCGGAGGGAAGGTTGCTATTTTGCATATAGATAGATAGATAGATAGATAGATAGATAGATAGATAGATCTTTATTGTCATTGCATACAGGTACACAGCAACGAAATGCAGTTTGGCATCTACGAGAAGTGCAAAGAGTAGCAATTGTGCAAATAGACAAGTGCAGATAAATATGTAGCATATGTACAGCATGTTATGACCCATTTAAAGCATTGAACACACAGATCTATTTCGTACACAAGACAAACTTACATCTGTTGTATTTAAGTTTACTTGCATCCACAGCCACAGGATCCAGGTAATCATAGTAATAATCATATGTCAGTTCATATGCTGAAGAGTTAGTGGACTTTTCCATCGTCACTCGCTTCACTGAAAGAATAGTTCAAATCCATGTTGTGCTGTTGCATTAGCTTTCACCCATGAAACCACCAATAGACTGTAAGAACACAGGGTGAAGGACACAGAACCTCAGATGAAATCAGTGACAGCTCTCAAAGGACTAGCAATGAACTGAGAGATCAAAGATATATCATATTTGATGTACAATATATAACAGTATATACTGGTTTGCTTATAATATTGCTCTTAATTACACTGATACAGTTTTAATCGATTAATTTACCATATTAGGCTTAGTCGTATACTTCTACAGATGAAGATGGTCTATAGGATCTGTAAGATAAGCAGTCAGTAAAGCTTTTTAACAATTACACTGACATGTGGGTTTATTGAACACTTGAAGTGGCAAAACATATGAGTCATAATAGTATATTACTGAATTATTATTAGATATTAGATCTAACTGCCTGTATTGTGTATTATTTTTTAGAGTAGAGAACTGAGAAAATTGTTGTAAGCTATCAGTCTTTGTATCACTCCTAACACAAGCTAAACATTTTTTGAAATGTCCACAAGGCGGCGATGATGAACATTTCCTTGGTTGGTGAAAAAGAAGGCGAAGAACAAAAAGCAACCACCAACGACGCGACTATCACTTCCCCTAGACACTTTTATTTAGGAGTGCGGGAGGGTTTTAAGGGATTAAGGGAACGGAATATAGCCGACTTTGTATCGGATTGGGACAGGACCTGTGTTTGAAACTCTGTGCCGCCCTATCAAATGTCGTCGCGAGGATGCTTTTTTCAGCTTTCTGTGTTTGTTTGCAGTTTGAATCGTGAACTTTCACGTTCATTCTGACTTTATTTAAGTTTTTTATTTCATATAACCTGCAGTGTGTGTTGACGTGGGTTTCTAGATACGACTTTTTAAACATCGGTGTAATAAGTTGTGTTGTTTTTATATCGAGTTATTGAATATTTTGAGTGTTAAAAGTTTCGTTAACGGAAAAAACAAACCCGTTTTGCGGCATAAAGCGCTTTTTGAAACAGAAACAGAAACATGGCGGAAGGAGCAACACTTTCTGGGGGATTAAATATAACGACTTTTTCCTCCCGGATAAAGAAAACAAACAGCAGCAATGTGACAGCGAACGTACGACGGAACAGTCGGCAAAGCCATAAGAGGGACATTTACAGTCGGGTTTGTAAACACGTTTCATATTTGTTCATTAGTAAAAATCACAAAACAAACGGTTTCTTCAAGTTGGCACGTCATTCCACCCGATTACCGTTATTTTCTTCTTTTCACGCCTGTTTTCAGTCCAACTCTGAACCGAGCAGTGATTCATATGTTCAGGAAGTGCCTTCGAAATGAACACAGTACAGTTTCTGATTAGTAAAATCTTCAAAACAGCATTTGACAAACAATTCGTGCTCCTAATGCAGATTGTTTGTCTTTTTGTCGTTTGCGTTGTCGTATAAACCTCTCCGATGGCGTTTGTAAGTAATGAATCGGTTGAGCTGCTTTCGCGAATCGATACATTTACTTGGTTCATGTTTGAAATGAACACAGTACAGTTTTTGATTATTAAAATCTTCAAAACAGCATTTGACCAAAACAATTCGTGCTTCTAATGCAGATTGTGAGTCTTTTTGACGTTTCCGTTGTCGTATAAACCACTCCGATGGTGTTTGTAAGTGATGAATCGGTTGAACTGCTTTCGCGAATCGATACATTTACTCGGTTCATGTTTGAATCACTGTATCTGCGCGTGATTTTTCGTGGTTTGTTGACAAATTTTTAGTTCAGGTTTCTGGATTCTGATAACTTTTTAACGCTTTTTTTTGGATTCGATACAACATTTAAAATGTCAAATCTTTAATCTAAACTGGGGTTAAGGGAAAATAGATGTGAATTTACAGGCGCAACAAGTAATCACTAATCACTCAACATTATTTACATCTGATTAAGATGCTTTTTTTAGTTGAATATTATCTTCATTCAACAAACAAAACAGGCATTTTGTGTGATTAATTATTGGCAGCACATGCCAATTATGAGACCTATAATTATACTGAATCTTTGGGTCTGAATCTGTTGGAGTTTTCTTGCTAGATACATACTGTAAAGTGGCTTTCCTTAAATGTTGCCTTTGCTAAATATTTGTTTACACTTGCAGGTTGTTTTGGAGAAAGTTCTGGGTATCACTGCAACCAGCAACAGTGGTTTGGCCTGTGATCCTAACACAGGCACCGTGGCATATCCTGCAGGGTAATATGAAATATTACAACTGCTTTTGGTCACACCTAATGACTACTTTTAGTGATCTAATGAACTTACACTGTATTATTCTGTTTCAGATGTGTCATTGTTCTCCTGAATCCAAAGACCAACAAACAAAGTCACATATTTAATACATCAAGGTATGTGAGCAAGACATTACACAAATTTGGATTCTATTAAGGTTGGATTATTCAGATTTAATTCTGTATGCTACATTAATCAATGTTGACTCCTATATGAAGAAAAACAGGATTCTTTAAAAAAAATAGTTTTTGACTTAAAATACCACTGATGTGAAAAGTGTAAATTTATAGATTTTTATTGTATTATTTAGCCTTTTTTTGCCATGTATGAACTGTATGTATTGACTTATATATTAACAAATGTAAGTAAAGAGGTTGTGTATGATTGGAAGTATATATAAGGGTCTTATGCAGATAGTCAGTCGGTAGTTTATTTTAAAGAAATTCCTATAGATTTACTTGACTGTTTTACCTTAAAAATCCATTGGCTAGAGATGAGGTTAAGTGTCTTATTTAAGTAGTTTTTACTAAACTGGCAATATTTTATATTTATTTCTTTATTTCACAGAAAAACCTTCAGTGCATTGGCATTCTCACAGAATGGAAAATATTTGGTCACTGGTGAGGTAGGTGTGTGTGTGTGTGTGTGTGTGTGTGTGTGTGTTTGTCTGTGTGTGTGTTTGTTTGTTTGTTTACCATGTTACATATTTTCATCTATTCTCCTAAAATTTATTTGTCTGTGCAGAGTGGACACATGCCCTGTGTAAGAGTGTGGGATGTTACTGAGCGTACTCAAGTGGCAGAGGTCCAGTGCCACAAGTATGGAGTTGCCTGTGTTGCATTTTCTACAAATGGCAGCTACATTGTGTCTGTGGGGTTTCAGCATGACAGGACCGTCAGCGTCTGGGAATGGAAGGTAGGAATAGTATTTTCTTCCTCATAAACTGTAATTTTTTTTTGTGGAATATTTTTTTGTAATTGGATGCAAGAGACGGTTACATTTTTTAAAATAATTTTTTTCAAAATGTATGGGTGGTGTTTAGGAAGAACGTTATTCTTTCCGTTTCTTGTTTTTCTTTCATTATTTCTTTCACTACGTTTTGAGGAATATCTGATTATGGCTGCATTCACTGTAGTTCTGAACCCATAGTAGACTGTTGCTGTTCTTGTTGTCCTTTTCACTTGAAGTGGCAGAACTAGTCACATGCATTGATATTCAAAGAGGCTTTTATTTCTAAACTTTGACTGGATACCTTTTAGGTTTTGAGTAAGTAATTACTGCTTTCCTTTACAGAGGGGGACTGTTATTGCATCCAATAAAGTGTCTAGTCGTGTACTGGCTGTCTCCTTCTCTGAGGACAGTAGCTACTTTGTTACTGCAGGAAACAGACATGTGAAATTCTGGTATTTGGATGCCTCTAAGGAGAGACGTGTAAGAAAAATAATTTCACTCTTAAATGAATGAATTCTTTGGTATGTGGCTGTCATAATTGGAGTAAGAGCCAGTCATTATTACAATATATATTATATTTTAATCACTGCCTGACTTTATATTATTTCTGAATTGAATCTGACTGCACAGAATTTAGTAGAAAGATAAAAGTCCTTTCTTTGTCCTTTGTTTTTAAATTGTGGTAACAGGGTTGTACTCAAAATTACTATAATTTGCATAGATACAATCTATATCAGTGTGGTAAACGTAATGTTCTGCTCATTTCCATTGCACACATTGATTTCTTGGTTTTTGTTTTGATTCTGAACTGATATAAAGTAATGCCTTTTACATTCCTATTTGCAAAAGATATTTATGTAAGAGTTTACAAGCTTCTAACCATAGCATGTTCCATCACTCTGTGTAATATTGTAAGTAATTAAACACAAAGTAGTGAACAAACAAACACAAAGTGGTGAATTTGCTGTTGAAGTTATTCTATGTTGTGCATTGGTTTGCTTGTAGGTGAACAGTACAGTACCCCTGATTGGTCGATCAGGATTGCTAGGAGAGCATCATAATAGTGAATTCTGTGATTTGGCATGTGGTCGTGGCACTATGTCTAGCAGCACATACTGTATCACCCATACAGGACTGTTGTGCCAGTTCAACAGCAACCGACAGCTGGATTTATGGGTTGACCTCAAAGTAAGACACATCATACAGAAAACACTCAACATTTTCACCAAAACACAGCTCAGATATATCTGACATTAGTCATTGTGATAATAACTGTTGATGATGCCTCAAAGATAAACACAAAGTTGTTTATTATTTCTTTCTTTATGGTTTCTCTTTCAGACATCTTCAGCACGTTGTCTATCTGTGAGCGAAGCTTTCATTTTTTGTGGTGGTGCAGATGGCACAGTACGGGTATTTAGCCCCCAAAACCTACAGTACATCACCACACTGCATCGGCCCCACTGTCTAGGAGTTGATGTGTCTCAGGGCATGCAGCCTAAGTAAGTACTGAAGAGTGTATAGATTAACACATATAGGTTAAAGTTGAACTATAGCAGGTTAATTGTATTTCTTCGAGGTTGGTTAATATTCTGCATTCAGCTTACTTCAGAAGTTGGAAGTAGTAGCTCAAATGGTGTCATTTTCTGTCTCTGAACATTCAAGCTGCAAAGTGGTGGAAAACATGGTGGATGCCTCATTTTTTATCTTTTGTTAGCAACAAACTAGCTATCTAATCATGATCAGTGATTTATATTTACTTCCCAAGTAGGAATTCTGTGTTGGGATGTGCATTTTTTTTTTCTTTTCTTTTTTTTCTTTCTTCCTGTTTGTAGTTTGGGAATGATAAGGTATGAACTGTCAGTTGTAGCATTTTAGTTGTAGTCTAATTTAAACAACCACTAGGAATCTTGCTAGCTTTAAGCAGTTTTGTGTTTGACAGCAAACATTTTAATGTTTCCCTTAACTATTAAAACTTTGTTTTATATTCATAACTGCCATATAATGGGAGTCTAAAGGTTTAATAAGATCCATGTTGGTGATGGCTGTGAATGGACAATTATAATTTTGTGCTGTTCCTTTTCTGTTCCTCTATATAGGCCAGAGGCAGAGTATCCAGATACCTTGGCCCTGACACATGACCCTGTGACCAGCCATCTGATGTGTGTATATAATGACCACAGTGTGTATGTTTGGGATGTGCATGATGTCCACAATGTAGAGAAGGTCTACTCTTCTCTGTACCACAGTGCTTGTGTCTGGAGTGTTGAGGTACTTTTTATTTTTAATGTGGTTCAACACGCAATTCCATTTTTATGCCATTATTATATTTATGCAATTTTCATATACTCAGGATATGTTTCTTTTGTGTTTAAGATTTGTTACATCTATTTTAAAACTCTCATTGACTGTTCATTAAAACTATATGATGTTGCAAAGATCTTTTAGGAAGTGTACAACTAAAGCATTGTTTCTATACATACAAACTTGCCTTTCCTTTTTAGACCTACCCAGAGTTGGACGATTCAGCTGCTGCTTTAATGCCAGGATCTTTCCTTACCTGTTCATCTGACAACACCATTCGTCTTTGGAACAGTGACATTCAGCAAAACCACTCTAACCTCTACAGTCAGGCAAGTACATTGTGGTCCTATGTGGAGTTCCCTAAGATTGTGTACAATTACCAGGTAATATATGCAATATGTACTCATTGCGCATATGGACATTCTTTAAAGGACTTGGTGAAGATTGTGTACGTAGATAATGACACTGGGCACCTTAAGGCCCCACCAGACAAAGCAGAGGGTAACCAAGATGGCAAATTGGGAATCAGAGTCCTAGGAATCAGCCCTGATGGCCAGCACCTGGCAGCTGGAGATCGTAGTGGAAACCTACGGTGAGACATGTACAGTATTTAGAAATAGTACATGCCTTTGTGAATATTTGCACTTATCTTTAGGCCATCCTTAAAAATATTCTTGTAACCCGACCCACCCTGAATTTAGGACCGACTCAAATTATTAGGGCCCGAGCACCGAATGGTGCGAAGCCCTATTGTTTTTCCTCGGGAGTATGTTTTTTTATTTTTTTTTATTTTATTTATTTATTTATTTTTTTCCCCCACACATTGGCCAATTGGGGTCCCTTAACATGCTCGAAAACTCTTGAAATTTGGCACACACGTCAGAGTCGCGCGACGCCAGGCTCGGGCAAAGGCTGGAATACGGGCGTGGCAGGGGGGCTCTGTAGCGCCCCCTGTAATGCAAAAACAAACATTGGTGCACAGATCGGGCAATTATGTACGCAAATGTACGAGAGTTGGTACGCATATAGATCTCATCGACCCGAACAACTTTCGCGCTCTAAACTATGAGCTCCGCCCAACAGGAAGTCGGCCATTTTGGATTGTTTTATAAGTGCATGCGGTGAACTTTTAAATACTCCTCCTAGGGAATTCATGCGATTGACATCAAACGTTGTGAACATGATGCCGAGACATTGCACTTGCTAAATTGCGAAGGGATTTTTGATATCTCGAACGGTGCTGCCATGGTGAGGCGACAAAGTTATGGTGAATTCAGAGAAACAGAAAGTGTCTAATATCTAATGCAAAAAATGTCTTATTGGGAAGACACGCGGTGTGTATGTTCGGCCAAGGATTCCGATCGCATCTATGTTCCTATTGTGAATCTTGGATATAGCGCCACCAACAGGCACCAGGAAGTGTGTCAGTCACAACAGTTGCATGTGGTGAACTTTTATATACTCCTCCTAGGGAATTCATGCGATTGACACCAAAAGTGGTCAACATGATGCCGAGACATTGCACTTGCTAAATTGCGAAGGGATTTTTGATATCTCGAACGGTGTTGCCATGGCGAGGCGACTAAGTTATGGCGAATTCAGAGAAACAGGAAATGTCTAATATCTAAAGCAAAAAATGTCTTATTGTGATGACACGCGGTGTGTATGTTCGGCCAAGGATTCCGATCGCATCTATGTGCTTATTGTGAGTCCCGGGTATAGCGCCACCAACAGGCCCCAGGAAGTGTGTCAGTCACAAAGGTGGATTTTTTGTCAGCTTCATGCGGTAAACTTTTAAATACTCCTCCTAGGGGATTCATGCAATTGAGACCAGACTTGGCCACCATGATTCAGAGATTTTGGAGATGCGAAATTGCGAACGGATTTTTGATATCTCAAACA
Organism: Tachysurus vachellii; assembly: GCF_030014155.1. Lineage (NCBI taxonomy): Eukaryota > Metazoa > Chordata > Actinopteri > Siluriformes > Bagridae > Tachysurus > Tachysurus vachellii. The sequence continues at coordinate 12,415,678 of NC_083474.1, forward strand.
CTGTTGCCATGGCATCGTGTCAAAATTTACTTTTATTTCAGGCATATTTAAGGCTTTTGGCGTGCTTAGATTAACTTGAAATTTGACACATACATCACATTTGTCGGCTGTTAAGTGTGGACAAAAAGGTCAGACAAAGGTGTGTCTCTTAAGTGGCTCACTAGCGCCCCCATTTGTCTAAAATGTGGGGTTTCATTTACCTACAGTCCCCAAATGGGTCAGTAACAACATAAAATAGTCGACTGATATTTACCCACTTGACATTGCACTTGCTAAATTGCGAAGGGATTTTTGATATCTCGAACGGTGCTGCCATGGCGAGGCGACAAAGTTGCACTTGCCCACCGTGCATTGTTTTCTGGGAGGCACCGTATAGCGATTAAAAAAACGTGCGAGGGCCCGTCATCGCTGCTTGCAGCTATATTTATTTATTTTGTTTTTGCTTTAAGTCCGACTGACTTGCCGGTTATAAATTTGCATTAAGACCGACCAATTTTTTTTTACTCTTCAAAAAACTAATACAAATTCTATTGTTCGAAAATCTATTGCATGGATTGATTGGACAAACCAACACGAGTTTCGAAAACGAAAATAGGAAATTGATTTTAACGGCCTTCTCTTGGAGCGGGTCCAGGTTTTTTTTTTTTTTGGAATGCGTCACACAGCAACTGCAGCTTCGGACACAGGCATAACAGCAAATAATACTTCTGCACAATGTTTCTCTTTTTACAACAGAAATGTGAATGGTGTGTTCGACCGAAGGCACGGGTTGAAGACCCAGTCAGTGACGTCACGATATGCTAATTTGTTTAAATTCATACCTACGTAATCACCATCACCAAAATTGTACTTTTTTTTTTTACATTGAAACTTAAAAAAAAAAAAGACCTACCCATCGACCCTTTTTTTAAATTTTTTATTACTGTTGCTGCAAACCAAAATATTTTTAAGGATGGCCTTATGATCTGTTCTGTATGTTTGACACATGGAGGCATAGTTTGTAACAGTTTAATAAGGACATTGAACTAGGAAACTATTAAAAAATTTCAACTATGGTTTTCTTACTTTGTCTCTTTGCCTTGATTTGTCTCTCTCAGGATTTACGGACTTCAGTTCATGGATGAATTTCTACGGATTGAGGCTCATGATTCTGAGATTTTATGTCTGGCCTTCTCTCCCACAGAGACTGGTAAGCTTAAAACAACATTTCGTAGAGGTTAATTATGCCGTATGCCAAGCATGTTTTCTGGAAATAAGGTAAATCTAATTTAAATGAACGACGGTGGTGTGAATGCCAGAATCTGCTCACGTTTAACATTATGGCCAAATCCATTTCTTTTAAAGAATCCATTAATCCATATAATAATTGATGATTCTCAACAAAGCCAACACTATCCTTTGTCTGTTGACCAAAAAACCAAGTCAGTGTCATATATGAAACTAATACTTTAACTATTAAATTGGTTACTGAACCATTTAATCAGTTTTTCTGTCTGCTAAAACACTGGGATAGTGGGTTTGTTGGTGAGTCAGTTAATGCTACTTGTCTGTTTTCTGTTTGGTGCTTTTGGAAAATGCCCTTTGTTTTGACTTCCCTCCGACTGTTTTGACCAGTGATTTTGTCTTTTAAGGAAGTGGTTGGTGCAATATGCTGTCTCTGTTTTAAATGTTATCTCAGATTTGGCATGTTCTCACATTTTAACTAGTGCAACAAACCACAACCACGTGAGTATGATGCAAGACAAATATTGTAATAATATTTAAGCTAACGCATTCCTTTCATGACACTAGCTCCCCCTGGAGATGGGGAATAGATATACAATTTAAAAAGAAATGTGTTTGAAATGATCATAGAGGAGCAGTGTCATGGTATACAATTAAGATAGGACTGAAAGTCCCAAGAATGGACAGATAAGAAGCTTGCTGGATAAAAAAAGATGGCAGTAACATTAACTGCAATGACAGTAAGTACTGAACAATAATGGGCATGTAACTTGGGTACGTCAAGTTTGAAAATTAAGCCCTTTTTACATCCGAAACCGCTAACTTCCATCCAATAATTAGGCGAAGTAGTGCGGTTTTGGACGCAGCGTAGTAAACCATCTATCAAGCTGATGCCTCGCGTCTCTACTTCTAATGACTTTTTATGGCGGATGGCAAACCAACTTTTGGTGCATTCACCGCCACCAACTGGACTGGAGTGTGAAGCACTAGTAAGCAGATGACGCCTCACGTCTCAATCATCCTCGCGTCTTATATATTTGTGTTCATCAATTTATTAAGGTTCCAAGCAGGGGCGGTTTTAGGATTTCATCTTTAGGGGTTTTAGCCCTCAGTGAGAATTTAAAACAAGAAGTTTTATATTGTATATTATATGACAACTCTGGTAATAAGAATAGTGAAATTTCACTGCTTTTGGTTGCCGTCTTTGCGGCGATTAACATTATAGATAAACGCATCCAGCTCTGACTGCGCGTGCACGCTGCGCGTACCTGTGCTTCGCGGTTCAAATAACACACTTTTGAAAGACTACAACGCACGCGCGTGAAAGCAAATAAAAAAATCGCTCTTGGATCAAACTGATAAATAATTTTCTTTCCCATCCACGACATGTCCTGCATTTTAACGTAATTTTTATTGTTTATTTATGAAAGTAAAAATTATACTTACAGTTTTAGGGTGGCTGAGATGACAGACAGGGGGCTGGAGCCACCCTAAAAAAGGTCTAGAACCGCCCCTGGTTCCAAGGCACTCAAATTGTACAGAGAAAAATTATTTCCAAGAAATTTTGGTAAAAGTGCTTTTTTCACTTGAAGCAAATGTTGTCTTTTCCCTTTATGTTATTGTCAGAGTGCTTCATTTTAAGTTCTCAATTCTCAATTGGGGGGGGGGGGGTGTATATTTCGAACCTTGTAACCTTTTTCACCTCTTGTGAGTTTGCAGGTATGAGTTAAAGGAAATGATGGGTGTATAGATTTATGTTGATGAAGCTTATGATATTGTAGGAAAATTTCATGTTAAATATTTCAATAATATGAACCTCTTTTTTTTTTTTTTTTTTTATTATTAACCAGGTGTGCATCTGTTGGCCTCAGCCGGTCGTGATCGACTCATACATCTATTCAATATGGACAAAAGCTACAGTCTTGTACAGACTGTTTACGACCATTCAGCATCGGTGACTGCCATGAAATTTACATGTCAGTTTGAGAACTGTCTTAAATAATTTTTTGATTTTGTAAGTAGTGTGAACAGAGATTTAAAGATTAACTGCTCATACTAGTTACTCTGCTTTTTTTTTATATCTAGGTGTAGGTCCAAAGGTGTCCATGGTAAGCTGTGGTGCTGACAAAAGCATTTACTTCCGCTCTGCTGAAAAGGTATATAGGCCGATTTTATTGGACTGGTTTTATATTGCTTCTTACATGAGGAGATATTATCTTTATTCATGTGCTCTAACTGTGTACCATGGCATGTTATTGCAGACATCTCAGGACCTGGCTTTCTCACGGTCACATCATGTGGTGGAGAAAAGTACATTATATGACATGGACCTGGATGCCACACTCACTCACACTGCCATTGCATGTCAAGACCGCAACATTAGGTTCTGTCTGTCTGTCAGTCTGTCTGTGTTACATAACTAACTGGGGGAAATGCAATAATTTTCTCTTTATTTTTCAGAGTGTACAATGTGAAGAGTGGCAAGATGAAAAGGTGCTTTAAGGGCTCCTTGACTGATGATGGCCCAGTGCTTAAGGTATGTAGCAGGATATAAGGTTTTAGAGTAAATAAGTTAATGGGTTAATTTCCACACAGCTTTAAGTGATGCTATATATTTGTAAGAGACTTCATTATTTGCAATCATTTATGTGCTCCAATCATTATCTGATTATTGTGCATCTGTAACCAGCATCCTAAAGTATTTTTTATTTGTTAAAGTGAATATTGATTTATGCTTTGAAGTGTTATAAATACAAAGACTCCTTTGAAGCAGTATTCTAGATCATTTATTACTGTGTTCATTTAGTAAATCTTTTAACTTTCACCCCTTCTTTCAGGTCCAACTGGATCCTTCTGGGATGTTTCTGGCCACCAGTTGCTCAGACAAGAGCATCTGTGTGTTTGATTATGAGACTGGGGAGTGTGTGGCAACATTATTTGGGCATTCTGGTAATTATTTATTTTTGGACAGACAAACTCCATTTGTTGTATCCTGAATACTTTTGTTTCATATTCTGATACAAGTATTGGTTGGAAATTTCCCATCTCTTTCTTCACAGAAATTGTTACTGGTATAAAATTCAGTTCAGACTGCAAGCATCTAATCACCGTCTGTGGTGATAGGTATGCGCCCCACAGCTATTGTTTATCTGTTTTTCTCTATAAAACATTAAGTTGTTTTGGTAACGTGATATTACTTGGAGTGAATAAGTGTGCTGCAGAATGCAAATGAATGTTAAATTTTCTTTTCTTCAATATACATACAGTATATTTCAGTATTTGTAATGCATTAAGAAATAAATACAAAGAAAATAGTAGTAATACAATATATAGGACACATTGAATGCAAAGAGTCAATATAGAAGTTCCTTTTCTATAGGGTAATTGGTGTATTTTATGTGTGCATTTGTTAGTTGTGTGTTTGTGTGGCGACTGTGCTCTCAAATGACTAACTCGATGAGGAAGAGACTGGCAGAGAGGAAACGGAGAGCAGGACTGAGGAACTTGAACAGAGTTACCTGCAACCAACAAGCCATTAGGTACATCTAAGTACAAGTTATGAAGTTGGTACATTCCTGTTTAAATACTTCCAGTCAGATTATTCTCACATGTGGGTTTTTATTCTTTTTGATGTTTTGATCTGATATTTCTTACCTTGTTATTTATTTAAATATTTATTTTTTCTTATATATGTATGTAATTACAAGTAAATAATTCCAGACCGATTATGTTTTTGCAATTTTCCCATAAAGGAGAGAAACCTACATCACAGTACCATGCAGTGGGGTGGCTAAACAAAAATATGAAGAAACAAACACCTGCTTGGAGGAAAATGAGGACATTGGGGACCATCCCAAGACTCCAGCCAGGCTAGACACTGCTTTGGGTTAGTGGATCGAACTTTTATCCTAAAGACACTGATTTAAGGTGGTCTGGAATTCTGTTATTTCAATCATCACTTTCTTTTAATCATCAACTTACAAAAGGTATTTCAATAGTTCCACTCACGATAAGGCTTGGCTGGATATTCATTTAGAATTTTTCTTTTATCATTTCTTTAGATAGCAATCCCTCATATGATAATAATGACTGAGAAAAGAGTTGATTGTTGATATGTGTATTTATTTACTTTAGGAAGTCCTGACATTATGATGCCACAGACCAATGGCCGACTCCCTATGTGGGCCCGCAGATTGGTTGGTTATTTATTCATTAAATAATTTGATTTGTAGGGGAAAATTGTGCAATACCCATGGTTATTGTTGGTGTGAACAACATCCTACCAATACTGAGAAAGGAAGAGATAAAATGAACTGCTTTTTAATCTCCCATTTGTCATAATGTGTGTACAGGGTGCTGGAGTTGGCAGCAACAGCAGTGTGGATCCACAAAAAGTCCCTCAGTACCAACCACAGGGGCGTTGGGCTGCACATTCTGATCCATTTGCTATTTGTTCTGTATTGGAGACAAGGAGCCTACAGCTTCCTCTCTCTGACACTCCCAGCCGAGCAGAGGAGGACGATGACGAATGTGTAACAGAGAAAGAGGGGCGTGAAGTAGATTTTCATCTTCAGAGTCTAAATAGCCTTTTAGATGAAGAAGAGGGTGGTGATGTAGATGAAGAGGAGGACATGGAGAGGGTTTGTAGACTAGATGTTATAGTTCATTTGGTCATTTAGAACTTTATAACTTTTTATACAGACCATACCCTGTCTGCAGTGGATGAATCCATATTTATTCACATACAGAGAATCATGGTGTGTGTGTGTGTGTGTGTGTGCCATCCTAGGTGTCTGAACAGTGTAGTTCTTTGCTTCAAGACACAGATTTGCAGTATTTTAGCCCAAGGCTGAGCTCTTCAGAGTGCAATGACTATGCTCTGTACCCAGCTAACAGCACTGCTTTATCCACCATAGGAGAGGGGTAAGAGCCTTAAAACACAAAACAACAGAGTATGCAACAGATGCGCTTTGAAAATAAGATGTATTTTGGCTACTTTTGATTAAAGTAATCTGCTGTAATCCCCTAGTAATCCCCCCCGCGCGCTTACATAAGTGACATGTGAACTCCATAGAGATGCTTACAAATCCCATGCTAACTTTATTTCACATTTGTGTAACTGCTTCTGATGAGCACTCCTGTGGTTTAATTGTAGAGTATTTGATGTGAAGGCACTTGAAATTGACCCAGAAGAACAGGAGCTAAGTCCTGACAGTGCCTGCTCAGCTGAGAGTGACCAGGTGCACAGTGACCAGGCCCACGACCGTGAGTTACTAAAGTACTATATACTTGTCGTATAGTGTTGACACTGCAGCTAGAGCAAAACTCATTCATACATCTGTCTTCTAAGGAAATGTTTAATCTTTATTATTCTTCATTCTTCAATAATCATTTTAAAGTGACATTTCTAATGAAGTAGACCCGTAAAAATTAAAAAGAAAATCTGTTTTGTAGTTTGTATATTGTTTGTGCATTTTAGACGACACCGACTCGCTCAGTCAGGCGAGCTCCATAGGTAGTTCTGGAGTGGAGGAAGAGGAGGATGAAGAGCCTGCAACTCTATTACACCAACACTATGACTCTTTAGCAGTGGTAACTAATGGTGCGTCTGCCTTCTCACTACTGTTTTAATGGTTAAGGGTATCTATTTTTTTAAATCACCTTTGATCATTAATACTCAACATTTTCATTAAACCAAAGTTAGCAATGGGAATAGCATTTTGTTACTTTCCTATGAAAGTCACAGGAAATGTTTGTCTGAACTATGTATGATCTGTATAATTTGTTAATATGGTATAATCCTGAAAGCGGGGCAATTATTTTTGTAACTCCTTATTCTACTATATTCTAAACTATTTTATAGAAAAATTTAATACAGACCTGCGCAATCTGCAGCCTTCTAATGAGAACTTCCTCAATCCCCGTCTAAGCATTTCTACCCGTTTCCTCTCACGCTTCCAGAGCCGCCTACGGTGAGTAACTGGTATGTGAAATCAGAACCTGAGGAGTTTCTAGTATTAATTTTATTATTATAATAATAATTTCTATTTTGTACTTTTTGAAGGTTTAGGGTGAAAGACTGCAGATTCTTTATATTTTTAATGTAGATTGTAGAAGGTTTTGTAATGTAAAATTTCTCTTTCTAATCCTGTAGTGGTACAGTGTCAGGAAGTCGTGTGTGCAGACCTGGAGTTTGCCTGCCTAGTATTCCAGATGATTCCAGAAGCAGCATGGAAAAGACTGAGGTATTATAACACAGTTCATTTGAAACCATATAAGATTTTCAGACATCAAATGTCTCTTGTTTCTCCTTTATTTGTTTCTAATCAATAATGTAACATTTAATGGTGCACTCACTACTAAGCTTTGAAATGGAAAAATTATGATTTTACCTGTTGAGGTCTGTCTCTGCTTTATTTGTTCCAAGGACAATTCACACCTAATTTCTAAGACCTGTAATTCAAATGCCATAAGAAGTGATCAGAGGAAAAATGGTAAGGTCCAATTCAGTTCATTTAAATTCCAGTGTATTTACCTGCAGTAAAAATTTACATTTGCAGAATGTCTCGTATCAGTAAACTTCAAATCTGAATGAACTTTTATTAAGCCCTGCTAAAGCTTTGTCCAGCCAATTCTCTGCTTTTTATCTAAAGACCTGAAGTGATTTCTAGGAACACAGAGGCATGTATAGAGAGAAGCTGGTTTCAGTATTTTATATAATTCCTTGCGTGGAAGTGACTTAAAATGCATGTTAAAATGCGAATTTAAGTTGTTTTATTCAATATCTAATTTTTTTTTTGTGCTTTTACATAAATTACAGAGACAGCATTAATATCTAAAGAGAATAAAAGGGATCCAAACTTAATTGTCCCCAAACCTGACAACACAACCTTTGATGCCTCAAAATCTTCCTGTCAGAGTGACATGGATATTACCAATGCCAACGCTAAATCTACAGGTGAGAAAGGTGTGAGCTTGGAGCAGGGAAATAATCATGGAGGTGAGATGCTCTGGAAAGCCTCGTTGCCCTCTCAAGACCATAGTGTGACTCAAGACAGTAAAGAAATCCTCTCTCCTCGACCGTGTTTTACCTCAAAGACACATCCAATCCCATCACTACTTCTCGAAACTCCTGCTCGGGGTAATCTCAGCCCCCGTACCACTTTCCAATTGGACCTGTCTTCCACTTTACCACCTGCTGCCTTGAATGCTCTGAAAAACCAGGCAACGCCTATGAATCTTGTGTGTGGACAGTCTATGGTGAGTCCAACAGAGATGAAGTCGCTAGGAAAAGAGAGCCGGAAGCAGATCAGTTGCGTTGAGGAGAAACTGACACCCAAGAAGCCGTACAGTCTCTCATCTGGCCCTCTGAAAGCACCAGTTAAAGACTGCTGTCTTGCAGCCCCAGGAACTCCTATGGAAAATACACAATCAGTGGCTCAGTCGGACACAGTAAAATCAGTAGTACCGGTGCCTACAGTAGATGGACCGAACCCTGTAGACCCAGGTACTTCAGTTGACATGACATTGATGACATTTTTCTGTCTGTCAACTTTCTATGCAGTTCAGTTCATTTGCTATCACTAGACTTTCTGTAATGTCAGAAATTAAGAAAGCAGTCATGCATTTGCCTGTCTTTGTCTTTTAGATGATACTGTAAATCTGCAGGCATGTAAGGAGATTGTGAATGTGCTTCAGCACACCATGCAGAAAGCAGCCACCTTTTACAGCAAAGTGAGTATAACGTCTTTGATGTGCTACATTTGCTGAGTGTTTTCCTTTTCTGTGTTCTTTCTCATTTCATCACACTATTTAAACAATTCTATTTGAACTTTTGTCGGTCAACACTTCATCTGACACAGCATCACAACTGTCATGAATTAACAACTTGTATAGTAATAGCAGTTATTTAAAGTTTTTTACAATGACATAAGAATGAAAAAGGCAGTTCACAAGGCAGTTAATCTTTGTCCCATACACACACCTGTAATTTACACAGTTAAAACAAACCCCAAGGTCTGTTACACATAATTATTCAACTATTTGTGATGACTTGTTGGCTTTATGGTGTTAAACATGTATGATGAGAAGTCACAAGGTTACTTCTCCATCCGCCTACTTCTGGTATGTAATGTGGTCTGTTGATGAGATGATTCATGTGCTTAAGAGGCATCTTTTTATGCCTCCAACACTGAGTGGTTGAGGCATTATGTTGTTTTTGTCAGTGTCCATCTGAGATTCTCATTAGCATGAAATCTCAAAAAAGAGTGGTTGAATGTGTGTAGGATTTATATAGAATTATCATTGTAACCTGCAGATGAACTGATTTTAGATTCAAACAGGGTCAAGGTTAGAGCATGTGTTTTTCTTTTTCTTTTTTTTTTTTTTAATTCCTCAATAGCTTTCTTTGAGTTTCAATTATGTTAAGGGTATTTCTGATATTCAATTTAGTAAGAAGGATGAGACTAGAGACATCTCTGTCAAGTCCTAATTGTTAAGAATTACAATTAATGCTTCCAAACACTCTTCTTTTCTTGCTCTCCACATAGTTACAGGGCATCAGCGAGTTGTCAGAGCAGCAGATGCAGATGAAGAGCATGCTACAGGAGGCATTTGGTGGGATTCTACAGGAGCTTCACTCTCTTTGTCCTCGGGATCTGAACTCTGCTGTCGCTCAACTTCCAGAAGACTCTCCAGGTCGTCAGCTTAGGGATGATCGTGCTATGGCCCTGCTGGAGAGATACTCTGAGATGCTTCTTTCGCGAATGGCTGAAAAGAAATTGGACTAAAATTTGAGTTATCTACATGTCTCAGCACATACAGTAAATGTGCTCCATGTATCATCAGTGCTGGTACTGGAGTGTCTGTTTACACAAATCTACTTACCTTTTTTTGCACAAAATGTAGAATATTTTGGTCCCTTTACTAGTATAACTGCTAATTAATTGCAGTTGCCTTCAGTATTTCATTTCATATTTACAATTTCTGAGTTCATAGCACTAGTTAAATATTGGCAGCATTGGCAATGCGAGAATTAGTTGATCACATTCACTTTCAAAAAGAGAACACACAAATACAATAGTATGCATATTAGGTTTTTATTTGTAGTAACGCTTGCTTTTTCTGAAAGAACATGTTTTGCCAAATTATCTTGCATTTTAAGTTTTCTAAACTTTCTTATGAAATGCTGTTCCGGCCACATAAAGCACGACTGGGCGACAAATTAAAGGGAATACCCAGCATATATCCAGCATAGTCATTATGGTTTTGGGCTATGGCAAGTTGTCATATCATTTTTGATGCAGTGATGATGGTGATGGTCTGTCATTTGATTTAAAGTTGAAACAGTGTTAATTGAGTGAGAGACATACTTATCACTTTTCACAAGCTTGTTGCTGTTATTTTTTTTTTTTTTTATGTTTTATCACACTGGTGATACCACCCCGTCACTATGCGTTCTCCTTTCTGTTGTCCCTGTTTTGAGGACAGTTGCACAAAACCTGTTGAATTGGTCACATTGTGTCCCTCTGTAGACTGCAGTGTAAGTGTTGTAGGTAGATGTGCGTCTATGGAGTATAAAGAGTATATACCCTGTAGATTGCATACATGTTATGTTATTGGCCATTTTGCTAGTACTTGTAAATACATTTTATCTCTTAAACTATCAACGTTTTCCATATTAAAAGAATGTGATTTTAAAGAATTGTGCTTCTCTACTTTGGGCTGTCTGTCTTCTTTTGTTGTAAGATATCATGGTTCAGCTTGGCTTACACATTTAGGTCAAATTGATGACACTTTTAAAATATTGGTTCTAATATAATGAATGTGTTACTCTACTAAAGTAAGTTAAAGTCAATGTATAACAGAAGGCTAGGATTTCTGTTCATTAACAACGGTTAACAAACTACAACACAGCCACCCTTTTTAGTTAGATCTATCAACTAATGTGACTTATTTGGTTCTTCACCTTATGATATTTTCCCATTCTAAAGCTTTCGAGAATGAAAACTGTTCAGCACCAAACAATCACAGCTACAAGGTGGTTGTATTTTAGCATCATTACCATCATTCTCGCAGGTTCTTGCAGATTTCTATAACGCACTTTATGGTCATGTATTACACAACCAAACACTTTTCCATACCAGTTATTTAATATGATTATATGCAAGAAAGTTTTTTTTTTTGGGGTGCTTTTTATTTTTTTATCACTCCACACTTTTTTCTCATATATAAACGTGTCAATTTCATTTTTACTATTCCCCTAACATATTAGCGAAAGAAAGGGGGAAACGTACAACTTCCTTGTCTGTGTTTGCGCGTTTACAGTGAACAGATTTGGACATTTTCCGCTTATGTAAAGCGCAGGCGTGTCCGCGCGTGCATTCTGACGTTAGGGAGACTTCAGCTTAGCTACTGGTCTGACAAGTTCCTGTGACTTTCTGCTTTTTTTTGCCACGAATTTTAATCGTCTATAACGATTTACCTCGACCCATAATGCTGAAATCCATCATGGGCCATGCGTATGAAATGAAACACCGGCGTGTTGTTTAATCATGGACACAACGGAATGCACGAGACTTTTCCCCAAACCGAACCTGGACCCAAAACACCCTGAGACGTGGAAACGGCACATCCTCAGGCAGCTGAAATATCGCGATAAAGCTCAGAAGATCGCCTTCCAGGATGTGATCCGATCATGTAGGCTATGCTAAAATAATTAATGAACGTTTGTTTTTTCCCCACTTTATCCTCGGGTCAACATGTCTGCTTTAGTATCAATGTTTTTGTGACGGGATTGTTTTCTAACGCACAAGCGACACACTCCGGTTAATACGTGAAACCTCAGAGTGCCAGAGAGAGATTTGTGTGCTGTAAGACAACAGTAGAACAGTCTAAGCAGCGCATGAAGAAGTACATGGAGCTGTGAAATGTAATTTGAACCTGATTCCTTGTTACCTTTCTGTCTGTGTTACAGATATGAACCTGCGCGAGCGCTGCGAACAACGTGCATTAATCACCCAAAGCCTTATCTCTCCTTCGAGGTAATAACTTCATTTAAACTATTCATTTATTTGATTGACCATTTCAGAAGTTTGGTAAACTGTCAGAATGGCGTCAGACAAGACAAGAAGACAACCCATGCTTAATAAATAGCTATTACAGTGTAATTATTTGTTGACATTATTATAATAAACAGGATGACAACAAATATCCAATACTCTTCAGACCAAATGTTAACATTTATGGTATATATTAAGCCTTAAACATGTACATATGTTGCTAAATAAATTTTTTTGCTTTATGATAAGATTGTACACGGTATCATATATTAAGTCACTAAAAACCACAAACATTTGAGGACAGGAAAAAATGTATACTGAAATATCTTATAAGAACATCAGCACTTATTCATACATGCATTTAATTTAATGTTCTCTACCATGTTCATTTTTTTGGAACAGTGATTAGTTTAGATTTAGATTATACATTGTGATCAACTCTGAAACCATGACTCTGTAACAAACCCAATGTACACCGTGTTTGCTTCTTTATTATTTGCAGACCGTTTTCCTCATCTGAGGATTTGACATCTCTGAAGACAGCCACTGGTGAGGTAGGGAGTGGCGCCATCTGAAACCAACCTGTCACTTTACTGATCAGTCGTAGAATTTCCTAGTTGCAGTTCTCAGTTGACAATATATGCATTTGTATTGAGTTAATACATTGAAAGCATCCCTCTCAGTTTGCTTGTCACTTCAGACATTTTCAGATGCTCTTGAACTTGTTTTGCTCTTGAACTTGTTTTGTTTTGCAAACTTGTTTTTGTTAATAATTTCAAACATATGAGCACACAAGTTCTATGTTGCATACTGTGAGCAAATCCCCTCTGCTTAATCTATATCTGCATTTTGTTTTGTTTCTGAATAGATTCTTACTAAGTAAGGTTATTCCTCTTTTTTGTTATTGTTGTTATTATAGCTTGCTTACAAAGTAGTGGAGCTGCAGCAAGAGATTAAAATCAAGGATGCTTTTCTTGAAAAGCAACATGCCAGGTAAACTTTCTTATCAATGTAAACATTCTGGTTTGAACACATCCTACATTTTAAGGAAATATTTTTTAAAACATATGTAAGTTAGTAATCTGGTTTGTTTTGCTTATTGCCCACTGTAATAGTAATAGTATAATAAAGATCAGTAAAGACAGTCATATTGGATGTCAGTGTTATTACAGAGAGCTGCTACACACAGTATATATATATATATATATATATATATATATATATATATATATATATATATATATATATATATATAAGGCAAAAATGAATTTTGGTTGTGGATTGCCTGCGAAAACCAAAAAAGTGCCACAGTCAAAATATCCAGAAAAACTATGACAAAGATGCTTAGAAAAAACTACCAACCAACTTACTTATCCTCCCAGAAAATCCTGTGGTGTTTGTTGTTTAAAATCTTAGCCTATCACTTTGATTTGTATAATACATATTAAATAGAAATAATTTTCAAGATTTAACATCATGTATTGTGAGGGCATGCTGACTGCTATGCTAAAAAAAACAATAATGAATGACAAAGTTGAACTTGATGCGGCACATGAATACAGTTTTAGACAGACCCTCAAATTACAGTTTTTAAAGGGACTGTGTAGTTTTATCTCCTGCAAGACACAGTATAAGCTGTTTATTGGGGCACCAAAGCAGACATTGAAAGATCTTGCTTCTATCAGGTGTATAGACTGTGGAATGTATATACATTGATTTAAATGTATGATCGTTTAGATTATAATATGATCTTATTTTCTTCAACTTTCAACAATTTAAGTTTTCATGCAAATCTTTTGTCTCATACATTTGTTAAAGATGCACTGCCACACATATTTCATTACTTTTGTGGTAATGTCTGAAGTTTACCATGTGGAAAAATGCCTTGGTTACCTTGTTTCAAGCCATTCTAGTGTGGTATAGAAAGCCTGCAGGAAGACTCAGCTCGATTTGCGCCAGTTCTCATTAATATTCAATGAGCTATGCTGCTTGGCTCCGATTGGCTAACCGCTAGGATATGAGAGCATGACTATTCATTCACCCAGCGCAATAAGTAGCCTAGGCTAGTGGAACTTTGTTTACAATCACCTGGAATTGCGGCAGAATGGCTTCTTCAGGTATATTGCCATATATATATATGACCCTGAATCTGAAGAGGAGACAGATCTGGATGGTAATTTAACCATTCAAGTAAACCATCAAGCATTTTGAAACGTAATAAAATGTATTTGTGGCAATTGTCTTCTGACATTTTCACTTTTAAACCATTACACCATTGGCTAGTGGCCAAATGTGTGTAGATGACAAAAAGGGCGATGCCTGCATTTTCTTCAGAGTGCTGCTGCATAAAGTTTCATTCACATGAATGGGCCTTCCGAGGACTGTTAAATCTATGTAATTAGGCTATATAATAACCGCAGTGAATGGCAACGGATTTTGTGCTTTTAATTCACGTCTTTCATATCATTCTGCGAGAGATCCGTTCAATTATTGCAATAGAATTCCATTGAAGGTGAAAGTCAGCTAAGACGTTGCCTCGCAAATACCCGTGGACAATACCCCTATTATTACCAATTTACAATTATCCCTTACATAAGCAGCCGAATTTATACCAATGCATTAGCCTAATAAGTTTTGGCTTGCAAAAAACCTGACCTACCTTTTAGCTACACGAATTCTGTGGTCGTGGTCTATTAGCTTTTCTAATTGACCTGATTTCTCCGCTTATTTCTTTTCAGTGGCTGGAGCTAACGGGAGGTAGCAGTTCATTTTTACATTCCCGACACAACACAAACACATATGGACACTTTAATACGTACAAGACACAATATAGTCCACTTGTATGTACGTTCAGAATCTGCATTCACTAAATTACATTTTATACTTTTGGCTGCAAAATTGAAACTGAAACTGCTCATCCCAGATCCCATTTGCACAGACTTCCAGCTTCTATTGCCTAAGAGATTCTAATAATATTATAAAGCAAAGTATTGAGTTTTGACTTTTTGGCTTTTTTCTGAATGCTCTGCGTTGGAGCTGGTTCCCGTCCTCCTTATCTGTTGATTATTTCTATACTTTTGTCTTTAAATGGTTTATATAAGTTGCTATACTTAGGCATAAACATATGCACAACATAAAGTAAACATTTTATTGTCTATCACGATTGAAATGTCTACATTTTTCTTTTTTATTAGTTTGCTTGAAACACACAACAGCCTCATGGCTGTGGAATTAGAAAAAGGCGGACTGCAGTCTGATGTGAAGAAGATGACTGATAGCAACTTGCTCCTCAAGAGTAAGTATGACACTCTTCATGAGCGCTATCAGCACTTGGATGAAGTTTACAGGAAGGAAAAACTCCATGGCTCAGATATCCTGGAGGACATGATTCACTTGAAAGAACAGGCTGCTGCACGCATGAACCATCGCAATGAGAGAAGACTGAGGTGAGGGTGTGTGGAGGTACAGTTGAGGCCAAAAATGTACATACGCTTGAAGATATTAGATCTAAGTTTTGCACATTTTAAGTTCAAGCAATTAAAAGGCAATGACACCATATATTACCAAAGTGTATGTAAACCTTTGTCTGACTGAAGATCTGCTATAGAGGATTAAAGCTGAAATAATTTCTCTTAATTATTCATTTAAATGGACTCTTATGGAAATATAGACTTTGTTAGATATCCTACTTGACTGAAATGTAGTTAAGGAGTTTTTTAAGAAATGTAAAAAAATTGAGGTTGTGTCCTAGGTGCATGTAAATTTTTGCCTAAATGAAGCTACCAGTATCATGTAACCAGTCCAATCCTTTGGCCTTTTGCCGTTGCTTTTTACTTCTGTGAAAAATAAATGAGAATGCAGTTGGCTGAACAATCCAATATTTTACTATTTTTTTTATTATAAAGTATTAATTGCTTAGTCCAGAGCTCTTAAAGGCATACTGTATATATATGTATTATTTTTTCACAATAAATAGCAGCTATTCCATGTCCCTTGGACCTAGAAATGTTTTCTGTTGTTGCCAAAACTTTCTGTGGCTTCTTTTAGAGCCAGGCAAGCTGGTCTTCATAAGGATCTCGAGATGGCTTCCAGTAAGAGTTTGAACATTGACACGTAAGTGATCACGCTGAATACCAGTTTTAGGTTTTTGTAGAAAAATGCAAGCTACACTAAAAAATATAATAGGTCAGAAACTGTTTTTTACAAAATGTAAATAATTATAATTTGCTTAAATGATTTTAGCTTGCTTCTAAATTAATGAATAAATTAATAAGAAAATAAAATAAAAAAATATTGTTTACTGGAACTAATCATCACCATAATAATGTTAGACCATGTTTTTTTAACTCGATTTACAAGTACTTTTGCAGAACTGGATTAGTCTTATGCACGGATTACTTTGAATATGTCTTGCTGCGTGTTGTGTGCTGTGAGCCTACGGCATAGGGCTACTGTATTGTGAAATATTTTGAAAAGTTTGAATTTTAGAAAAGTTTTGTGTTGTATGGCTTGTTTGTTTGCGTTCAAGTTGATTAAGTAATCGTGTTGAGTTCTTTATGAAGACTTATTTCCATTGGGCTACTTCTGATTGGAGACAATTAAGGTGTTATCGGCCATTATTTATCAATAATAATAAATGATTAATGTTAATGTTAATAAATGATTAATGAATAAATGTTTCCAAACAGGAACAAGGAATGATGTTTAGAAAATTAGTATTTTTTACAGTGGGTAATCCTGTTAATTAGGTAGGCTATATTATGTCTACGCTACAGACAGTTGAGTCAGATTTAGTTTCTTTCTTCTGACCACTGCTATCTTGTGCAAGGTACCAGATTCCAAATATTTTCAAGGGTGCAATAAAAACAATTTAGGTGAAAGCGTCTGAGTCTTTCTTGAAGCATTTAACTTTTATAAACAGAATAATAATTCATTGCAGAATTCTTGATGATTGCTAATGTCAAGACTTAATGATATCAAGATCTATTTAATCTTAAGTATGAGAGTGAGACAAACAGACTGACTAACAGGCAGAAAGGTGAGCTATTGGACTGGCAGAATGGTGAGCTACTGAGGTGAGCTAATGGATTGGCCATGAAAATTCAGTCAAGATAATCAAGAAGTGATGTTTTTAACAGTTTGATATAAAATGGAAGAGTCTGTATGTTTTAAATTGCAGTTTCAAGGACATTGTAACTAGTGCATAAAGGTTATTTATATATTTGGAAGTTTTTTGCTTTGGTTTGTCCACATAGTATCACCTTGTTTGATTATTTGACACTGAAAATTTGTGACTGAAAACTATTGTACCGATCTACTGTGTTGCTGACTGATACACACATACAGAAAAGGGTGCTTATTATAAGTAAACACTTTCAGGTTGGTTTCAACATAGAACCATTAAGCAGCCCACCAGAGGGACAAGCAAAAATATTCTTAAGGATTCCTTTTTTCTAAGAGTGTATGAAGTCTTTGGTAGTCTTGTTATGATTTATTGATTACTGGATTAAAACCTAATACAGCATGACAGGATTTACAGCTTTTTGTGGTCTGAGAGAATTTGCCTCACAAATAAATTCAATATTTTTCCAGAGTACCCAAAAGTGTTTCATTACCATCATCACCATTACTACGCAGGAATGAAAGAGGAGAGAATTTGGAAAGTAGTCGTTTGCGAGCTTTCAGGTAACAGCACTAATTAATTTATTATTAACAACAATACAACAAATATATTTGTACAAGAATGGCAGAAACTTACAAAAGACGTATCAGCAGATTTAGGTTTAGGAATTTGTAAGGTATTCTTTTATTATGGTATCATAATATGGTACCTTATACCACACCATGACACAATAGATACCAATATGTGCGTGTGGATGTTTGTGTGTTTGGTTCTTGTATATTTTATCTGTTCTTTTTTTATACAATTATTGTTGGACTCAGGTCAGCTTCGGTTGCTTCTCCTCGGATTCTTGGTTCAATCAAAGGTCTATTTGAGTGAGTAAACATTATACTTTTACTTACTGAAATACAACATGTTACAGTATCAGAAGCATTTCATAACTAGATCTAATCAGTGCTATAAAAGATTTCATAACATATTAAAAGTTGTTTAATACTGTTATTGTAGATGTTTTAGACTTTTTCTCCTAGATCTGTGATATTAATTTATTAAAAAACAATAAATATCCAAAGTTTTCTTTGTTTATATTGAGAAACTAAGGACAGATTCCAGGCATCATTATAATTCAGTGTGTAAACCAGCAGGCAGTACCAAAGTGAATGAGTGTTAGTGTTGTCAAAGAAACAAACAGTGTTCCTATTGTTGTGTGAGAAACACTCTAAAAATGGATGTCTTTGTGTCTACTGTGTCAAATTCACTTACTCCAGAAAACCCTATAATTGTATTAATCTATAATCCTGAGGGTATTTTCACCATGCCTGTAAATGCATAAATGCATTTAAAAACATTTACATTTATGTGTGCGTGCGTGTGTGTGTGTGCGTGCGTGTGTGTGTGTGAACACTAGGAATTGCAGCACTTTTTATGTGGGAACAAATGTATTAGGACAAACTAACAATAATAAATTAAATTGTAATTTTAATACTTAAATAAATTATATAAATAAAAAATAAATCAATATAAATATATATATTTGCCAATGACATCTGTTTATAGGTCACATTTGGCCCAGGGGCCATGCTTTGGACACCCTACCAAAACAGAATCACATCCATGATAGTATGTTTTTGTCAAAATTATTGCAGTTTAACTGACTTTCACTTAAAATGATGTAATGTTCCTCTATAAAGATTAACGTGAAGAATAGAAAGAAAGTAAATATCATTGTTTATATTCTCCAAAATAAAATATAACAATAAAAACCAAAAGTAGTAACATTTTCAATATTGAATATATACTCACGGTCCACTTTATTTATTTCGGTTTATCAGATTTGATATTGATGTTCTGTCCACTGCAGATGTAAAGAATGAGTTACTACATTCTTCATGGCAGCTTGAACCCATTTTTCTATGACCTCATTTATCAACAAGATGTTAACACCCACAGAACTGTCACTTATTCTGTGTTTTTTGTTTTTCAAACCTTTCTATGTAAATGCAGGAGTACTGTGTGTAAAAAAAAACAACCAAGAGATCAACAGTTCCTGAAATACACAAACCAGCGCATCTGCACAATCATGCTACAGTCAATCACACTTTCCTTTCTAGCGTTTATCTGCTAGGCATAATTAATCTTTCTCCTTTTTCAGTAAGAAGAGGCGAGGTAATTCAGTTAGCAGTTTGGAAGAGGATCTCTACACACCTCTAGGAGTTTGCTTAGTAGCTAGAGTCCCAACCAAAGTCATTCAATCAGTGGTAAGTGTTCAAATTTCCAGTAAGATGTTAGGGTTAATATGTTTGGGGTCAGTGCCTTTTTCCTGCATTGATAATTGGGAAATGTTTATTTTTTATTTACATATACTGGCTGTGTCTTATGGTAAAGGCCCACTAGATTATACAAAATTAAGTGTTCATGAATGAATTAGCGAGGTCAGGCATGCATCCTAGCAACAGTCACTGAGGTCAGTAGATCATGAGATCCAGGAGTCTTTTGTTGGTGTACTGTCATAACCTGCACAGCAGACTTGTTATAGTAAGCATAAGTAATAGTGGCAAGGCACCTTGTACTCTGGTTTGGGAAAAAAGGGGCTCTGTAATACATTAAGTTATTGCATATAACTGATTTTAAGCCTGTGCTGAATTCATTATTTTCATTTGTTTAGTGCTTATGAAATTGTAGGTTGTACCTGCCCACTGCCTTTTAGCAGACATAAGTGCCGTGATTCTTTTCCACATATGTTATTAAATTTATCATATCACAGTAAGGCATTTATTTTTATTTATCTATTGACCTGCACTGTCAACAAGAATTGAAAACAATTGAAAACAATTCCAAATCACTTCTCTTTCTCTTTTCCAAAGATTCTCCAATAGTTTTATCATATTACTCAAGCACAGCTGATCCTCTTAGAAACTTAAAGCAGCACAAATATAAAATTAACAAAATAGAAGAGGAGTGGTGGAGATAAATTCTAACTACAGACTCTGTTATATCACCCCCAAACATTCAGTATTCACATACAGTACTGTATTTACACTGGTTTGTACTTTTTGTATTGTCTTGTAACTTTTTGTCTGCACTGTCTTTTGTCCTGCACTGTCTTGTGTGTCTTGTTTGTCTTGTCCTGCACTGTTTGCACCAGGTTGCACAGTTGCACTTTATGTGGCTAAGACTACTTACTAAGTCCTTAACCCTGTCCTTGTTTTATGTAGCACCATGATCCTGGAGAAACGTTGTCTCATTTCACTGTGTACTGCAACAGCTATATATGGTTGAAATGACAATAAAAGCTTCTTGACTTGACTTGAAACACAAGTCTAATAGCTGACAATGTTATACAGCTAGCAAACCCAAATTACTCATTTAATTGTATGTTTACATCATTGAGTAAATACCATGGTGATTCATAATCAATATATGGAATTTTTGACATCCCTAATAATAATAATAATAATAAAAAATTAAGAATGAAATTTCCTCTAATATTTCACAAAATGCAAGTAATTCCTCCATTCATTCGAATTTTGTTTTCTCGACCTGTTATTTTACTGAGTCAGTCACTTTAAATTATCAACCTCATATAGCATCACAGTTCCTAGTTAGGGAATTAATGAGTTAGTCAAATTAAATTATATGTTAATGAAATCATCAGTATATGCATGAGGGGAGAAAATAATGGACAGATTGACAGATAAATGTGTCTTTAGATTTAAATGTCAATTGGAGAAAGGAAGCTTGCGTTCCATGGTATGGACCACAATAGCCTTTATGCATTTCTATACAACGGTTTCTGTTGTGACACAGTGCAGCTCTGTCACATGCAGGCACCCAACACTGTAATTGTTTTCATTTTAAATATCCATTCCTCTGTCTTAGTTCTTAGTTGTAGAAATGTGATGTCTTGCATGTTTTTGTATTTCTCATGCTGTTCTGTCATGCTTAGCAACAGTTAAGGTTAGGACTTAACTCTTTCTTTTTACTTTTCTGTTTCAGAATTTTAATAATTTATGTTATATTTTCAGTAAAATCTGAATGAATTCAGTGAACCTTCTGTTCAATTATGAGTATTGCTAAAGTTACTTAATTTTGGAAGTTACTATGCAAAATCAGTGAACATGAAAAGTATGTTTCAGAGTGTCAGATATGAATTTTCTCTGTTGGTGCAGGATGCTCATGAGCTTGGCATCAATGCAGTGAGATTCAGCCCGAGGTCAAATCTGCTGGCCACAGGAGGCACAGACAGAGTGATCAAGCTGTGGGACATCATCTCAGGTACTATACACCTACAAGTGAGAATGAAAAAGAAGTTTTATATTTTTTCTATCAGTTTATAATTGGCAGCTTTGAAATTTTCAATCTAATTTTGTGAGCCATGTTTAGAAAAGTTGGAATAAGATGGAATAATAATATTTTTTGATAGAATAATATAATAAGTGTTTGTTGATAATTCATACTCATACTAAAATATGTAAGAAATCTAGACTATAATAAATGTAAATCAGAATATTTGTAACAGTTTTCACATATCCTTGTATTTGGTACTACTTCATCTTCTCCTGTAATGCTCGATAAGATTGAAGCTCTTCATCACATGCCACAGTTTTTCAGTTTAACACATGACCACGATTGGAATGACCACGTCAAAAGCATGATTTTTAGGCAGTGAAAGATTTTTCTATACATTTGGACACGTTTTGGATCATTGTCCTGCTGGTATTTTCAGCAAAGCAAAGGCAGACAGATTTTTAACTATACTTTATTTTACATTTCATTTTTTATTCTTCACTGAGTCCATGGTGCCATGTATCCCATCAAAATTTCCACTGTTGACTTTTCAAGACATGTTTATTACCTCTAAAATTTGATTCATTTTAATTATTGCTTTAGCGGTAGCTGTTGCATAATCTGTAAATGTCAAGCTACATTAGTCTCAGTTCATTTACATGTTCTCTAATACTCTTCATGTTGGTAAGTGACTAAATATATCCGGCCTGTTATACCCCACTAGAACAGGACGTTATGGATGACCACACAAAACAGGTGTCTTGTTCTAAGTGGTTTAAATGTCCGGAAATTAAGCTAAAAGTCAATGTTCAACTTTTGATTTTAAACCTGAAGTATATTGCAAAAACAAAGAATTAAGAATTTCCAATACTTTTCTGTACTTTTAGAGGGGAGAGTACATAGCTAGTGCTCATTTGAATGAAGTGTCTTGATATCTTCACCATCACTTTCATCAGATTTGGAATAGGTTTAGTCATAATTTATTATGGAACACTAATATTTATCAGTATATTTATAATAATATAATTTTTATCTCAGCCAAAAAGCTGTTTATATTTGTTTTAATGTTGTAGTGCATTAATATTTAATATATTAAATATGATATAGTAGACTATCTTAATTATGTACATAGGTTTTGTACTATATTTATGTAATAGGTTTCATGGATTTTATTTCTTTATGTGCAAAGTCTTCAAATTTTTACTATGCAAAAATGAACAGCAAGTAGAAATTAAATTTATTTCTATGTTCAGTGCTGATAAAAGGCTGTGAAAAAGTATATTATTTTACTGTTTAAAGTCATGTTTTAGTGTCATAAAGTCAAGAAAAATGACGTTTAAACCACAATAAATTATTGTTATATAGTTACTGTTTAAATAAATAATATTAGTCTTTATTATTCATTGAGACAAGTGTAATTGAAAATACTTTTGAATCTTTTTCAAATTTTGAAAATATTTGTCTTTTAGGGATGCTGCACTACAGAGGGACACTAGATGGGAGTAATGAGGGCATCACCAGCATTGAGTTTGACTTGACGGTACAGTATGAATACACACCATGTCATTTTTGTTTAGGAGACATATCACTTGTAATGATATAGCTTAAAGATGTTGTTTTTTAAACTTTGCCTAATGAGTCTTGTCATGTTGATTTATTTTGTGTGAATTTGTTTGTGTATTATTATCCTGTTCTCCCAACTCCATCAGGGCAGCCGAATTGTAGCTGGATCGTATGACAACTCAGCTCTAATTTGGCAGCTGGATGACTCGGTTCCAAAGGTAACAGAGTCCCTATTCCCCGACTCTGTCTGACTGAGCATTCCCGATATACTCTACTGTTCCCCTGAATCATGCTCTGCAGAGCATCATCCACACAGAGCTGCATTAAGACATGCTGTGTGAGATGTGCCAGCTTACATTCAGAGGTATCATGTGACTCTGTGCTGCTGCAAATTAAGAAAATGATCCCTTTTATGCATTTAAGACCTGCAAACCAATATTGTGATGTTTAAACAGGCTGGCTGATAAGTGTTGTTGCAGAGGTGTTGAGGTTTTTTTTTTTACTATGTTTATAATTAGTTTTGACATTTTTATATACCAATACACATTAATTCACATTTATTTAGTGCCACCAAATCTTCTTCAATTGTCTTCACGCTCTATTAGCATGGATATCCAATAATCTCTAGTAAAGGAATTGACTTTAAAGTCATATATAATAAGACTTATCTATTGTAAATATAGTGACTAAAACCCTATTTTCTAAAATCCTCTTTTTTGCTTTTGTAGTTTATACTGACAGGTCATTCTCGCAAAGTGACAGCAGCAAGGTTTAAATGTAACCTAAGGCAGGTGGTGACTGGGAGTGGAGACAGGACTGTAAAAATTTGGGACCTGCAACGTGCTGCCTGTAAGTCTGTCAACACACACTTGTGTAATATCAGTAGTGAGTTGATATCAATTATGTTCATGTGTGCTGTCCACCAGTTTTACTAATGATAGTTCTAAACTGCAGTAATGCTTCTATTGGTAACTGTCTTGAAAATCTTGGTCTAGCATAGTCACTGCTTCAGCAGCAGTTTTAGCAAGCCATAACCTCAGTTTCTTACAAATTCTGCCATTTGCCATGGGAAGTGAAGAACAAAAATCACTATCTATGTGCACAATCTTAGAAAAAAACACAAATACCACACACATTCCACTTTTTTATGTGGAACCTTTTTTGCAGTGATATTTTGAATTTTTTTTATTTGGCAGTCAGATAATTACCTTGTCTTTCACATACATCTTCCAAATCTGGATGTCTGCTTCCTGTCACTGAATCTAGATATTCCAACTCTTGGAAATAGTCATGCCAGTATTAAACAAGTCATACAGTCTGTTGATGCATAATGAGAGTTACACCATTTACCAGTTTCCCGAAAGGCAGTGGTTGGGAAATCTAATTTATTTTAATACTGTGATTCATGTTATGATGAATGTTCACAATTTTATTCTATTATGTACATGTTCCCTCACTTGATTCATATTTGCTTCTTTATTTAGGTATACAAACCATTGAGGTATTGTCCTACTGCAGCGACATAGTGTGCTCAGACTATTACATAATCAGTGGCCATTTTGATAGAAAAATACGATTCTGGGACAGCAGGTAAGAAACCATTTTTATTTTTATGCGAAATATATATCCAAAAATATTTTATATTCACAGTAAAATACAGTAACATGTTAACATTTATTCTAATGGTAAATGGTAAAGATAGTCCCATTGGTGTCAAGACTTGAGGGAAAATAACCTATTGCTGCAATAAACCAGTCATTCCCTTACTGTTCTAGACAGTTTATACTGTTAGTTAGATAATAACCAGGACATACAGTGTCCTGTATCTGTTAATAATGTGGGCCTTCCCCAAACTTAAATTTGAAAGCACACTGTCTTTGAATATCCCTTCACTGGAACTATGGGACTAAACTTGTTCCAACATGACAAAGAATGAAGACATGGTTTTCCATGTTTGGCAAATCTGTAAAAGAGTTTTCTGCACAGATTCTTGACCTCAACTCCACTGAGCACTTTGTTGAATTAGACCACAGACTGCAAGCCTTCTTACCTGACATCAGTGACTGATCTTACTAATGCTCTTGTGGCTAAATGAGCACAAATATCCACAGCCACATTCCAAAATTTACTTAAATGCCTTCTGTTGTTATTACTCTCTTCTAATGCTCATGGTTTTTATAACAGGATGTTTAACAAGCACTCATGGGTGTAATGATCAGGTGTCCGCAAACATTTAGACCACATAGTGAAATATACATGGAAAACTGCCAGCTAATTAAACAGAGGGAAGGTTAGATAAAGGAATGGTTAAATCTGCACACTGTGCTATTATATGTAAGTAGAATTTTGAACTAGGGCAGTTGGCCCTGGAACTGAAATAGTTTTGAGTCATGTTTAATAAAATCCTTTCAAATACAAGACACTGACATATTTTATTTTTAGGTTTTGATTCTGTTTGCCAGCAAATTTAATTGGAAATCCTGACTAGATACAGAATGTCATTTTTATTTGATTTATGTCCAACATTTGAAGAACTGTATGGGGATTAATTTCTAGATCATTACGAAACATTTTACATAATGAAAAACTTCGTTTCAACTAGCAGTTACAAATGGACAATACGACAGCACATTATTAGGCCTATACCGGAAATATTTGAAATGATGCACAAATTATTTTAATGACAGTGTGATAAAACATAATATAAACTGTACGTATGTATGGAATGAGTGCTACAATATTGAGATTACTGTACGGATAAAAATTATGGATTAATTAGTCCATTGTTAAATAATTTGGAGAGCAATGTTCTGCCTCTGGTCACCAAACGTACAGAGTTGTTGTATGATTGCTTTGCATGCAAGTCATAAACAAACCCACGTAGTGATACAACAAGTACTACAGTATATCTGGCAGAATTTATCATCAGTGTCCACACCGAGGATTCAAAATGTAAAACACATTCTAAAACAAATACCATTTAGAAATACATTCTAAAACAAAGTTGCGTAAGGATGTGATTGTTTTAAGACTGAAACGTCATGTGATTCCTGTGTGCTTCTTCTGCATTTAAAGACTTCAAGAAATGAATGCATTATTCTGCCCACGCCTGAGCCCTTGATATCTCTCATTCACTCCAAGCAGCAGTAACCTCCAGCTGCTGCCCTGCCAACTGCTCGCCTGTTGCCTAGCAACTGTCAGCCCACATACTAATTGTCTCCTTGAGTCTCTAAGAGCTGATATATACTGTAATATGGCAGTGAGCAAAAAAAGAAAAAGAAAAAAGATGTGTATTACCGATTCTGCTTTTTGATATCTGTCAAGTGTAAGACATAAGACTTACGTAATGGCTTGCAGACTCTCAGCCAATATCCATGCCACCCTTATTAAATAGATATTATATTTGTGTTTGACAGGGTTTCAGCGATTTTATTGAAAATGCAGAGATGGAGTTTTACAAACAGATATGTAGTGTTAGCTTACTAATATATAGTATATAGTATAATTAGTACATATATATAGTAGTCTGTTCTTTATGATAGACGTCAGTACAATGGGCTTATATGTATGTAACCAAACAAGCTGGGATTGTGGACATTTCCTGTTAGGAGTTTTTACAAATTACTGTCCTGATTTTTATCAGGCTACACTAGACTTGAATAACATAAGTCTACATAAAAGCTTAAAAAACATAGGTTATTTTTATTGAAGTTTCTGTCATTTATTTTTACACACTAATTATACATATGAAGTTGTTAGATTACAGCCTTAATCACATTATGGTAACTGATGCATTTGTTATTTGTCACGTGTGCATAGAAATTTGGTTATAAATATTGCTACTTTTATTAATATGATGTACTGTACCATATTTTTACAGGGCATCAAGCTGCACTCAGGAGGTTCCCTTACAGGGCAGGGTGACATCACTTGACATCTCACCCAACCATAGACAGTTACTAAGTTGCTCGAGAGATGACAGCCTGCAGCTGGTGGATCTGAGAATGAGCAATACCAGAATGGCCTTCCGGTACACAGAATTAATTCACATAATTCAAAACATATATATCCATAATCTTAAGTCTTATTGTTTTCAGAGGTATGTGAATTAGAAAATATAATCTATGAATTTTCTTCTTCATATATTATGTAGGATGGAGTACATGTCCTAGATAAGATACATATACAATATAAGGTCATAATGAGAATGAATTTGGATTTATTTAATGATCTGTTGGTTGGTTGTTGGCTTGTGTTGATATGCAGTAGTTCCTACTAAAAGTGATCCAAGGAAGGATAACCAGCAACAGGGTCATGGGCACTCAAGGCTTATTAATGCAGGTGGGGAGTGAAGGATATCTTGTCTGGTCTGATTCCCCAGAAGAGCTTCAGAAACACAGATTGCTAAAATTTGAATCTAGATATGGGGCTGTATAGTTGCAAACCAGTCAGAGTGCCTATGTTGGCCCTAGACATTGCCCGAAAAGCATCTACAAAGGGCATAAGAAGTGGACCATGGAGCAGTGGTGAAAGGTGGCCTGGTCTGCATGTACTTTGACTTGTACCATCTACCTAAACATTGTTGCAGACCAAGTACACACTTTCATGGCGATGGAATTAAGGAATAAACTTGCAGACAAACAAGTCTGTTGCATGGCTACAGCTCACAAATTACTAGACTTTAAATGATCATCTGCTAACATCCTGGGACCAGATGCCACAGTACACCTTCAGAAGTCTTGTGGAGTTCATGGCTCAATGGGTCAGAGCTGTTTTGATGGCACAAGGAGGATCTACACAATATTGAAAGCATAATCAAGTAAAGTTCCCAAGGACTGAGTAATAGCCAAGAGGTCAATCCTAAACTTGCAGAAACATCTCCAATCCAATCATCTTATTAATTATGCATTTATTTGTCAGAGGCGACTTACTGTAAGGAATTTCTCTTAAGAACAGTACCATTCAAGTATCTGTCAGCAATACAAAGATTGTAGAATGTAGTATTTATAGAGTGCTATGCACACAGCTCCCAATACACAAAATAAACAAAACAATAGAGCACATGATACAGTGATTATTTTTCAAAGAAATCACTATGCTGGATTTCTAATTAAAAACACAACTCAGTTTAAACACATAAGCATATTCAACTGGAAGATGGTTTTGCATTAGTGCATCGGTTCACTCTAAATTAGGTGATTTAAAAAAAAAAATACAGGGCACTAGTCTGCCAAGCAGGTGCACTCTAAATCAGGTGATTTAAAAAAAAAAACACAGGGCACTAGTTCTGTCAAGCTATGTTCACTCACAGACCATAAAATGTGGGTGATAGTCCATTATGTACTCTAAATGTAAGCATCAAGGCCATAAAGACTAAGCTTGCTGTGTTTTCAATCATCTGCAGTGGTTTAATAGTGCAAGGTGGTATGCCAGCCAGAAGAGAATTTGAGACTAGAAGTTGAGACATGAGCAAGTATGGTCTGATCTTCCTGTTATTGTATAAAGCAAAATCTGAAAGATTAAATAAATTATACCAGAGACCAGACTCTGACAAAGATTGACAAAGCTTGATGGTGATGTACCGGATCAGGGCTCTTGACAAGAAAAAAACAGTTCTGTCTTTGAAAGTTCGATCTGGAGGTGATCCTTCATCCAGGCTGACATCTGGCAAGCTGATATGCATGCTGAGTTAGAGTTCTTGTGATACCTACCTTAGATAGAATAGACAGCAGAGCAGCAAAAAGACTTTTGCATATTTTAAGGTGTACACAAGTCAGTTGGACAGTCTTTATGAACCAGCTACTCTTGTAACCACTGTGTCACTGAATATTAGGTGGACCAGCTGGTGAATTACCACAGGTCAGTGGTAGAAATGTGGGAGAAAGTAGGTAATGTTGTGCTTTGGGTAGAAGGAGGTGTATTCAGTGACAATATAATTATTTATTTATCTTTAGTAATTATGGGAAGCCAGTCCATTGCAGGGCGCCATTCACAGGGTACTGTTAAGGGCAGTTTTTTTTGTAGCCAATCCATCTCCTGACATGTTTTGTAAGGAACACGTTGACTCTCTCCGCTGCTTTACACTGCTGGCCAGCTGACTAGGTAGTATATTTGAAGGTGTATTTGAAGTAAGTACAGCATAATACAGCCCAAGTCTGATGAACTGAATAATTATTCACTGCCCCAGAGTTTCCCTGTGTATGGAACTTTAATAGCAAGTTTGCTATGATAGCAAATCTATTTAAAAAATGAAGTTCACACTTTTTCTTGTTCTTTTTTCATGATCATCCTAGGGCAGAAGGTTTCAAATGTGGAAGTGACAGCACCAAAGCTATCTTCAGGTAGGAAACAAAAATCTTAAATTTAAAAATAATAACAATAAAAGTCCTGCACATTATTTTAAGTTGTTTAGTATGATTGCTTTGTAAAGAGGTTTTTTATCTTTATTATTTTTATACATTATGTGTCAAGAAAAAAAGGCTTTTTTTACACATTTTTTAATAATAGCAGTGTTTTTGAACAGTCAGTAAATTCTCAGATTAAAAATGTGCAGCATATTCTAACTTTTAAACATTTGTTTTAGCTTATTTAAAATTAACTGCAAAATTTGAATGGAAAATATTTTCTTGTTTGAAACAGGATAATTCTTCCAGCATTATTTGTCTGCTTTACCTTTTGTGTGAAGCTAGAATCTGATTAATCAGTATCTTCTTATCTGGCAGCCTAGCATCAGAATCCATGTACTATGTGCAATAAATGTAAAATGTTTGAAAAAAGCTGTCATAAAGAAAATAATCTATTCTACTTGTATTTGTTAATTTAGAAAAAAGGAAATGCATGAAACCTAAGTGCTCAGTGTAATATAAGATGAGACAAGAAAAGGAAGAGGATGCAGTGTAGAAATGACAAAGGCTGAAGTCCTATTTGTGGTTCTGGTCTGTGGCTCTCTCCCCATTGAATCATATACTTAGCAGTTTCTATGGCAACAGCAAGACCAGAATGCATTGAGTCATTCTAAAAGGTCTGTGTAATCTCAAACCAGAGAGGGTGGGGCTAATGCATACCAGATCAGCACAGTCTTATTAAACATAAATGTACAAAACAAAATTCACAAATGTATATCTTGATTTATACATAAATATTCTCACAAATTATTTTGCATACACATGAAATAAATGTCAAGAAACAGTGTCAAAATTAGGTTCTTGTATTATTCTTGTAATGTCTGAAGCAGAAGACAGGATGATTACATCATGTCTTGTTTTGATCATGACTGTGGCTTTGTCTCAGAACTATAACTTCTCAGTCTCAGAACTATAACTGTCCTAAATCTTTAATTCTTCATTGTCATGTTGCAGACGATGGACAAGTGCAGATTTTCTGGTTTTATTAAATCAGTGTAGCAGACAAATCAAAGGTCTAGTAAACACTATGAAACATGAAGCAGGCAAATGGTCAGGTGATCAGAAAACAGGAATAAACTAGATGATACTAACTCATTAATAGTGATGTGGTGAAATGAGAGATGTATTATGCAACTTTGGGCATTGTAGACATAGGCACGGCATTCATAATTAATGACTAAAGACATACAATTTCTATAAAAATACCATCATTTTTCAAGGAGAGAAAAATATCCTGTTAAATATCCTGAGAAAATATCCACAGAAGTATTAGGATTGCTCCTTATCTTCTACTAGTTTGTCATGTAGAGCTATTTTTTAAGGGGCAAAATGTTTAGGCTAATTTCCTAAAAAAAGTTATTCTTAAACTTTCTAAAACTAGATAACTAAGATATTAATTTTCATGAAGATTTTACAGACTAAAATGTTATATTAATACAGCATATTTAATATAAGTATGCAAATATAAGTGATTTTGTTAGTAACATCATTATCCATACTTGTGTTGCATAAAGTAATGGTATACAATTATTTCCAAGATTAACCAAGATTTATTTCCTTTCTTCACTTGACTTTAGTCCAGATGGAAGTTACCTGGCAGCTGGTTCTGCAGATGGTGGTGTGTACATCTGGAACATTAGCACAGGCAACCTGGAAACACGACTACCACCCATGCACAGGTATCCAGGATCCCATTAGTAACCTTACTTTTAAAAAAACAAGGAGAGAATTTTATTTAATTTGCATAACAAATACAGTTTTACTGCATTACCAGTAGATGAGGTTAATTGACCTGTAGATTGAGGCAACTATATTGAAATTGCATAATATCAGCTTGCTGAGGGGGAACAATTCATCTGAACAATGGGGTTGTTAACGCTGAGATAGTATAGATTTGATAATATTGAATAATAATAATATAAGAAGAAGAATCTGGAATATTCTGAGAAAAGACAAAGCCAGACAGTTAAGAACCTTTACAACTTGTCTAGTGACAAATCCAAGTGAACTGAAAAGATTACATCAGATTATGTGCATTACAATGTTTGTCATTGCCTCTTTTTCCTTATCTTGTACACTAATGCTTCCATTTTCACCAGTATAAGCACCACCCATATTCTCAGACAGTGTTACCTTTTAGCC
Source organism: Tachysurus vachellii (assembly GCF_030014155.1). Classification (NCBI taxonomy): domain Eukaryota; kingdom Metazoa; phylum Chordata; class Actinopteri; order Siluriformes; family Bagridae; genus Tachysurus; species Tachysurus vachellii. Next base: position 12,447,480 of record NC_083474.1, read on the forward strand.
ACATTTCTATAATGTGTTTTTCAGTCTGTGACATTACTTGCATATTCCATCAGAAATATTTGCACGTCTGTATTGATTATGCCAAATCACTGAAATGAAAAAGACTTCACTGTGTATTTTTAGAACTTCGGTTAATGCAGTGGCTTGGTCAATGTCGGGCGAGTATATGGTGAGTGTTGATAAAAGCCGATGTGCCAATCTGTGGAGTGACATCTGAAACTGGATTAAAGTCTCTGTACTCTCTGCTGCTGAATTACACACCAGCATCAGTAACATCCACACATCCATGTTCAGCATGTGAGGAACAACATGTTCTATACACTAAAGCAGTCATTAAAAGAGCTCCAGTGTTTCCATTGCTAATAGAACCAAACACCACAAGCATGTAAAATTTCTTTCGGTCTGGCTTTATAAAACAGTCCAAATTGAGTAGATGACTGTGAAGCCATTTATGATGAGACATTTGAAATATTTTCCTTAAATATGTCAAACATTTACTCAATCATATTGTCTTAAAGAGCGAAAGCCTGTTGACAAAAATACACATATAGCAAGCAAATAGATCGTCATGGTTGGTATCATACTGAGTCACTCTCATTTTCCATCAGTAATATGATCAGTTTGATTATATAGAAATTATCTAATTATATTTCACAGTGTAAAAATAAATTTTGTACAGTATGTCTATTTTGTAATTTATCATTTACTATAGTGCAGTATATAAATACAGCAATTTTTTTATCTGTACCTGATTTGTGCTGCAGTGCTTCTTCAAATACAATGTGTCTCATGTTCTAAAATTATTCATTTACATTCTCATTTGTTGAAGATATCCAGTGCAGTTTTTTCTGTGTATAGGGAGTGTATAGATTTGTTTACATTCTTATTTTCAACCCACATGTACTGACTGTCATGGTTTATGTACCGACTACTAGATAAATAAAATTCTTTCCCTTTTTCTTACCAGCACCAAGTCCTGCTTTGTGATTTTTTTTTAACAATACATTGTTTGAATTGTGCACTTTAGGGAACCACTTTGGAGGATACATCAGCGTGAATCAGAGTGTCAGCAAGGTTTTGCAAACTGTATTCCATCTGTGGTGTGAGTTTAGACTCTGTGGTTTACTGAATGGCAGGAAGTTTGAGTTTTCTTTTAACAGTTATGAAGGCAGCCATTTGCTCATATACAGTATAAGTGCTGACATCCACAATCCCATATAGAGTATTTTTTTAAAATTCTCTTTTAGTAATGATAAAATACTGTAAAGTATGTGACTTATTAATAGCTTTATTAGTCATTAGTAAACCAAATTCTGGCTTTTCACGATCTTTATAAAGATTGTCATTTTGATACAACCATAATTTACTCTAAATTGTACTACAACACTATAGCAGAAGCAGTCAATATTAGAGCAATCTTTGGTGAACTGAATCACGGCACTGAAATTGTTAGCGCTTGGCTAGTAAATACACTCATCATAATTTTAGATATTTTAGTGTTCTTGTTTATTAGAGCGGTTATTGTAATATATTTCAGTTTTAATTTGAGGTATTTTTAAATTGAACATTATTGTATTGTTGAAAATTTTTCATCGTTTAAGTCTCCGAATATTTGAGCTGTGTTTTATTTCCTTAAGTCTGTTTCTTATGTTTGCAGTGAAGCTTTGTGCTGGTAATGAATGTTTGGATTGAATTTTGCTTCTCAGTCAGTGCCTGCAGCATAATAGTGAGCAGAAAATGTGTCTTATTTAGTGCTAGTTATCACCCACTCAATACTGCTAGTACACATACCCCTTCATTTTGAAAGAGGACAGAGTGAGAGAGAGGGAGTGTGTGTGCGTGTGAGAGAGAGAGAGTGTTTGTGTATGCATGTGATAGAGGGAGCGAGCGGAAGGGAGTGTGGGAGGGAGATGGAGACGTAGCAAAAGCAGCAGCACTGCCTCACATTGGACCTCAAACAGAAGATTCTAAAATCTCAGGATTTCTGATGCAGGTTTTTTCCAAACACGGTTTATTTGAGGAATGCCTAATTGAATAGCAAGAGAGCGGGAAGTAGCCAAGCAGAACAGGGAATCACCTGCTTTTGCTTCCTTTGGGGAAGAGGACCTTTTTTGACAGGCAAAAGCGGAGATGATTCTGTAATCAAATTCAGCTGGAGAGTGTTTAAACTGCAGGAAACATATCTACATGACTGAGGCTGTATCATCCTGCCTGTGTGCATATTTCACAAAAGTGAATTTTCCCTTTTGCTCTTTCTCAGTTCCTTCATTCATTTCCTTAATATCTCTGATCTTTTTCTGCAAGTTCAAAGCAGAAAACCACTCAAATTATCATCATGGGTGATAAAGGCACAAGGTAAGAAAGGAATTTAATTACATTAAATGCTGAAAGAAAAAAATAAGCATGTAATAGGGTATTGCATCACTATTCTAAGCATCATCTATCTTTGATGATGAATGTTTTTATTTAGTTATATAACTTTATATATGTTAATCTCGGTTAATATAGAACAACAGTTTTTTTTACATGTGGCCAGTGCAATGTTTTTAGCTGGTCTTAGAAGATAAAGAGGTGTGTATGATCTCTGTGATATTATGGCAATACATTTTGACAGAAAACTTAACCCATACAAGTGCAGTCATATTAGAAATGATTAATAGAATTTTTTACATTATATTATTTTCCTAGATGCAGTTGCCTCTTTTCCATTTGTCTATTTTGCTCTTTAACAGTGCTACAGACACAGTTTTATACTTCAGTCAGTGTGTCGTGCTGCATTTTGACGCAGCTGGTCACTACATGACTGTTGACATTTCACACATAGCATGGTACCATATCAACAGAGTTCTAAATTACTTGAGCTCTCTGAAGAGGAAGTAAGCTATATGCCATATCTGTGCTCTCAGCAGGATAATGAGATAATTATCCTCTTACAGTAATAGCAAAGCTCTCTGCTATTACTGTATGGTACACAGCGAAATATAAGCAACAGCTGAAGAGGAACTCTCCAGTGACCTGTGATGGACCCTTCCGTCAGAAATCCATTTGGTTGTTAAATGTCTATCTGAATACAAATACACAGTGGCCAAACACATGGTACAGAAATTAATTTTCTTGCCACATCTAATTTATTTACATCTACTGATCACTACAACTTTTAAAAGAACAATTTAGAGAGCAAATACCTGATCTAGTTTTTTATATCGGTGTGAAGCTGTTTGTATGTGGTTATATTGTCCTAAATGTAATTATGAGTGAGGTGAATCAGGAAAGGTAAATGGAAGACAGGGAGAGAATACATTATTTTCTAGATTTTATCATGAAGGATAGTAAAGTGACCTTAAATTGCCATGTATTGATGTGCACAGGAAATTATTTTTTGCAGACATTTTTCATTTAAAATTTATTACAGTGCAGAAATGTACTTACACATGATGTAGAATAGGGATTACCACCAAATCCTGTTACACTCTGTTTACTTTGTAATACATTATCATTTTCCCTGATTTTATTCAAATTGTTGTTGTCCCATTCCAGTCTTCTCTCTGCTGTTATAATAACCTCCACTCTTCTGGGAAGGTTTGCCACTAGACTTTGGAGTGCCGCTGTAGGGATTTCAGCCTATTCAGCAACAAGAGCATTAGTGAGGTCAGGGTGTTAAAATTCATAGCAAAGCTGTTTAGTGAGGTTGAGGTCAGGGCTCTGTGCAGGACACTCGAACTCCTACCTTGGCAAACCAAGGACCTGTAATTGTCAGGTAATTGTCTTTATGGAGCTTGCTTTGTGCACTGGGGCATTATTCATTTATTCATTAATTTTCTACCGCTTATCCGAACTACCTCGGTCACGGGGAGCCTGTGCCTATCTCAGGGGTCATCGGGCATCAAGGCAGGATACACCCTGGACGGAGTGCCAACCCATCACAGGGCACACACACTCTCATTCACTCATGCAATCACACACTACGGACAATTTTCCAGAGATGCCAATCTACCATGCATGTCTTTGGACTGGGGGAGGAAACCGGAGTACCCGGAGGAAACCCCCGAGGCACGGGGAGAACATGCAAACTCCACACACACAAGGCGGAGGCGGGAATCGAACCCCCAACCCTGGAGGTGTGAGGCGAATGTGCTAACCACTAAGCACTGGGGCATTATCATTTTGGAAAATGTTTGGGCCCCTTAATTCCAGTTAAGGGAAATTGAAATGATACACTATACAAAGACATATACAATTGTGTGCTTCAAACTTTCTGGCAAAAGGAAAAGCCCAGGAAATTAATGAGTGTGAACTTTTGGTCATGTAGTATATTTTTTCTTTTTTAAATACCATACCAATTTTATTTTTTACATGTTATTTAATAGTAGCAATGTAACTTTTATTTCAGTAAAATCTTAAGAATTTCTGCCTTCAGTTTCTACATTCTTTTTACTCCATGTAGTTTATTATAAAAACCCATAAACTTTGATTACCACAATGATCGTCCCAAGCATGTATGGTTAGTTTTACCCAAAAGAAAATAACATCTGTTTCATTGCAGGTTTAAACTCATTTCTATGCTATTGTTCCTTGGCGAGCTTTTGTAGATGGAAGGTTAATCTTCTGAATGACACTTTTCACCCAGATTGAATATTTTGGTTTTATAATGTGTAAACCCACAGATTATATAATTGGGAAACCAAAGTCTGTTTAATCTCTCACACAAACATAGCTACAAGCTGTTACACAGCTAAATTTCATCACTAAACCTCTGGACTCTTCACTAATGGGGGAAAATGACAAGACAGTTTGAGGATTAGAATGCTAAAAAAACAGATGTCCTTTTATTCATACACATTAAAGACTGATTGGAATAAAGTCAGCCATTGTAGTAGTGTGCTGGGCACGTGGAGGAAATGGTCTTGCAAAGTGATTAAACCACTAATTACTCTTCTTCAGGGAGAATGCTTTTATCCACTTTCTGAACAAGATGTTACAATAAACAAATTTCCTGCAGATATGGATCCATATCTGTAAAAAAAAAAGGCCTTCAGATAAAATGAGCTCTTTTAGCTAAATGGAAATGTGATTAAATTGCGCTGTGTAATAGATTTAACTTGTGCAAACACATTTAAAAGCTGAAAATTAACCAAACAAATGAACATTTAGATTTAGATTGTTTTTATCTGTAACTGATTTTACATTAAATATATTAAATACAGTATATAGGCTGCACTAAGAGCATGCAACATAGCAGTAAAAATTAGCAAGGTAGCAATTAAGGTTCTGTGCTAGTAAATAAAAAATAAATTGAAACTAAATTAACAATTCTGGGATACCGAAAACCATGCTCAATCATAAGTAAAGCCTTTAACCATCAACTAGTTAAAATACATGTTTGGGTTTAATACTGTACTTGTTGCCTTGGATACAAGACAGTGCCAAATAAATGTGCTGGTTATTGCTATGTCAATGACAATATGTATCCTATGCATGTGATCGCCCAAATCCTCTGGACTTGTTTTGAAATATTTTACAGTGAATAATGAATGTAGCTTTCTCAAAACAGAGAAGAGGCACAGAATGCACTTTATACTCTTACTTTTGCCTCTATTTATCCACAATCCCCCCAAACCTAAAACATACTTATGAACTTCATGGAGACTTCAAGGAAAAAGGTCATTACTAAATGTATTGTCAGGCTTGCTTTGCTTTTGTTCTTCTAGTTCCTTCATATAGACTTAAGTACTCCTTAAGCACATTAAACATTCAAAATTCATTTCAACATGACCGAAAGAGGTTACAGCACACATTTACCATAAAAGAAACATTATTCTGCAATCAGTCAATACAAGGATGTGTCAAGGAAGTGACAGGCTTGAGATACAAAAACATCTAACCATCGCACAAATAAAGTCATTCGCTTTGTCATGTGACAGGGCAAATAATTTCCTATCCAACTACAAGCAGGAGACCTGGCTGTGAGTCAGTGTAATATTGTGTTACATCTGCAGTACAGTCTGGGTCCAGGTTGATTTTCTGCTTTGTGAAACTGCTAGTGTACAGTGGAGTTTTATATAGATTTCTACCTTTTGATTAGCACAGACCAACAGCAGTATCAAGCTGTCTTTTACTAGTTTAGTATTATGTTGTTGTTTTTGGACTCATGAAGGTTAAGGATCATTTATATATAAACAAATTCTGCCTTCTGCTTTCCAAATGATCACATGATAGCCATAGCTATCTATAGCCATAGTGAGATAGCTGTATTTCCTACCACATACATCACGTTGCTGGATGTCATTACTCTGTATAATTTGATAGGCTTATTAGAATAGGGTAGCTAAATGAACATGTACTGATAAAGTTCAGATAAAGTATCTTTTTATATATGACTTTGCATGTATGACTTGTAAAAAAGTTACACAGCTTGCTAATCAACACTAGGTGTGGTGATCTGTATTGTGTCCCGGAAACGGACTTACTATTTGCATATATAATTTAGAGAAAGTCAGAAGTGGCTGATTAGTAGAAGTTAGAAGTGGCTGATTATGACAAGACTCTTGTAGAAAAATCTAAGACTGAATTCGAGGATGGAAACCCATAAGATGACGTGAGCCTATCACTTCACATAAGGAATGGTTAAAATAGTCAATTGTTAATTTATTAAAATGGTTCAAATGTCATGATGAACTATATGTTTGCAGCGTTGACATCTGTGCAGTGCTGAACCTGAAATCTGTGAATTTAAGCTGTCCAAAAAGGAAACACCTCAAGTAATGAATGGGAATGCTTCCTGAGCAACTGAAACAACTGCCTTGATACATTTTGACAGTAGTCATGCAAAATACATACAAACAGAATGTGATAACTTTAGCAATTGCTTAATCCTTGTCAGGGTCATGGTTGATCCAGAACCTATCCTGGAAATTTTAGGTGCATACACCCTGGATGGGATGCTTCTCCATTTCAGGGCATTCTGACTCACGCATATACTGTAATAGTAATAAATTTAAGTTTGGGGAATTATGTCCTGTGCATATTGTTTACTCTGACAGTAATTTCATACATTACAACTTATTTCATGAAAACATTAGACAAAACCATATTCTAGATACTGAAGATATAGAATGCTGAGCACACACTGAGCTGATTCAGCCACAGAACCCAACAGAGATTGCCTGTGCATTACAGACGCATGCACTCATTTAAAAATTCATACACACTTTAAAGTCACTTACTGCATGCTTCTGGGCTATTAAGACTCAGAGTGAAATAGTGCACTGAAAGGGCTTAAAAGCCCTCTCAAGTTTGTGGTTCCACTAAGGTTGGATTTCATGAAATCATGAGTCATGTCAAGTCCACATTAGCACGTTGTATAACCTTTATAATGTCTGAGCACTTAACTGGCATGTTGCATTTTTTATTTCATAGCGAACATGGTCATCTAATTCAATGGGCATTTTCTTGTTTGTTTGGAAGACAACACATTTCTATACTCTGTACTGTGGTTATTGTCCATCTGTTTGTAGTTTTATAATCAATACAAATTATGGGTATGTAAAAGAATCAAAGGTTTGGCCACATTGTCTGCAGCAGCCACAGCCAATATCTCCTAAATCTGAGGTGGCAGGTGAAGTGAACAACATTATCTCATTACATTGATATCTGTCAAGAGGTGGAATATCTTAGACAGTAATTGAAGAGACAGTTCTTGAAAGTGAAGTGTTAGAAGGAGGAGATCTGGGCAAGTGTAAAGATCCGAGTGACTCTGACAAGGACCAAATTGTGATAGATGGCCAGATGACTTGGTCAGTGCATCTCTAAAACTTGTGGAGTGTTCGTGCTATGCAGTGGTTATTACATAAAAAACAAAAATGGTTCAAGGAAAGACATACAGTGAACTGGTAAAAGGGTCAACGGGCCAAGGCTCATTGATGTGAAAGCTAACCCACAATCCCACAGAAGAGCTACTGTAGCACAAATTCCTGAAAATATTAATGCTGTGTATGATAGAATGATGTTACATTATGCAGTTCATCACGGCATGGGGAGGTGTAGCTGCAGACCAGTCAGATTACTCATGCTGATCCCTGTTTACCAACAAAAGCACCAACAATGGGCATATGAGTTCTGATACTGGACCATGGAGTAATAGAAGAAGGTGGCCTGGTTTGATGAATTTACTTTACATTATGTGGACAGACAATAGTACTTATCTGGGAATAAAATGGCACCAGGATGCACTATGCAAAGAAGGCCAGCAAGCAAGTTTGACAACGAAGAGTGGGGAAAATATTGCCAGGACAACATACAAACCTTGAAGTAGATGGACTACAACAACAAAAGACCATGTCGCTTCTGTCAGCCAAGAACAGAAAAATGAGACCTAATCTGATGAATCTCAAGTCAAAGGAAACAGAAAACCTATGGTTCTTATTCTTATTGCTTTGGTTTTATTCACAGTTTTGGTTGAGTTAGATTTTATTTACTTTTCTATCCTGATTAACATTTAATACATACTGTAAACATATAGTATAGTATACAAAGACTTGAGTTTATGTAAATTGATGGTGCTAGCAGCTTTAGGGTCGAAGTGTTTTTCAGTAAATGTTTGTGACATTAACAAAACACTTTAATAAAACTTTATATAACTTTCATTCAGTGTATCACATAATTAAAATTTTCTGTGCATATTCATCATATTTTAATTTAAATTGTGTTTATTTACTGTTTGATAAATTGACTAGTAGTCCTAACAGTGTTAAAAATATTGATGTCCATGGAGTGACAAAAATGATTGCATTCGTAAGTTTAGCATAACTCAAAATTCCTATTTGTGAACTTATGGTAATCTTCTCAATTATTTGTTAATACAAGTTCAGGAATTGATGTCAAATTAACCTGGCAGCACACAGTAAATAGAGCAGTAATTAAACAATCAACATTGACAACATTGAAGGCTATCCAGATTTTAGCACTCTTAATATAGCCTGGCTTATTTTATTATGTTTTTTTGTTAGCTGATATATGACTACAGGTTTATTACTGCAGTTAGATTACATAAACGATAGCAATAGGCAAGGTCAGTGGGAAGAGCAGAGTTAAAATACCAATAATCTAAATCCAGCAAAGATCAGAGGGCTAGGCAAGGAGCAAAGCTGAGAAGACTCCACGTCAGACAGTGATGTACAGCATGTAGTGTACCAATGTGAACTTATGTTTTAGTTTTAATTAATTCTAGCACTAATATTGTCTGTGCAGACAAAGCTACAATATATAAATATACTAATAAAACTGTCTGACATGACTCATCTCTAATGTAAGCACTTGGAGAGAAGTGCTTGGCACAAACTCAGTATAGTATGAGAATGATGTAAAGTGCTTGGAGAGAAGTGTACAAAAAATTGAGCATTTGTGTCATTAGTGATTATTGTGTCATTTGTGATTAGAGAGAGCAAATTCATAGTGCCGTTATAGCACTGGAAAAACAGACTTAAGGGGGTGTAAATAATACATTTTTACTAAGTAAACTAACTATGGTTTTGAATTTTGTACAATTTAAAACAAAAAACATAACTGTTTCAGTTTTCTGCACTATTTTTATAGTACAATATGTATGTATATTAAGGCTCATATCTAGATAAATATATGAAGAAAAGGGAGGATTTGTCATGATGTTAATAGTGTGTCACCTGTGTTCATCATACGCAAAATAAATCTTGTTATTTTGTCAATACTGTGAATTATTTTGGTTGCTCTGACCTCACAGATTTTGACACAGAATGAATTAATATTGTAGTTTAAAGTACCTACTCGTTTGGAAACTCGTTTTTACACTTTTTCCATTATAAGGACTATGTAAAAATGTCCTTCTGTGATGATATCTGAGTATTTTGAAAGATTGACAACAAATGTGACTCGATGTTTTGCTCTACATATATAAATGTTATTATTACAAAGACTAATTCTGAAACATTTCATTTGTTAGGGTCAGCACATGACAAGCTCCATTAGTTCTTTCTCCAGCTTAGATTCAGGCACTTAAAATCTCACAACTGAACTATAAAACTTGCTGACTGCCTACCCACACGCAATTACTACCAAACCCCCTTCAGGTGGTCCAGTATTACACAGTTCTTGCAATCTTCAGCCAAGTCCTTAATCAATTTAGAGCATATCATAGTGCATGTCACGCCTACATAACATCTGTAATTTAAACAACGACCCAGTCAGAGCACTATGATCTGGAATTCAACAAAATTTCTTCATTGAACTGCATGAAATCTGATGTCCAGACCATAATTCTGGGACTTGTCACCCTATTTGACAGTCAAATGTTGTTTGAACCCGAAGTGATGTTTTTTGCTTCACCTTTCTCTGTACAAACACATTTGCTATGTTTGGTCCTTGCAAATAATCGTAAAGAATTTAATCAAGAACTAATTTTTGACTTGTCTTTGGTGTGGGCTTTGCCAAAACTAATGATGTTACTTGCGAGAAATGGAAAACCATACATATCTAGTAGGCATGCACAAATGAGGGTCTAACCATGACTTATCACTTATGAAGAGAGAATGCTTAAAAAAAAAACTGTAGAACTCCAGGGGAGATTATTCGGTTAACTCTCTGCTTTTCCCTGTCATGGAGCTTACTAATCAAATACAATATCTCACCTTCCTGCTCTGCAGAGCCCACCAGATAACTCTCCCTACTTACTCAAACAGAATTGCAACTGGTTATCAGCACAATAAAAGCTAAGGACCAAGGAGCCATGGTAAGCTGTGCTTTTCTATAAAGAAGTGCCATTAGTCCCATTAACTTATCTTTTGAGAACATTCACCCATGAACATACCTGCCACTGACAGGTATATAAGACGGAGTGAACAGGTCTGTTAAAGCATTCTTCAGCCCCTGGAGAAAGTGGTCCTTAAGTGGTCCCCACTTATGAACAGGGAGTGTACAAAATATTTAATTACAAAAGAGCATTTCTAAGCTAAACTGCTTTTTTCTCTTTTCACACAGGGTATTCAAGAAGGCAAGTCCAAATGGAAAGGTACTTTAAAGCCTGTTATTCCTATTCCTTTTCATGCTAAATCACGAATAAATGAAACTGATAAAATAAGTGATATTGATTAGCTACTGTTATTTTGGTTGAAATAGGACTTGAAACATAATGGCATAATTAACCACATATAAATTAACTTACGTTTTATTTTCCATATTTCTTACAAAAAAGTATAAAAAATGAAATAAGGGCAATTTTGCATTTCTCCGTATGCTGATAGTATTATGTTCAATATAATTTGAAATGCAATATTGTGTTGAAACACCAATTTTATCTTTTTAAGCTAACTGTGTATCTTGGCAAGAGGGACTTTGTTGACCATGTGGACATTGTAGAGCCTGTTGGTATGTTTTTTAATTTAATTCCTAAAATATTTTTGGTTAATTGTAACCTTTTAATAAGTGTTATGCATGTTGTGGTGAATCTGGCTTAATTAGCTTAAAAAGAATTTGAGCCTGAACTTGAGCTATAGCTTGCTCTTTGTAGCTATAACTTATTTCCCTCCTTCATTTTATAGATGGTGTGGTTTTAATTGATCCAGAATACTTAAAGGAGAGGAAAGGTAAGAAAATGTTCTTATGAAACCTTGTGGCCGGTATTTTTTCTCAGCATGTTAATATTACTGAATATGAGATTTATTCATTTTATGTTAGTGATTGAGCAGATAGAGTACTTAGTGTTTCTGATTATTATTGTTATTCATTTACAGTGAATCTTGTTATCTTGTTATTCATTTACAGTGTTTATAACACTGACATGTGCTTTCCGCTATGGACGAGAGGACTTGGATGTTCTTGGGTTGACATTTCGAAAGGACCTCTTTGTGGCAAATGTACAGGCATTTCCTCCTGTGCCTGAGGAGAAGAAAAGTCTGACACGTCTACAGGAGCGGCTGATTAAAAAGCTAGGAGAGCATGCCTATCCCTTCACCTTTGAGGTTAATTCCTTGCTGCTGTACCAATAATTAAAGATACTAATTATGATAGTATACATTTACAATGCTGAAGATTACTTTTGTAACCCACTATAGCACTATATTTTGAATAGATACCTCCCAATCTACCCTGCTCAGTCACACTGCAACCTGGACCGGAAGATACTGGCAAGGTATATTTTCTGCATCACAAACAAAAACAATGAGGATTCCAAAAGTTATAATAAATACAAAAGAAAATAAATTTATTTTCTTCTGTTTCTCTCCCATCTGAAAAGGCCTGTGGGGTTGACTTTGAAGTGAAGGCTTTC